>NC_057802.1:534846467-535180503 GCF_018294505.1 Triticum aestivum | reverse complement strand
AATTGATGCTCGAAAGAGACTCAAGATCCGGGAAGAAAAAGGGGTGGGAGGGCGGGAAAAACAAAGGCAACTTGGAACGAGAAATCGATGAATAACTTGAAGAGAAAACACCAGTTGAAATAATTGAGGAAAGAATGCAAAGACTTCGCACGAGTAGGATGGATACTCGATTACGGGCTCCTGCTCCGAGAAGAAAAGGGGTGGGCGGGTGGGAAAAATAAAAACAACTAAGGATTGAACTTGGCAAAGATGAAGAGGCTCGAGTCAACTTGACGAGAAATGCACCGGATGAAAAGAGCTGAGAACCAACGAACGAAAAACTAACCGCGTGATCCTAAAGAAAATTTGAAGGGGAAGAGGAGTAATTGAAAACAACTACGTCAAGATTTCTCACCAGAGCGACGAAGGGGGCTGAGGAGTAAAAAGAATTCCTACTCTCTGATATAACTAGATTACGAAAAATAGTTTTCTTCTAGACTCGACGATAGCCAACTACGATCAATCAAGGGGGCTCCTATGGTCGGTTGAGGCTCTGATACCAACTTGTCACGCCCAAAATGCGACCCTATCCTAACGGAACTCGAAGGTCCCACCAAGGATAGAAGCGCATATTGGAGATGCTTTTGCAAGGTGGATATCATTACTTCATACCGTTACATAATAGTCGGGGATACATACAAGAGGCATAAAATGCCACATGAATACAACATCACCATAAATAAGAGCAACATCCGACTACGGATGAAACACAAACAAAAACTCAAACGACATCCACCCTGCTAGCCCAGGCTGGCGACCAGGAACCTATCCCTTGAACGACGAAGCAGAAGAAGAACTCAAAACAAGCAAGCATCGCTCTCGCGTCATGATCATCGCATTACCTGTACCTGCAACTGTTGTTGTAGTAATCTGTGAGCCATGAGGACTCAGCAATCCCATTACCATGGGTATCAAGACTAGCAAAGCTTAAAGGGATATGGAAAGGATAAGTGGTGAGGTTGCAGCAGCGACTAAGCATATCTGGTGGCTAACATACGCAAATAAGAGCGAGAAGAGAAGCAATGCAACGGTCGAGAAGCTAGAAGTGATCAAGAAGTGATCCTGAAACTACTTATGTTCATACATAACCCAAACCGTGTTCACTTCCCGGACTCCGCCGAAAAGAGACCATCACGGCTACACACACGGTTGATGCGTTTTAATTAAATCAAGTGTGAAGTTCTCTACAACCGGACATTAAAAAATTCCCATCTGCCACATAACCGCGGGCACGGCTTTCAAAAGTTTATACCCTCCAGGGGTGTCCCAACTTAGCCCATTATAAGCTCTCATGACCAACGAAGGATATTCCTTCTCCCGGGAAGACCCGATCAGTCTCGGAATCCCGGTTACAAGACATTTCGGCAATGATAAAACAAGACCAGCAGGACCGCCCGAATGTGCCGACAAATCCCGATAGGAGCTGCACATATCTTGTTCTCAGGGCACACCGGATGGGCAAGACGTCGGGTTGGCATAGACCCTGGTTGCCCAGGGAGCGCCGGACATCGCCCGGTTCGGACCAACACTTAGAGAAGCACTGGCCCGGGGGGGGGGGTTTAAAATAAAGATGACCCTCGGGTTAATTACTCCCAAGGGAAAGGTTATAGGTTGTTAGGCAAATGTAAAACCAAGGTTGGGCCTTGTTGGAGGAGTTTTATTCAAAGCGAACTGTCAAGGGGTTCCCATACACCCGGCCGCGTAAGGAACGCAAAATCAAGGAACATAACACCGGTATGACGAAAACTAGGGAGGCAAGCGTGGAACAAAACACCAGGCATAAGGCTGAGCCTTCCACCCTTTACCAAGTAAGAGATATTATGATATCCCAACATAATCCTGTTCCACAATGGAGCAATCTTCAACTTCACCTGCAACTAACAACGCTATAAGAGGGACTGAGCAAAAGTGGTAACATAGCCAAACAACGGTTTGCTAGGAAGGGTGAGAAGGTTAGAGGCTGACATGGCAATTTGGGAGGCTTGATAAACAAGTGATAGGTAGCGCAGCATAGCGATAGAACGAAGCAACTAGCATAGCAATGATAGTAGTGAGATCCAGGGTAACGGTCATCTTGCCTGAAATCCCGCTAGGAAGAAGAACGAGTCCATGAAGAAGACGAATGAACGAAGACAAACGAAGCGTAGACGAACGAATCCTCACGATCGCAACGAAACAGGAACTATCGAGAAGAAGCACAACCGGAAAGAAGCAAACGACATGCTAAACACACAACACATAAACATGACATGATGCTCAACCAGGTATGATGCATGACAAGGCTATATGATGCTACTCATGGCAAGGCATGATGCATACAAAAACAACACATCAAAGCAAGTTTAAATATGCCGGAAACAACATATAACAATTCCGGTAAGTCCTTATATGCTAATTTCGAAATTGGTCCAGATCTGAATAAACCTTATGTTTAAGTTGTTAAACAGCAAGATAAGGTGCACCAAGATGATCTACACGAAATTCTAGTCAAGTTACATATTGTCGAGGAATTGTGGCAGATGTCCTCGTGCAAGGACTTAGTCGTGGAGCCATCGCAGCTAGGAAGCTTAAAGGGGTTAAACGGGACAAGGGACACGAGGATTATACTGGTTCAGCCGCTTGCAGTGGAGGTAAAAGCCTACGTCCAGTTGAGGTGGTATTACTTAGGGTTTCGATGACCAGGAGCTAAACCGCTCTGCTTGGCTATCGATATCATCTCTCCCCTGAACTGCCGCCGGGTCGTCCATTTATATAGAGAGGTTGACGCCCAACGGCTCTCAGAGTCCCGGCCGGCTTATAACAGTGTCCGGCTCGGACTCTTAACTATTCTTGCCTTACACTACAAGTCTTGCCATAACGGCGGTTTATCACTACGGGCCTTAAGCAATCTCCGGGTCTTAAGCCCATTACTGACCCGCCTTCCGCAAGCTTGGTACTGGGCTTCACGTGATGGTCATTATAACGTAACCCGACCCCTCCTGGGCAGGTGGTTCTAATGGTTATATCCTCAACATTAGGCCCCAGATTGATTTGAACCGGTTCACATTAATCTTCAAAATCTTCCGGCTTCTGCTTGTGCAAAGGTTATAACCCGCCATGATGTCATCTTCTGGATTCTTGGTAAGCCGCCATGACGTCATCTTGCATTAAATTCATTTTTTTATTCTGTCATATCCCAACGGATCTTATCTTTAATGACCATCCCGAAAATCGAGGCGTTTCTGCGGCAAGATAATCACGTCTTCAGCCTCCTCGTTTCTCGCGCCCATTTATGAGCCGCCCCTTATAAATAGGCCCGGCCCATAAGCCTTCGTCACTCTCCTCCTCCATCATCTTCCTCCTCTGATGCTCCAGAGATCGAGCTCCGCCGCCGCCGCCGCGCACCTCGTCTTCACCGACCAAGGCCGCCGCATCAACCTGTCTTGACCAGAAACCTGCGGCGCACCTCCGCTGCTCATCAGCACCAGTAAGTCCTCGCCATCCCGTACCTTAGATCCGCATTAGGGCTCGCAAGTTCTCTGTGTTCTTCGTAGTTCATCACGATTTCTTCACAGTTCCGCCACCGAGGTTCCCTTTGATCCAAAAATGGTACAGACTCCCTGCGGTACTAGTTTCTCACCCATTTTTATGCTAGTAGATCCCTTTTGTCCGGAAAAAGACCTCGTTTAGAGCTTATGAACTTCACTGTATCAGCTTTTTAGGTCTAGAAATTTTTCCTGTCTGGACGATCGTTTGATCCAAAATAATCCCTGCAATCTGTGAAACTTGTTTGTGCAACACTTAGACAAAAACTGCATCTGTTAGCCATGGCGGCTCATATTGCCGGCTTAAAAGAGGCCATGCTTTGTGAAATTTCCGGCTCATTCATAATAGAGTTTTAAATAACTTGAATTACTTATGACATCCACAGCGGCTTAGATAACCCGACACCATTAGCCATATATCCTTAGGCCCCTTCATAAGCCGCCATCTTGAATATTGAACTAAAATCTTCCTCCGGCTTAAATTTGAACCGGAAATTTTCTTTTGTCGTAGGCTTCCGTCTTTCACAATGCCGCCCAAGGCTCCTAAGGCGCCCATTACGTGCAACTGGGTGAGGTCCAACGTTACTGAAAGCACCTTAAATGACTTCGTAAAGACGGGTCACCTGCCTAAAAAGGAGGTCATGTCCTACCATGCGCCTGACCCGTCCGAAGAGAGACCTCAACCAAAAGACGGAGAGGTTGTTATATTTGCTGACCACATGAGCCGGGGCTTTGCTCCTCCTGGCTCAAAATTCTTCAGAGATGTTCTGAACATTTTTGATCTGCGACCTCAAGACATTGGACCCAATTCCGTGTCGAACATTTGTAACTTTCAAGTGTTCTGTGAGGTGTACCTTGGAGAAGAGCCCAGCCTACTGCTCTTTAGGCAGCTGTTTTATCTGAACCGCCAGAATGAGTGTGCCAACGGGCCTAGCTTGGAACTTGGTGGAATCTCAATTCAACGACGGAGAGATTGTCTCTTTCCTTATGCTGAGCCGCCAAGCCACCCAAAGGACTGGAACCAGACATGGTTCTACTGCCAGGATACTTCTCCGGCTGATGAGAACCATCTGCCCGGCTTTCGCGCGCTGCGTCTGGAGTCAAATCACCCCCTGCCAGACAAATTATCTCAAGCTGAGCGTCAACCACTTATCCCCACCATCAACAAAATCAAAGCTCTTCTGGGAAACGGCCTTAACGGCGTTGATCTGGTCCGGGTCTGGATCGCTTGGCGGGTGATTCCTCTAAGCCGCCGCCCCGGCTTAATGTGTGATTACATGGGCCGGAAGGATGATCCTCTTCGGCACAGCCCCAACGACTTACCTGAGGACGTCATTGATGACATGACCAAGTCCCTTCTGAATCAGAGCTTAGCAGATTGCGGGAGGACAGGCTTAAATCCCTTCTGCAAAGCTAACCCGGCTCCGGCGGTAAGCTATTGATTTGAACACCTTACTTTCCATTTTAACAATTTTCGTCTTAACTTCAAGAAACCTTTGTTGTGTTTTTCAAGGTAATGATAAGTTCTGGAAGGTCAGATATGACCATGAGGCTGCTAAAAAAGCCAGGAAGGCTAAAAAAGCCGCCAGGAGAGCCGCTCCCCGCAAGAAGGGGAGTAAGCCTAGCGCCTCAGACCTGCTTCAACTGGATGACACCTCCGAGTCAGAGGTAGCCCTTGATTCTTTAGGCTCTTCTTTTGTTTTTTGTTTGTTTTTAACCACCTTATTGACACTGATTATCAGCAGGATGATACCGGAGCGAGTAACCCGGTGATTGAAGAGGTAACTATACTTTCCTCCGACTCGGAGCCCTTGCCAAGGCTGAATGTCCGAAGAGTAACCCGGAAAGTAAGATTTTCACATCCTTTAGCTTATCAAGATCCTCAATTTCTTTTGAAGCGACAGATTCATGAGAGCCGGAGGAAAACCCGGACCAACAAGGATGCGGACCTCTCCTCTGGATTACCTGAAGCATCAAGGAAGCGCCGGACCGAGGTTATGTCCAACCTATATCCTTTTCATCCTTTGGCGGGCGTCACTCGTCAACCGCTCAATTCTTCTGATTCAAACTATCAGGAAACTTCACCTTCCTCAGGTGACTCCATGCAATCTAACTTGCCGGCTTTCAAGACCGCACCCGGGTAATGATGATCAGCTTATTTTGTGCTTATCTTACTCATGTTTTTGCACTAACCTTTTGACTTTTAGTGCACAAGCCAAGCTCAGCAAGAGGGCAAAGAAAAGTAACCCGGTCGAAGAGCCGGTCTTGACTGAACCCAACGCCTCTGCCTCTGAGCCGCCGTCTGCACCAGCTCCAGAAACCACCACCGCCCCATCTGACGAGCAAGTTATGGAGGGTTCTGATAACCCGGAGATCCCCAGCCCAGCTCAACCGGCCGATGATCCGGACGTTGTAATCACCCGGACAGAGTTTGTCGAGCCGGGAAGACCCACTGTGCTGGCTAGATGCTCTGCCAAGGAAGAACTGCTGGAGCGCCGCAGGGCCAGGCTGGATATCACTGACTATGCTAACTTGAGCATTGGAGATATTGTCTCCGGCTATGTTAATCAAGTGCACAACAGCCGGGACCTGGAAATTGACATGGTGAAGCAAATCCAGCAAAAATCTAAGGTATAACTCTCTTGTTTATTCCATATTTATCCTTACCATGTCAGCCCCCAAGTCTATGACTTATGATGAAATATGTTGTAGACTTAATGCCGGCTTAATAACTACTGCAAGAAAACCGGCTTACCTGGTACCACTCAAGGGCCGGCTTAAACAGCATAGTTCACCTGATTCTTTCCTTACTTTAACCAAGTAGTTGAGCAACTTGACACATTAGCCCCCAAGTGCCAAGTACCTTTGCCTGCAAAGTGCTTGGGACTTATTTTCATGAACCAGCACTGTAAATAGAGCTTCTCAGCCTACATTAGCCCCCAAGTGCCAAGTGTCTTTGCTTGCAAAGTGCTTGGGACTTTAATGTTGCATGATAATCACTCAAACTGAAACCCGGAATTTGTACAGGCTACCTGCAAGAAATTTGAATTGGAAATCTCTGATCTGAAGAACCGCCTGAAGAGTCAGGAAAATGAGACCCAGAAGGCCAATGCCAAATTTGAGTTCAGTGTCTCTGCACAAGAAAAACTGAAGAAAAAATTCGAAACAGAAAGAAAAGCCTGGGCCGATGAAAAGACCGCCTTGCTCAGCCGGGCCGAACAAGCGGAGGCTGCTCTTAATGAAAGAACCGCCGAGCTGTCCGGCTTAAAACGCCATGTCTCTCAGATGGTCTCCGCAATCTTTCGTAAATTTCTAATCAGTTTACATCATTTAGTCCCCAGAAACATCTCAATTGTCAACAGCTCACTTGACTTTGTAATGCAGGTCCCAGGAGTTCCAACCTCAACCAGAGCGTGCTGACCAAGTTGAAGGCGGTTTACACATTAGTGGAGCAACTTTACACCGGGTCACAATGTGCCTTAGCCGTTGTGGCTCTGTCCAATGAAGTTCCCACTCACCTGGCAGATGTACTCAGGCGGCTTGCCGTACTTCCTCAGCGCTTCCAAGAGCTGAGACGGGCTTCTGCAAGAGCCGGAGCTATAGATGCTCTGAGCCGGGCCAAGGCGTTTCTACCGGAGCTAGACCCGGCCGACATCGCTCTTGGATACCCAGCCCGAAGGAAGACGACACCCCCTTTGACCAGAAAGACTTCGCCGCCTGTGTGAAGAGCGTACGCCCGGTGGCCACCTTGATTGGGAATGACACAGACCTTACCAAGTATCAACCGGGCTATGATGCGGAAAATTAGAGGATCCCAACTTCACGCTATGAAGCAGTCAGCCTGATCCCTCCGACTCGTAAGTATACCTTCGCCCCAGAAGTTGACCCGGCAGGGTTAATTGATGATGAGGCTCAATTTGAAGCCTTGAGTGGCATTGACTGGAAACCATCAACCTTCCAGGTCATGGAAACAGCCGGAGGAGCGGAGAGGGATGAGCCGGGAGCTTCAACCCAACAAGCACCTTGATTTCTTAGGCGGCTCATCGTTATGCCTTAAAAACAATGCCTCACCTTTTGGACTCGGGGAGTCCTGTAATAGAGTAGGACAAACACTTAATTTTGTCGTGCCATCGTGCACGTGTGCAGCGCTTAACTCCGTTGAAGCTGCTCTTTTATATTCCTCCGGGTTATGTTTGATCATTTACTTTCCTTGAGCTTAAAGAGCTGTCTTTAATTGCCTGCATAGGAAAACAAATCACAAATCTCTAGGCGGCTTACCGCATGGAGAGTCATATATTTTACATATAACCCGGAATATGAATCAAGGTCATAAAAGACCGGCTCTCAATTATGTTTTCGAGATAACCATAATAGCATACCTGCAAGCCTTTAAGTACACTTCCGGTTTATGTAACCCAAATAATGAGGTTGAGAACTCAACTCCGGTTCACCAGCACCTATAATGCTTATTGTGTGCTCTCAACATTATTAATCAAAGTTAAGCCGGTGGAGTAAGAACCACCCGTGCACACTTTTGATATGATCAAAAGAATTTGTTGCAAACCAAAAGATCAAAAACTTAGGGGCTTCTGATTCGAATACGACCAGAGAACCGTCCCAAAGGGGTTAAGCTAAGATTCGAATGCGATCATATAGCCCCCAGTGGCTTTGGCGTTGCCGATCAAGAGGGTACCGGCAGCTATGTTCTCTTAGGTTCAAATACGACCTATGTTTGAACAGGAAGCCCCCAAATGACCTTGAGAGTTGTTTAACGACGCTGATTCGAATACGATCCACATCGGTTCTCAAAGGGGGTTGCACTATGATTCAAATATGATCAAGAAAAAACTCCCCAATGAGCTCGGCAATTTGCCAATCAAGTGGGTATCGACAGCTATGTTCTCTTTGGTTCGAATACGACCTATGTTTGAACAGGAAGCCCCCAAGTGATCATGTTGTTAACGGCTAGATTCGAATACGATCATAAGCCGGATCAGCCTCCAAGTGACCATGTAATGTTGTAATGGAAATAACAATAATACATTTACCTTTGGAGGAAAAAAGGACAGAGGTCCTGCTTTATTATTTATCATGATATATACATGGCTATAGAAATATGTACATTATGAGAGCCGGTGGCTCAAGTGTAATAAGGCCGAAGCTGCGCTATGTTCCACGGCCGACGGGTCTCTTCCTCCGACTTACGTGAATCTTTGTGCTCCCGAACATCGATAAGGTAGTATGACCCGTTATGCAAGTCCTTGCTGACCACAAAGGGCCCTTCCCAAGGCGGGGATAACTTGTGTGCATCTGTTTGATCATGGATAAGCCGGAGCACCAGATCACCTTCCTGGAAGACCCTGGACTTAACCCGGCGGCTGTGATAGCGGCGCAGGTCTTGTTGGTAAATCGCCGAGCGAGCTGCTGCCACATCACGCTGTTCGTCCAACAAGTCAAGAGCATCTTGACGCGCCTGCTCATTATCCGCCTCAACATAAGCCGCCAGCGAGGCGAGTCATGACGGATGTCGCTAGGGAGGACCGCCTCCGCTCCATAAACCATGAAGAAAGGCGTGTAACCCGTAGACCTATTAGGAGTAGTATTGATGCTCCATAACACGGAGGGTAACTCCTCCACCCAACAACCCGGCGTCCGTTGCAAAGGGACCAAAAGCCGGGGCTTGATGCCCTTCAAGATTTCCTGATTGGCTCTCTCAGCTTGACCATTAGATTGAGGGTGAGCCACTGATGAAACATCAAGCCGAATATGCTCTTGTTGACAAAACTCCTCCATGGCGCCTTTAGACAGATTGGTACCATTCTCAGTTATAATGCTGTGTGGAAAACCAAAGCGAAATATCACCCTTTTCATGAACTGAACCGCTGTGGCTACGTCACACTTACTAACTGGCTCTGCTTCAACCCACTTTGTGAACTTATCAACCGCCACCAAGAGATGGGTCTTCTTATCCTTGGACCTTTTAAAAGGCCCAACCATATCAAGCCCCCAGACCGCAAATGGCCAAGTGATTGGAATCATCCTCAACTCTTGAGCCGACACATGAGCCCGTCGCGAGAACCTCTGACAACCGTCACATTTACTAACCAAGTCCTCTGCATCAGCATGAGCCGTCAGCCAATAAAAACCATGACGAAAAGCCTTGGCCACAAGGGATTTTGAGCCGGCATGAAGGCCACAATCCCACTCGTGAATCTCACGTAAAATTTCTTGACCTTCCTCAGGGGAAACACAACGCTGGAAAGTTCCAGTGACACTGCGACGATGCAGCTCGCCACTGATAATTATCATTGACTTAGACCGCCGGGTTACTTGTCTGGCCAAAGTTTCATCCTCAGGCAATTCTCCCCGGGTCAGGTAAGCCAAGTATGGTACTGTCCAATCTAGGATAATGTGGAGAGCCGCCACCAACTGTGCTTCTGGGTCAGGAACAGCCAAGTCTTCCTCTGCAGGCAACTTAACAGAAAGATTATGCAGAATGTCCAAGAAAGTATTCGGCGGCACCGGCTTTCGCTGAGAGCCCAGCCGGCTTAATGCATCAGCCGCCTCGTTCTTCCTGCGATCGATGTGCTCTACTTGGTAACCCTGAAAATGTCCAGCAATGGCATCAACTTCGCGGTGATAAGCCGCCATGAGGGGGTCCTTGGAATCCCACTTGCCTGACACTTGTTGGGCCACTAAATCTGAGTCACCGAAGCACCTTACCCGGCTTAAGCTTATCTCCTTAGCCATCCGAAGACCATGGAGCAACGCCTCGTACTCAGCTGCATTGTTAGTACAGGGAAACATCAACTGTAGCACATAGCAAAACTTGTCACCTCGAGGGGAAGGTAATACAACTCCAGCCCCCGAGCCCTCCAATTGCCTGGACCCATCGAAGTGAATAGTCCAATATGTATTATCCGGTTCCTCTTCAGGCACCTGCAGCTCTCTCCAATCGTTGATGAAATCCACCAATGCTTGAGATTTGACAGTAGTGCGCGGCACGTATTTTAGACCATGAGGCCCAAGTTCTAGAGCCCACTTAGCAACTCTTCCTGTGGCTTCTCTGTTTTGGATGATATCTCCTAGGGGAGCAGAACTAACCACAGTGATAGGGTGACCCTGCAAATAATGCTTAAGCTTCCGGCTTGCCATGAATACCCCATAAACAAGCTTCTGCCAATGTGGATACCGTTGTTTGGACTCAATGAGTACTTCGCTGACGTAGTAAACCGGCCGCTGAACCGGATACTCTTTGCCCGCTTCCTTACGCTCCACCACCACAGCCACACTGACGGCTCGTGCGTTAGCGGCTACATACAGCAATAAGGCCTCCTTGTCAACAGGAGCAGCAAGGACTGGGGGCTCAGCTAGCTGTCTCTTCAAATCCTCAAAAGCAGCATTAGAAGCATCATTCCAGATAAAGTCATCTGTTTTCTTCATCATCTGGTACAGTGGCATGGCCTTTTCACCCAAGCGGCTTATAAACCGGCTCAAAGCAGCGATGCGACCCGCCAGACGCTGGACGTCGTTTATGCACGCCGGCTTAGCCAAAGAGGTGATTGCGTTGATCTTTTCCGGGTTAGCTTCAATGCCTCTGTGAGAAACCAGAAAACCCAATAGCTTGCCTGCGGGAACACCAAAAACACACTTGGCCGGGTTAAGCATCATCTTGTAAACCCGGAGATTATCAAAGGTTTCTCTCAGATCATCTATCAAGGTCTCCTTCTCCCTGGATTTAACCACGATATCATCCACATAGGCATGAACGTTGCGCCCAATCTGGTTATGAAGACAATTCTGCACGCAACGCTGGTAAGTCGCCTGTGCACTCTTGAGCCCAAAAGGCATAGACACATAACAGAAGGCTCCAAAGGGAGTGATGAACGATGTCTTCTCCTGGTCCTTAACTGCCATTTTAATCTGATGGTATCCAGAATAAGCATCCAAAAAACTTAGACACTCACAGCCCGCCGTAGCATCAATGATTTGATCAATACGGGGGAGAGCAAAAGGATCAGCCGGACAAGCTTTGTTTAAATCCGTATAGTCCACACACATCCGCCAGGTGCCGTTCTTCTTGAGCACGAGCACCGGGTTAGCTAACCATTCTGGATGAAAAACTTCAACAATAAACCCGGCCGCCAAGAGCCGGGCTACCTCCTCACCAATGGCTTTCCGCCTCTCCTCATTAAACCACCGGGGGAATTGCCTGACAGGCTTAAATTTCGGATAAATATTGAGAGTGTGCTCAGTGAGTTCTCTAGGTACACCCGGCATGTCAGAAGGTTTCCATGCAAAGATGTCCCTGTTCTCACAGATGAACTCGATGAGCGCGCCTTCCTATTTCGGATCCAGATTGGGACTGATGCTAAACTGCTGAGATGAGTCACCTAGAACAAAATCAACAAGCTTAGTCTCATCAGCTGACTTCAATTTCATTATCGGCTCATGCTCCGTGGTTGGCTTTTTCAAAGACGTCATATCTGCCGGGTCAAAATTGTCCTTGTAAAACTTCAACTCCTCTGCCGCACAAACAGATTCCGCGTAAGCCGCGTCACCTTCCTCACACTCCAAGGCTATCTTTCGGCTGCCATGAACCGTAATGGTCCCATTGTGACCTGGCATCTTGAGCTGCAAATACACGTAACACGGCCGTGCCATGAACTTGGCGTAAGCCGGCCGCCCGAATAAAGCATGGTACGGACTTCTTATCTTAACCACCTCAAAGGTTAGTTTTTCCGCCCAGTAGTTGTACTCATCTCCAAAGGCCACTTCCAGCTCGATTTTACCGACTGGATACACCGACTTACCGGGCACCACCCCATGGAAAACAGTATTAGACTGGCTGAGGTTCTTATCAGTTAATCCCATACGACGGAAGGTCTCATAATAGAGGATGTTGATGCTACTACCCCCGTCCATGAGCACCTTAGTGAATTTATACCCCCCGACCTGAGGAGCCACCACCAAGGCCAGGTGACCCGGATTATCAACCCGGGGAGGATGATCTTCCCTACTCCATACAATAGGCTGCTCAGACCATCTTAAATAGCGTGGAACCGCCGGCTCAACAGCATTCACATTCCTTTTATGAAGCTTCTGGTCTCGCTTGCACAGACTGGTGGTAAACACATGATACTGTCCACCATTGAGCTGCTTTGGATTGGTCTGGTATCCCCCCTGCTGCTGCTGCTGATTACCCTGGCCAGATTGCTGATTAAAGCCTCCTTGAAAATTCCGAGAGTTGGAATTTGAGCCGCTGCCCGGGCCGTGAAAACCGCCGGCACCTGAGCCGCCGCCCGGACCATTGTTGCCATTGAAAGCATTGGAATTTTTAAAGGCCTTAATGATTGCGCAGTCCTTCCATAGATGAGTGGCCGGCTTTTCCCTAGAGCCATGCCTTGGACAAGGCTCATTCAACAACTGCTCAAGTGTCGGGCCTGACCCGCCGGCTCGGGGAGGTGGTCTCCCCTTACGCCGGTGGTTGTTACCCTGTGAATTGGCGTTGGCCACAAACTCCATACCGCCATCAGCCTTACGCTTGTTACCTCCCTGGTTCGCCGGGTTATGCTGGGGGCTCTTGCCATTGCCATTCCGTTTTCCCTTCCCTGTCCTTTCATCATCCGACACGGGATCCTTGGTACTATCAGAGTCGGCGTACTTGACCAGAGCCGTCATCAGTGTACCCGTATCATTGCAATCGCGCTTGAGCCGCCCGAGCTTCATCTTCAGGGGCGCAAAACGACAATTCTGCTCCAACATTAAGACCGCAGAGCCGGCATCCACCTTATCAGATGAATGTATTATCTCTCTGACCCAGCGAACCCAATGGGTTGTAGACTCACCCTCCTGCTGCTTGCAGTTAGTCAAATCCACAATTGACATAGATTTCCTACATGTATCTTTGAAGTTTTGGATGAACCGGGCCTTTAGCTCAGCCCAAGACCCGATAGAGTTAGGCGGTAGTCCTTTCAACCAAGTGCGGGCAGTCCCATCTAACATCATGGTGAAGTACTTGGCCATTGCCGCTTCACTGACCTCCAGCAACTCCATAGCCATCTCGTAACTCTCGATCCATGCTCCGGGTTGTAAATCAGCTGTGTAATTAGGCACCTTCCTAGGCCCTTTGAAATCCTTGGGCAGACGTTCATTACGGAGAGCCGGCACCAGACAAGGGACGCCTCCAGTCCTCGTAGGTATACCCGCGTCGATAGAAGCCGTCGGATAAGACGGGAGTGGCTGGTAAGCCGTCAACTGAGCCGCCTGCTCTGCCTCTTGTCGTGCTCTGTCATGGTCTACCATGTTAACGGCTTCATTATGCGCCGGGCCATGACCAGCTGGCAAGTTGCGGCGCCGGACGTTGCTTGAGCCGGTCGCTGATTCCATGTGCCTGCTATAACTTGGGCTCTGGTTTGGACGAGGGGTTGAATGAATCCTGTCCCGGCTATATGAGTATGCCTCTTGCGGCGCCAGAGCCGTCTGAAGAAGTTCTCTGACCCGGCGGGTTTCGATCGCCGTTGGAGAGTCGCCCTCGATTGGAAGAGCCGCCAGTCGCGCTGCCGCGGCGATCATGTTTTCCAATGGGTTGGCATAATGACCCGGCGGTATCGGCACGTACTGAGGCGGGGTAGTGCTCACCCGGGGAGGCCCCATCACTTGTGGCTGAATCGGCGTTCCAGCCCCGGGTGCCAGGATCTCCGGCGGGTTACTGGGTCCTGCACCAGGCGTGTTGAAGAGGTTTCGAGGGTCGTAAACCGGAGGGAGTCGAGATTGAGCCTTCTGATGCCTCCTTCTCATGATCTCATTGGATGCGTTCTGATCCATCGTGAGCCGGAAGGATTGCGCCTGAATCAGCTGAGTCCGGGCGTTGAGAGCCGCCCATTCTGCAGCCATCCCGATCCCTTCCGCTGCCAGATCTTCCTTGGCTCTTGCTATGTCCAGCTTTAACTGTGCTATCTCTGCATCATGTTGAGCCTGATCTGCTGGGACGACTGTAGCAGTTAACAGGGCCGTCATCTTGTCTGTGAGATTCATCAGCACCTGAGCCAGCGAGTGCACAGGGCCTCCTGCCCCAGTGGCGGAGTTTTGAACAGGTTGTGCGCCGGCCATGAAGATTCCAACCCGGCTGGGCGACTCAAAGGGGTCCGGAATACTGTCACCATCGGAACAACCCCTGAGCCTGCCATCTTGAAGCTGGTATAACGAGCCGGTCTCATCCGTGGATGACTCACCGTCAGAGCGAGCGGCCGCCTCATCGCCAGAACCAGATCCTTCAGAGAGTCCTCCATGGACGCATCCCACGAAAGCACGCTTCGAGGTAGGCAGAGTCCGGGCGGGTTTCGCACGCTGAGCCGTCTCGATGAGGTCGGCGCAGAGGTCCGGCTCAGGGCCCGGCTCGCCTATCTTACCAATGAAAACGTGGATTCCGCCGAAGGGGACCCGGTACCCGTACTCGATTGAGCCGGCGTCGGGGCCCCAGCTCGCATCGTCGATGTAGAGCTTGCCGCGACGACTCTTGGTCATCCGTCCCACAGCGTATCCCTTGAGCCCTTCGAAGCTGCCCTTCAAGAACTCAAATCCACCGTGCGCTGGCCCCACGGTGGGCGCCAACTGTCGAGGAATTGTCACGGCAGATGTCCTCGTGCAAGGACTTAGTCGTGGAGCCATCGCAGCTAGGAAGCTTAAAGGGGTTAAACGGAACAAGGGACACGAGGACTATACTGGTTCGGCCCCTTGAGGTGAAGGTAAAAGCCTACGTCCAGTTGAGGTGGTATTATTTAGGGTTTCGATGACCAGGAGCTAAACCGCTCTGCTTGGCTATCGATGTCATCTCTCCCCTGAACCGCCACCGGGTCGTCCCTTTATATAGAGAGGTTGACGCCCAGCGGCTCTCAGAGTCCCGGCCAGCTTATAACAGTGTTTGGCTCGGACTCTTAACTATTCTTGCCTTACACTACAAGTCTTGCCATAACGGCGGTTTATCACTACGGGCCTTAAGCCATCTCCGGGACTTAAGCCCATTACTGACCCGCCTTCTGCACGCTTGGTACTGGGCTTCACGTGATGGTCATTATAACGTAACCCGGCCCCTCCTGGGCGGGTGATTCTAATGGTTATATCCTCAACACATATAAAGTTTATTTAGTTCGGAGCTACGGCCTAGAAGATATGAGCAAAACAAGTTAAACATGGCATTGATGCAAAATGCATTTAAACATCAAGTAAACACTCTCCAAACATTGATGCAACATGATAAAATGAAACTACATTCAAAATCAAGCAAGTTTCATATAAAGCATGGTCAAAACGGAGCAACGGTGCAAAACATAGACTCCAAACAAGTTATAACAACAATCTGCCCAAAACAGCAAGTAGACACTTTGCAATCATCAAAACAACATGCTACAGGTAACATATGAGCATAAACTTGGCATGCACCTCATTTACAGATAACATACTTCAAATATCATTAAGGTTCAGGTTGCATAGGCATCAAGATTAAACCAATATGATCAATGAAATATGCAACTTTATAACACAGGAGCATATACATGAGCAGAGTTAATATGATGGCAAGTTGAGAGGAACAAAGAGACAAGCTACAGCAAGTAAACATAGCAACCAAGGGCATGACATCAATGTCCACATAACAAAGAGCAAATAACATCATGACATCATATACATATAGCTCATGTATTAGTGGTAACCAACAAGACAAAAATGAATGTTGAAACAGTTTCAACAAGTGTAAAACAACAACATTTTGATAGCATGTTTGCAAGCATGGAACAGAGGCATATGATATCCAAAATTACAAAACATGGCATGTAAACAAAGTACTTACAGCATGCTACAAAGCATGTAATTTGAGCATCTCCAGAATAGGCAAGGAATAGTTACTATCAAGCTCACAACATAGCATCATGAAGTTAACAGAAATCTGGAACAACATATAGGCATGTTCATGGCAATGAAAACATATGCTACATGACATATATAGGGCATCAAAAGGCACGTAATGATAGAGAGTACCATATACATCAAAAGATGTCAATTAAGCATCTCCAGAATATGCATGGATTAATTGGTAGCATCAAGCAAACATGGCAACATGATATGACAGATTCAGCATTGACAGAAAGTTAACAGCAAGTAGCCCACTTCACAAGCTTCATGCACTCACTACATGGTATATAATAATACATGGATTGCACCCCTGTAAAGATGGCATAATTAAGCTCCTAAAACATGTAAATATCATGCCCATAGGATGCACACAAAAAATGCAACAAAAATGACAAATCAGCAAGTTACAGCAGTTTTCAGTAGTTAACAGCATTATGCATTTTCGCAACAGTGATTAAGATATCAAGATGCACCCTAAAATGAATGAAAAGCACACCAACGTTAAGAGCATACAGAGCAGAACATGTGCATGTAAATATCATCATCATAGCATCAACAGGGACAAAGTTGTAGCACTCTCAAGATGCAAAAATGATGTTAACAATCAGCAGATTCCAGCAGTTCATATCATTTTGCCGTTTTGCAATGAAGATTAAGGCATCAATATGAACAGGAATATGAATGCAAACTAGACCATCATGAAGTGCACTCTGAGATGAAAATTTTAACATATTATGCACATGAAACGGAGCACCGAGCATCAAGTTATGACATGACAAAGTATGCATCATGCTGATAAAAACCTGGGATTTGGCAGAAATCTCACTCCGGGGAAAAATGGACGGAGGGGTTCCAGGACGGCGCGGTACAGGACGGGCGCGCCGTTTGGTTTGGTGGTCACTGGTGGACGAGGACGGATCGGGACAACGTCGTCCAGATCGGGACTGCGGCTTCGAGGCAGCCGCCGCCGTATCTCCGGCGAGCAGGGGTCGGCGACGAGGTAGAAGTCGGTGAGGCGGCGGGGCGAGGTCGGCGGTGCGGGCCGGCAGGAGGTCGAACGGCGGCGGGGCGCGCTCCTGACGGCGGGAGGCGAGCGCACGGGGTCGCCGGCAGGAGCGGACCGGCGAGGACGCTGACGGGCGGCGCGGGGAGCCGGGCGACGGCCGGAGCAACGACAGCGGGCGGTGGCCGGAGCGAAGGGGTGCGCCGACGAGGTGGGAGGTGGCGCGGAGGAGCGGGGCTCCGTCGGGCCCGGTTCGGCCCGGCGTGGGCCGGACCTGGGCTCGGCGGGCCTGGCGGCGCGCGCGGCTGGAGGGAGGGAGAGAGGGTGAGGTGGCGCGATGTGGTTGGACGGGAGCGGCGGCACGGCTGAGGTGGCGGCCTCCGATTGGCCGTGCGACGTGGCTGGCGGCGGTGGATGCGTCCGACGGTGGGCGAACATGTTCGACGGGCGAGAGGGAGGTTTGATCTAGGGTTTGCCCGAGAATTTCGCGGGAGGGGGCTAATTTATAGGTAGAGAGAGCAAGGAGAGTCCACATGAGGTGCGGTTTTCGCCCACACGATCGTGATCGAACGACGGAGAGCATGGAGAGGGTTTAGATGGCCTATTGGGCTATTGGGCTGTTTGGAGGGGTGTTGGGTGATACGTCCATTTTGCATAATGCTTTTATATCAATATTTATTGCATTATAGGCTGTTATTACATGTTATGTCACAATACTTATGGCTATTCTCTCTTATTTTACAAGGTTTATCATGAAGAGAGAGAATGCCGACAGCTGGAATTCTGGGCTGGAAAAGGAGCAAATATTGGAAACCTATTCTGCATAGCTCCAAAAGTCCTTAAACTACACGAAATTCATTTTTGGAATTAATAAGAATTATTGAGCGAAGAAAGTACCAGAGCGGGCCCACACCCTTGCCACGAGGGTGGGGGGCGCGCCCCTGCCTCGTGGGCCCCCTGGTGGCCCTCTGGTGCCCATCTTCTGCTATATGAAGGCTTTTACCCTGGAAAAAATCATAAGCAAGCTTACGGGACGAAACTCCGCCGCCACGAGGCGGAACCTTGGCGGAACCAATCTAGGGCTCCGGCGGAGCTGTTCTGCCGGGGAAACTTCCCTCCGGGAGGGGGAAATCATCACCATCGTCATCACCAACGATCCTCTCATTGGGAGGGGGTCAATCTCCATCAACATCTTCACCAGCACCATCTCCTCTCAAACCCTAGTTCATCTCTTGTATCCAATCTTTGTATCCAAACCACAAATTGGTACCTGTGGGTTGCTAGTAGTGTTGATTACTCCTTGTAGTTGATGATAATTGGTTTATTTGGTGGAAGATCATATGTTCAGATCCTTAATGCATATTAATACTCCTCTGATTATGAACATGAATATGCTTTGTGAGTAGTTACGTTTGTTCCTGAGGACATGGGTGAAGTCTTGCTATTAGTAGTCATGTGAATTTGGTATTCGTTCGATATTTTGATGAGATGTATGTTGTCTCTCCTCTAGTGGTGTTATGTGAACGTCGACTACATGACACTTCACCATTATTTGGGCCTAGAGGAAGGCATTGGGAAGTAATAAGTAGATGATGGGTTGCTAGAGTGACAGAAGCTTAAACCCTAGTTTATGCGTTGCTTCGTAAGGGGCTGATTTGGATCCACTAGTTTCATGTATGGTTAGGTTTACCTTAACACTTCTTTTGTAGTTGCGGATGCTTGCAATAGGGGTTAATCATAAGTGGGATGCTTCTCCAAGAAAGGGCAGCACCCAAGCACCGGTCCATCCACATATCAAATTAACAAAGTAACGAACGCGAACCATATGAACGTGATGAAAACTAGCTTGACGATAATTCCCATGTGTCCTCGGGAGCGCTTCTCTCATTATAAGAAATTGTCCAGGCTTGTCCTTTGCTACAAAAAGGATTGGGCCACCTTGCTGCATTTTATTTACTTTCATTGCTTGTTACCCCTTACAAATTATCCTATCACAAAACTATCTGTTACCTACAATTTCAGTGCTTGCAGAGAATACCTTACTGAAAACCGCTTGTCATTTCCTTCTGCTCCTCGTTGGGTTCGACACTCTTACTTATCGAAAGGACTACGATAGATCCCCTATACTTGTGGGTCATCAACACTCTTTTCTGGCGCCATTGCCGGGGAGTGAAGCACCTTTGGTGAGTGGAACTTGGTAAGGAAACATTTATATAGTGTGCTGAAATTTTCTGTCACTTGTGACTATGGAAACTAATCCTTTGAGGGGCTTGTTCGGGGCATCTTCTCCCCAACCAGTAGAGCAAAGAGTTGCTCCTCAACCTACTAAACCTATTGAAAATGTTTACTTTGAGATTCCTTCGGGTATGATAGAGAAACTGCTAGCTAATCCCTTTGCAGGAGATGGAACATTGCATCCCTATTTACACCTTATCTATGTGGATGAAGTTTGTGGATTATATAAGCTTGCAGGTATTCCCGATGATGTTGTCAAGAGGAAGGTCTTCCCTTTATCTTTGAAGGGAGATGCATTGACATGGTATAGTCTATGTGATGATACGGGATCTGGGACTATAAACGATTGAAATTGGAATTTCACCAGAAGTTCTATCCTATGCATCTTGTTCATCGTGATCGTAATTACATATATAATTTCTGGCCTCGCGAAGGAGAAAGCATCGCTCAAGTTTGGGGGAGGCTTAAGTCAATGTTATATTCATACCCCAATCATGAGCTCTCAAGAGAAATGATTATTCAAAATTTTTATGCTTGGCTTTCTCTCAATGATCGCACCATGCTCGATACTTCCTGTGCTGGTTCTTATATGCTGAAGACTATTGAATTCAAGTGGGACTTATTGGAAAGAATTAAACGCAACTCTGAAGATTGGGGTTCCGACAATGGTAAGGAGTCAGGTATGACACCTAAGTTTGATTGTGTTAAATCTTTTATGGATACCGATGCTTTTCATGGATTTAGCATTAAATATGGACTTGACTCTGAGATAGTAGCTTCTTTCTGTGAATCTTTTGCTACTCACGTTGATCTCCCTAAGGAGAAGTGGTTTAAATACAATCCTCCCATTGAAGTAAAAGTAGTTGCACCTGTTACAGTTGAAGAAAAGACTATCACTTATAATGATCCTATTGTTCCTACTACTTATGTTGAGAAACCACCCTTCCCTGTTAGGATAAAGGATCATGCTAAAGCTTCAACTATTGTTCGTAAAAGTAATACTAGGACATATACACCTCCTGAGAAAATTAAAGTTGAACCTAGTATTGCTATGGTTAAAGATCTCTTGGCCGATAATATTGATGGGCATGTTATTTACTTCTGTGAGGAAGCTGCTAATATTGCTAAACCCGATGGTAAGATACATAGACCTGTTGTAGGCATGCCTGTTATTTCTGTTAAAATAGGAGATCATTGTTATCATGGCTTATGTGATATGGGTGCTAGTGCTAGTGCAATACCTATGTCCTTATATAATGAAATTATGCATGATATTGCACCCGCTAAGTTAGAAGATATTGATGTTACAATTAAGCTTGCGAATAGAGATACTATTCACCATTTGGGATTGTTAGAGATGTTGAAGTCTTGTGTGGGAAAGTTAAATATCCTGCTGATTTTCTTGTTCTTGGTTCCCCACAAGATAAATTTTGTCCCATTATATTTGGTAGACCCTTCTTGAATACTGTCAATGCTAGGATTGATTGTGAAAAGGATGTTGTCACTATTGGTCTGGGGGATACGACACATGAGTTTAACTTTGATAAAGAATTACCTAGTAGGGATGAAATTATTGGTCTTTCTTCTATTGCCGTACCTCCTACTGATCCGTTAGAACAATATTTGCTAGATCATGAAAATGATATGTTTATGCATGAAAGAAGGGAAATAGACGAAGTATTCCTTCAACAGGGTCCTATTTTGAAACACAACTTACCTGTTGAAATCCTAGGGGATCCCCGTCCACCCAAGGGTGATCCCGTGTTTGAGCTTAAACCTTTACCTGATAATCTTAAATATGCTTATCTTGATGAAAAGAAGATATATCCTGTTATTATTAGTGCTAACCTTTCAGAGCAAGAAGAGGAAAGATTATTGAAAACTCTGAAGAAGCACCGTTCTGCTATTGGATATACTCTCGATGATCTTAAGGGCATTAGTCCCACTTTATGCCAACACAAGATTAAATTGGAAGAAGGTGCCAAACCAGTTAAGATCATCAACGGCGGTTAAATCCTAAGATGAAAGAACTGGTATGAAAGGAGATACTAAAGCTCCTTGAGGCCGGTATAATTTATCCCGTTGCTAATAGTGATTGGGTAAGTCCTGTCCATTGCGTCCCTAAGAAGGGAGGTATTATTGTTGTTCGTAACGATAAAGATGAATTGATTCTGCAAAGAATTATTACAGGTTATAGGATGGTAATTTATTTTCGTAAATTAAATAAAACTACTAAGAAAGATCATTACCCTTTACCTTTTATTGATCAAATGCTAGAAAGACTATCCAAACATACACATTTCTGCTTTCTAGATGGTTATTCTGGTTTCTCTCAAATACCTGTGTCAGCGGACGATCAATCAAAAACTACTTTTACTTGCCCTTTCGGTACTCTTGCTTATAGACGTATGCCTTTTGGTTTATGTAATGCACCTGCTACCTTTCAAAGATGCATGATGGCTATATTCTCTGACTTTTGTGAAAAGATTTGTGAGGTATTCATGGATGATTTCTCCGTTTATGGATCCTCTTTTGATGATTGCTTGAGCAACCTTGATCGAGTTTTGCAGAGATGTGAAGATACTAGTCTCATCTTGAACTGGGAGAAGTGTCACTTTATGGTTAATGAAGGCATTGTCTTGGGGCATAAAATTTCTGAAAGAGGCATTGAAGTTGATAAAGCTAAGGTTGATGCTATTGAAAAGATGCCGTGTCCCAAGGACATTAAAGGTATAAGAAGTTTCCTTGGTCATGCCGGTTTTTATAGGAGGTTCATTAAGGACTTTTCTAAAATCTCTAGGCCTCTGACTAATCTATTACAAAAAGATATTCCTTTTGTCGATGATGATTGTGTAGAAGCATTTGAAATACTTAAGAAAGCTTTGATCTCTGCACCTATTGTTCAGCCACCTGATTGGAATTTACCCTTCGAAATTATGTGTGATGCTAGTGATTATGCTGTAGGTGCTGTTCTTGGGCAAAGAGTTGATAAGAAATTAAATGTTATTCAATATGCTAGTAAAACTCTAGACACTGCTCAGAGAAATTATGCTACTACCGAAAAAGAATTCTTAGCAGTTGTATTTGCATGTGATAAGTTCAGACCTTATATTGTTGATTCTAAAGTAACTATTCACACTGATCATGCTGCTATTAAATATCTTATGGAAAAGAAAGATGCTAAACCAAGACTTATTAGATGGGTTCTCTTGCTCCAAGAGTTTGATTTGCATATTATTGATAGTAAGGGAGCTGAGAACCCCGTTGTAGACAACTTGTCTAGGTTAGAGAATGTTCTTGATGACCCACTACCTATTGATGATAGCTTTTCTGATGAACAATTAGTGGTTATTAATGCTTCTCCTACTGCTCCATGGTATGCTGATTATGCTAATTACATTGTTGCTAAATTTATACCACCTAGTTTCACATACCAGCAAAAGAAAAAGTTCTTTTATGATTTAAGACATTACTTTTGGGATGACCCACACCTTTATAAAGAAGGAGTAGATGGTGTTATTAGACGTTGTGTACCTGAGCATGAACAGGAACAGATCCTATGCAAGTGTCACTCCGAACCATATGGAGGACACCACGCTGGAGATAGAACTGCACATAAGGTATTGCAATCCGGTTTTTATTGGCCCACTCTCTTCAAAGATGCCCGTAAGTTTGTTTTGTCTTATGATGAATGTCAGAGAATTGATAATATTAGTAGACATCAAGAAATGCCTATGAATTATTCTCTTGTTATTGAACCATTTGATGTTTGGGGCTTTGATCATATGGGACCTTTTCCTGCCTCTAATGGATATACACATATTTTAGTTGCTGTTGATTACGTTACTAAGTGGGTAGAAGCTATTCCAACTAGTAGTGCTGATCATAACACCTATATTAAGATGCTTAAAGAAGTTATTTTTCTGAGGTTTGGAGTCCCTAGATACTTAATGACTGATGGTGGTTCACATTTTATTCATGGTGCTTTTTGTAAAATGCTTGCTAAGTATGATGTTAATCATAGAATTGCATCTCCTTACCACCCACAGTCTAGTGGTCAAGTTGAGTTGAGCAATAGAGAGCTCAAATTAATTTTGCAAAAGACTGTTAATAGATCTAGAATGAATTGGTCCAAGAAACTTGATGATGCATTATGGGCCTATAGAACTACATATAAAAATCCTATGGGTATATCTCCGTATAAGATGGTTTATGGAAAAGCATGTCACTTACCTCTCGAACTTGAACATAAGGCACATTGGGCTATTAAGGAGCTCAACTATGATTTCAAACTTGCCGGTGAGAAGAGATTATTTGACATTAGCTCACTTGATGAATGGAGAACCCAAGCATATGAGAATGCCAAGCTGTTTAAAGAAAAAATTAAAAGATGGCATGAGAAAAGGATACAAAAGTGTGAGTTTAACGTAGGTGATTATGTGTTGCTATTCAACTCACGTTTAAGATTTTTTGCAGGAAAACTTCTCTCTAAATGGGAAGATCCTTACGTTATCGAGGAGGTCTATCGTTCCGGTGCCATAAAAATCAACAACTTCGAAGGCACAAGTCTGAGGGTGGTGAACGGTCAAAGAATCAAACATTATATCTCAGGTAACCCTATAAATGTTGAAACTAATATTGTTGAAACAGTAACCCCGGAGGAATACATAAGAGACACTTTCCAGAACGTTTCAGACTCCGAAAAGGAATAGGTATGTGGTATGGTAAGTAAACCGACTCCAAAACAATTCTAATAGCAATTTTTCTCCGTTTTGGAATATTTAAGAATTTAGGAAAATAAGAAGTAGTCCGGGAAGGACACGAGGCCTCCACGAGGGTGGAGGGCGCGCCCCCTGCCTCGTGGTCATCTCGTGTGCTCTCCGGACTCCATTTTCTTGCCCGACACTTCTTTTGGTCGGTAAAAATTCATTATATAATCTCCCGAAGGTTTTGACCACCGTATCACGCAAAAATCTTCTGTTTTCGTTTTGAGCTGTTTTTCTGACAGATCTAGATCACCATGATGTCTCCAAGCGCTCCCAAGGACAAGTTTTTCGAGAGGGTCATCAACCCCTATCTCGCGGAGGTGCTGCAATACCCTCAAACCATTGAGATGCGTGAGGGGGTGCTGCACATCCGCGATGTGGAGGGACCAAGGCGTACCGAAAGTGTGGAGACAAAGCTCGAAGCTATTGAACAACAAGTTTTCAAGTGCCAAGGGATGGTGGAGCGCGGACTTAACGCCAACCAGATGATGATCGCGGAGTTCACCAACAACCACAAGCTGGACGCCAAGAACATTGGGGAGACCATCTTCAAGCGTCATGAGAAAATCGAGCACCTCCATGCCCAGATCTATGACCTGCAAAACCAAAACTGTGAGTATCAATATAGATTCAAGAGGATGAGTTTGGCTGCAGATTTGAGGATCCTGCAGACTCGATCATCTTTCTATGATGGTGAGCCTATGCCTTGGAAGACGGACGACAAGCCTACGTCATCAACAACTCCTTCTTCACCACCTCCGAGGACATAATCACATGGGTATGGGCACTCCCCTTGGCAATTGCAAAGCTTGGGGGAGTTGCCCAGATATCGTATCACCATCACACTCCTATCTTTACCGTTTTACTTAGTTCGATCCTTTTAGTAATATCTTGATCTAGTAGAATAAAGTTTTGGTTTGAATTAGTTTTGAGTTTTGCTTTGTGATCTCTCTATGTAATCGAGTCCGTGAGCTATATAATAAAGATTAGTGTTGAGTCAAGGGCTTTGCTATCTGGCTATGATCTTGAGAAAATAGAAAGAATAAAAAGAGATAAAAGAGTTCATATTGATCTTATGGATAGTAATGACTTCACACATAAAGAGTATGAGGCTTAAAAGTTGTTGAGAGTTGACAAACATAGTTTTGGTCATCGTTGCAATTAATAGGAAGTAATAAAGAAAGAGAGGTTTTCACATATAAATATACTATCTTGGACATCTTTTTATGATTGTGAGCACTCATTAAGTATGACATGCTAAAGAGTTGATGTTGGACAAGGAAGACAATGTGATGGGTTATGTTTTCTCACATCTTAGTTAAAGTATATTGTCATGGATCGTCCAACATGTTGAGCTTGCCTTTCCCCCTCATGCTAGCCAAAATTCCTTGCACCAAGTAGAGATACTACTTGTGCTTCCAAATATCCTTAAACCCAGTTTTTGCCATGAGACTCCACCATACCTACCTATGGATTGAGTAAGATCCTTCAAGTAAGTTGTCATGTTGCAAGAAATAAAAATTACTCTCTAAATATGTATGACTTATTAGTGTAGAGAAAATAAGCGTTATACGATCGTGTGATATGGAAGTAATAAAAGCGACAGACTGCATAATAAAGGTTCATATCACAAGTGGCAATATAAAGTGACATTCTTGTGCATTAAGATTTTGTGCATCCAACCCTAAAAGCACATGACAACCTCTGCTTCCCTCTGTGAAGGGCCTATATTTTACTTTATGTCTTTACATTATGCAAGAGTCAAGGTGATCTTCACCTTTCCCTTTTCATTTTATCCTTTGGCAAGCACCTCGTGTTGGAAAGATCCTGATATATATATATATATATATATATATATATATATATCCAATTGGATGTAAGTTGGCATGAACTATTATTGTTGACATTACCCTTGAGGTAAGACGTTGGGAGGCAACACTATAAGCCCCTATCTTTCTCTGTGTCCGATTAAAACTCCAGAACCATAAGTATTGCGTAAGTGTTAGCAATTGTAGAAGACTATATGATAGTTGAGTATGTGGACTTGCTGAAAAGCTCTATTCTTGACTCTTTCCAATGTTATGATAAATTGCAATTTCTTCAGTGACTGAGATTATAGTTTGTTAGTTCTCAATGAAATTTCTGAACTATACATGACATTGTGAATTGATTGTTACTTGAGCATAAGAAATCATATGACAAAATCTATATATGTTGTTGTTATAAGAATGATCATGATGCCCTCATGTCCGTATTTTATTTTTATCGACACCTCTATCTCTAAACATGTGGACATATTTTTCGATATCGGCTTCCGCTTGAGGACAAGAGAGGTCTAAGCTTGGGGGAGTTGATACGTCCATTTTGCATCATGCTTTTATATCAATATTTATTGCATTATGGGCTGTTACTACATGTTATGTCACAATACTTATGGCTATTCTCTCTTATTTTACAAGGTTTATCATGAAGAGGGAGAATGCCGGCAGCTGGAATTCTGGGCCGGAAAAGGAGCAAATACTGGAAACCTATTCTGCAGAGCTCCAAAAGTCCTGAAACTCGACGAAATTCATTTTTGGAATTAATAAGAATTATTGAGCGAAGAAAGTACCAGAGGGGGCCCACACCCTTCCCACGATGGAGGGGGGCGCGCCCACCCCTACTGGGCGCGCCCCCTGCCTTGTAGGCCCCCTGGTGGCCCTCCGGTGCCCATCTTCTGCTATATGAAGGCTTTTACCCTGGAAAAAATCATAAGCAAGCTTACGGGACGAAACTCCGCCGCCACGAGGCGGAACCTTTGCGGCACCAATCTAGGGCTCCGAGGGAGCTGTTCTGCCGGGGAAACTTCCCTCCGGTAGGGGGAAATCATCACCATCGTCATCACCAACGATCCTCTCATCGGGAGGGGGTCAATCTCCATCAACATCTTCACCAGCACCATCTCCTCTCAAACCCTAGTTCATCTCTTGTATCCAATCTTTGTATCCAAACCACAAATTGGTACCTGTGGGTTGCTAGTAGTGTTGTTTACTCCTTGTAGTTGATGCTAATTGGTTTATTTGGTGGAAGATCATATGTTCAGATCCTTAATGCATATTAATACTCCTCTGATTATGGACATGAATATGCTCTATGAGTAGTTATGTTTGTTCCTGAGGACATGGGTGAAGTCTTGCTATTAGTAGTCATGTGAATTTGGTATTCGTTCGATATTTTGATGAGATGTATGTTGTCTCTCCTCTAGTGGTGTTATGTGAACGTCGACTACATGACACTTCACCATTATTTGGCCCTAGAGGAAGGCATTGGGAAGTAATAAGTAGAAGATGGGTTGCTAGAGTGACAGAAGCTTAAACCCTAGTTTATGCGTTGCTTCATAAGGGGCTGATTTGGATCCACTAGTTTCATGCTATGGTTAGGTTTACCTTAATACTTCTTCTGTAGTTGCGGATGCTTGCAATAGGGGTTAACCATAAGTGGGATGCTTGTCCAAGAAAGGGCAGCACCCAAGCACCGGTCCACCCACATATCAAATTATCAAAGTAACGAACGCGAATCATATGAATGTGATGAAAACTAGCTTGAGGATAATTCCCATGTGTCCTCGGGAGTGCTTTTCTCATTATAAGAAATTGTCCATGCTTGTCATTTGCTACAAAAAGGATTGGCCACCTTGCTGCACTTTATTTACTTTCATTTCTTGTTACTCGTTACAAATTATCCGATCACAAAACTATCTATTACCTACAATTTCAGTGCTTGCAGAGAATACCTTACTGAAAACTGCTTGTCATTTCCTTTTGATCCTCGTTGGGTTCGACACTCTAACTTATCGAAAGGACTACGGTAGATCCCCTATACTTGTGGGTCATCATTGGGCAGCAAAGGGAGAGGGGCTTTGCGGCTACCCGGTTAACCGTTGGGGCATCAAACGACCTCCAAATGGAACAAAATTTGACGGGCGGTCTACCGGTGATATACCAAGGCCACTCGGCAAATCTCGGCCCATTCCGAGAACATTTTTCGGCAGCTCACAAAACCAAGGACTAAGAGGTGCCGCGGGCGCGTGCGAGTGTGGTTGGGCTCAGAACGGACAACGGAGAGAACCGGCGAAACCCGAACGGATGCAAGTTTTGAAAAAACATGCAGATGAAATGCAGATGATGACATGGAAAAGTGCAACACGCAAGCAAATGACATGGCAACGACAACGAATAACTGGAAGACACCCGGCGCATCGGATTTGGGGCATCACAATATAGTTCGGCTGTCCGAGGACCCCTTAATCCAGGACTCCCTCAGTAGCCCCTGAACCAGGATTCAATGACGATGAGTGACGTGTACTACACAACCTTCTTCTTGTAGACGTTGTTGGGCCTCCAAGTGCAGAGGTTTGTAGGACAGTAGAAAATTTCCCTCAAGTGGATGACCTAAGGTTTATCAATCCGTGGGAGGCGTAGGATGAAGATGGTCTCTCTCAAACAACCCTGCAACCAAATAACAAAGAGTCTCTTCTGTCCCCAACACACCCAATACAATGGTAAATTGTATAAGTGCACTAGTTCGGCGAAGAGATGGTGATACAAGAGCAATATGGATGGTAGATATAGGTTTTTGTAATCTGAAAATATAAAAACAGCAAGGTAACTAATGATAAAAGTGAGCGTAAACGGTATTGCAATGCTAGGAAACAAGGCCTAAGGTTCATACTTTCGCTAGTGCAAGTTCTCTCAACAATAATAACATAATTGGATCATATAACTATCCCTCAACATGCAACAAAGAGTCACTCCAAAGTCAATAATAGCGGAGAACAAACGAAGAGATTATTGTAGGGTACGAAACCACCTCAAAGTTATCCTTTCTGATCGATCTATTCAAGAGTCCGTAGTAAAATAACACGAAGCTATTCTTTCCGTTCGATCTATCATAGAGTTCGTACTAGAATAACACCTTAAGACACAAATCAACCAAAACCCTAATGTCACCTAGATACTACAATGTCACCTCAAGTATCCGTGGGCATTATTATACGATATGCATCACACATCTCAGATTCATCTATTCAACCAACACAAAGTAATTCAAAGAGTGCCCCAAAGTTTCTATCGGAGAGTCAAGACGAAAACGTGTGCCAACCCCTATGCATAAGTTCATTGAACCCGCAAGTTGATCACCAAAACATACATCAAGATTGTGCCATATCAAGAACACGAGAGAGAGAGAGAGAGAGAGAGAGAGAGAGAGATCAAACACATAGCTACTAGTACATACCCTCAGCCCCGAGGGTGAACTACTCCCTCTTCATCATGGAGAGCGCCGGGATGATGAAGATGGCCACCGGTGAGGGATCCCCCCTCCGCCAGGGTGCCGGAACGGGTTCCTCAGACGTTTTTGGTGGCTACAGAGGCTTGCCGCGGCGGAACTCCCGATCTATTGTGCTCCCTGATATTTTTAGGGTATATGGACATATATAGGCGAAAGAAGTCGGTTAGGGGAGCCATGAGGGCCCCACGAGGGTGGGGGGCGCGCCTCCCTGCCTCGTGGCTTCCTCGAAGCTTCCCTGACGTCTACTCCAAGTCTCCTGGATTGCTTTCGTTCCAAAAATAGACTCTCCCGAAGGGTACATTCCGTTTGGACTCCGTTTGATATTCCTTTTCTTTGAAACACTGAAATAGGCAAGAAAACAACAATTTGGGATGCGCCTCTGGTTAGTAGGTTAGTCCCAAGAATGATATAAAAGTGTAAAGTAAAGCCCACAAACATCTAAAACGGGTAATATAATAGCATGGAACAATCAAAAATTATAGATAGTTTGGAGACGTATCAAGCATCCCCAAGCTTAATTTCTGCTCGTCCCCGAGTAGGTAAATGATAAAAACAGAATTTTTTATGTGGAATGTGATACGTCTCCAACGTATCTATAATTTTTGATTGTTCCATGCTATTATATTACTTGTTTTGGATGTTTATGGGCTTTACTTTACACTTTTATATCATTTTTGGGACTAACCTACTAACCGGAGGCCCAACCCATATTGCTGTGTTTTTGCCTATTTCAGTATTTTGAAGAAAAGGAATATCAAACGGAGTCCAAACGGAATGAAACCTTCAGGAGCGATCTTTTTGGAACAAACGTGATCCAGAGGACTTGGAGTGCAAGTCAAGAAGCAATCGAGGCGGCCACGAGGGTGGAGGGCGCGCCCTCCCCTACTAGGCGCGCCCCCCTATCTCATGGGCCCCTCGGGCGTCCACCGACCTGCTTCTTCCTCCTATATATACCCATGTACCCCAAAAACATCAGAAGCGCCCACGAAAAACTATTTCCACCGCCGTAACCTTCTGTATCCGCGAGATCCCATCTTGGAGCCTTCGCCGGCGCTCCGCCGGAGTGGGAATCGATCACGGAGGGCTTCTACATCAATACCATAGCCCCTCCGATGAGTTGTGAGTAGTTTACCATAGACCTTCGGGTCCATAGTTATTAGCTAGATGGCTTCTTCTCTCTCTTTGAATCTCAATACAAAGTTCTCCTCGATCTTCTTGGAGTTCTATTCGATGCAACTCTTTTTGCGGTGTGTGTGTCGAGATCCGATGAATTGTGAGTTTATGATCAAGTTTATCTATGAGAAATATTTGAATCTCCTCTGAATTATTTTATGTGTGATTAAGTTATCTTTGCAAGTCTCTTCGAATTATCAGTTTGGTTTGGCCTAGTAGATTGATCTTTCTTGCATTGGGAGAAGTTCTTAGCTTTGGGTTCAATCTTGCGGTGTCCTTTCCTAGTGACAGCAGGGGCAGCAAGGCACGTATTGTATTGTTGCCATCGAGGATAAAAAGATGGGGTTTACATCATATTGCATGAGTTTATCCCTCTACATCGTGTCATCTTTCTTAATGCGTTACTCTGTTCTTTATGAACTTAATACTCTAGATGCATGCTGGATAGCAGTCGATGTGTGGAGTAATAGTAGTAGATGCAGAATCGTTTCGGTCTACTTGTCACGGACGTGATGCCTATATACATGATCATGCCTAGATAATCTCATAATTATTCGCTTTTCTATCAATTGCTCGACAGTAATTTGTTCACCCACTGTAATACTTATGCTATCTTGAGAGAAGCCACTAGTGAAAACTATGGCCCCCGGGTCTATCTTTTATCATATAAGTTTGCCATCTACTTTTATTTGCATCTTTACTTTTCCAATCTATATCACAAAAATACCAAAAATATTTATCTTATCATATTATCTCTATCAGATCTCACTTTCGCAAGTGGCCGTGAAGGGATTGACAACCCCTTTTTTGCGTTGGTTGCGAGTTCTTATTTGTTTATGTAGGTGCGTAGGACTTTTGAGGAGCCTCCTACAGGATTGATACCTTGGTTCTCAAAAAGTGAGGGAAATACTTACGCTACTATTGTTGCATCACCCTTTCCTCTTCAAGGAAAACCAACGCAAGCTCAAGACGTAGCAAGAAGGATTTCTGGCGCCATTGCCAGGGAGGTCTTCGCTCAAATCAAGACATACCAAGTACCCATCACAAACTCATCTCCCTCGCATTTACATTATTTTCCATTTGCCTCTCGTTTTCCTCTCTCCCACTTCACCCTTGGCGTTTTATTCGCCCTCTCTTTCCCAATCACCTCTCTCTTTCTCTTGCCTTTTTTGTTTGCTTGTGTGTTGGATTGCTTGTCGCAATGGCGCAAGACAATACCAAATTGTGTGACTTTTCCAATACCAATAATAATGATTTCCTTAGTACTCCGATTGCTCCTCTTAATGATGCTGAATCTTGTGAAATCAATGCTGCTTTGCTGAATCTTGTTATGAAAGATCAATTCTCCGGCCTTCCTAGTGAAGATGCCGCTACCCATCTTAACAACTTTGTTGATTTGTGTGAGATGCAAAAAAATAAAGATACGGATAATGATATTGTTAAATTGAAGTTATTTCCGTTTTCTCTTAGAGATCGTGCTGAAGTTTGGTTTTCGTCTTTGCCTAAGAATACTATTGATTCGTGGAATAAGTGCAAAGATGCTTTTATCTCTAAGTATTTTCCTCCCGCAAAGATCATCTCTCTTCGGAACGATATTATGAATTTTAAGCAACTTGATCATGAGCATGTTGCCCAATCTTGGGAAAGAATGAAATTGATGATTCGCAATTGCCCTACTCATGGTTTGAATTTATGGATGATCATACAAAATTTTTATGCCGGCTTGAATTTTGCTTCTAGAAATCTTTTAGATTCGGCTGTGGGAGGCACGTTTCACTACTGGAATCAGCTAATTTGCCATCTGCCAGATCTTTGCCGTCTGCTAGCTGACGGCAAAGAAGCTCTTTGCCATCAGCTACCCAAAAGCAGATGGCAAAGAAAAGGCTGACGGCAAAGAAGCTCTTTGCCATGTGCCAGCTCTTTGCCGTCTGCCAGCAGACGGCAAAGAATCTTTGCCGTCCGCTGGCAGACGGCAAAGAGTGAGGTGGCCCCACCCCCCGCTCGTTTGAAAAAATCTTAACGGCCCATCTCTTTGCCGTCCGCTAGCAGACGGCAAAGAGGCAAAAGGCGGACGGCAAAGGCTGGCGGACGGCAAAGAGGGCACTTGACTAACGGCAGGTACCCCCCGCCCGTTACTCACTTCCTCCTTGCCTCTCCTCCCACCCCGCCGCCGCCGCCGCCGCCCGCCGCGCGCCGCCGCCCCATCGCCCCCGCCGCCCCGTCGCCCCACCGCCCCGGCTCCCCGCCGCCCGACCGCCCCGGCGCCCCCCGCCCCGGCCCCCCGCCGCCCCGCGCCCCACCGCCGCCCCGCGCCCCCCGCCGTCCCAGGCCGCCTCCTCCACCGCCCCGCCCCGGCCCCCCGCCGCCCGAACCCCCCGCCGCCCCGGCCCCCGCCGCCCGGGCCCCTGCCGCCCCGCCTCCTCCACCGCCCCGCCCCGGCCCCCCGCCGCCCCGCCTCCTCCACCGCCCGCCTCGGCCCCCCGTCGCCGCCCGCTCCCCGACCCGTCGCCGCCCGCTCCCCGACCCGTCGCCGCCCGCTCCCCGACCCGTCGCCGCCCCCCACAGTGAGCCCCTCCCATTTTTTTTTCTGTTTTTTTGTTTTTCTTTTCTGTTTAGATAAGGTTTTTTAGTTTAAGTTTTTTCAGTTTAGAATTATTAGTTTAGGTTATTTAGTTTAATTAGTTTAGGTTTAATTAGTTTAAATAGTTTAGTTTTAATTAGTTTAGGTTTTTAGTTTAGGTTTAGGTTAAGTAGAAGGGGGAAGAAGAAGAAGAAGAAGAAGAAGAAGAAGAAGAGGAGGAGGAGGAGGAGGAAGAAGAAGAAGAAGAAGAAGAAGAAGAAGAAGAAGAAGAAGAAGAAGAAGAAGAAGAAGAAGAAGAAGAAGAAGAAGAAGAAGAAGAAGAAGAAGAAGAAGAAGAAGAAGAAGAAGAAGAAGAAGAAGAGGAGGAGGAGGAGGAGGAGGAGAAAGAAGAAGAAGAAGAAGAAGAAGAAGAATAATAATAATAAGAAGAAGAAGAAGAAGAAGAAGAAGAAGAAGAAGAAGAAGAAGAAGAAGAAGAAGAAGAAGAAGAAGAAGAAGAAGAAGAAGAAGAAGAAGAAGAAGAAGAAGAAGAAGAAGAAGAAGAAGAAGAAGAAGAAGAAGAAGAAGAAGAAGAAGAAGAGGAGGAGGAGGAGGAGGAGGAGGAGGAGGAGGAGGAAGAAGAAGAAGAAGAAGAAGAAGAAGAAGGAGGAGGAGGAGGAGGAGGAGGAGGAGGAGAAAGAAGAAGAAGAAGAAGAAGAAGAAGAAGAAGAAGAAGGAGGAGCTACATATGTGTCTTGAATCATCAGTATGCGTAACCAATATGTGTCTCCCGTTCGAAAGCGTCATAGTTATAAATATGCATGCATTTGCATATTTATAACCTTGATTCTTTTGAATTTTCCAACGCTATCCATGGACAGCCCGAGTATGTTTAGATTGGGTTCGTTTTCCCATATGCTTTGCTCCAGATCCGACGCATAAATTTCGTCAGTGCCTCCCCTGTTGTTCTCCGGGTACACATCCTCTCCGTTTATTGCAGAGACGTGTATCAGGAGAACAGCGGGGAGGTGCTGCCGAAATTTTGCGTAGGATCCGGGGCATAGCCTGGGAAAATGAACCCAATCTAAACATACTCGGGTGGGATTAGGACCTATCATTACCTATTAGAGTGTAGGTTGCATGGACGTAATAAAATTGACAAAGTAGATCAACTGATGAATACATACATGGTGAATTATATATATATATATATTTGTTGTGTGTCTAGTAGCTCTGAAAGTCAAGATGAGTGATCGTGCGTGGATGTACACCGGTCACACTGGTCAGAACAAATGGAGCACTGAATGGTTCACAAAAACCAAGGGGTTTGTGCGAGCCGCATTTGCAAATGGCCAGAGGAAAACCTGGTGCCCCTGTTTACGGTGCGGCAATTGGGAAAAGAGGACAGAGGCTGAAATGGGCAAACACCTGCAGAAGAGTGGTTTTACGCCCGATTATACGGTGTGGACATTTCATGGTGAGTCTGCCCAACGTGACCGAGCTGAGGTGGATCGTCGTCGCACCGACGAGCATGGTACCGGGATGGAAAACATGGTGCAAGACTTTGATGATGCTCGGGATTCGGACGAGGAGATGGAGGAATCTGCAAAGGCCTTCAATGAAATGTTGGAGTCTTCAAAACGTCCGCTCCATGAGCACACTGAGCTTTGTCAGTTGGATGCCATCTCACAAGTAATGGCTCTGAAGGCTCAGTTCAACTTGGGCAGAGAATGCTACGATGCAATGATGACAGTATTTGGACGCTTTCTACCCAAAGGCCATGTAATGCCTGCAAACCTGTACCAGTCGGACAAAATCCTCCGTGCACTGAAGATGCCCTATGATAAGATACATGCCTGTGAGAAAGGATGTGTCTTGTTTAGGCTTGACTATGCGGACTTGAACTATTATCCCATTTGCAAGTCTTCCAGGTATGTTGTGGTAGACAACGGTATGGGTGAGAAGACACACACCAAAATCCCCGTTAGTGTTCTTCGGTATATGCCAATCGTACCAAGACTTCAACGTCTTTTCATGGTCGAAGAGACGGCCAGACAGATGACATGGCACAAAACGAGCAAAAGAACCGAACTAGATGCAGATGGGAATCTGATGATTGTACACACATCGGATGGTGTTGCGTGGAAAAAGTTTGATGAATTACATGGTGACAAAGCGGCAGATCCGAGGCATCCTCGAGTCGGCATCAGCACGGATGGGTTCAGTGTGTTTGGTATGACGGCAGCCCAATACAGTTGTTGGCCCGTATTTGTCTTTCCACTCAATCTCCCCCCGGACAGATTATGCAAAGAAAGAACATTTTCCTGACGTTGATAATTCCAGGGCCCAACTATCCGGGGAAAAATATGAATGTGTACATGCAACCGCTTAAGGACGAATTGCAAGAAGCCTGGGATAATGGGTTCAGGACATACGATGCCTATAGCAAACGGAACTTCATAATGCGTGTCTGGTACATGTACTCGACGCATGACTTGCCGGCGTATGCGCTATCCGTTAGCTGGTGTGTGCATGGAAGGTTCCCGTGCCCCACATGCAAGGGAGCTCTTGAGTTTCGTTGGCTTCAGGCCGGTCGCAAGTTCTCTTGCTTCGACATGCATAGACAGTTCCTGAATCCTCGCCATAAGTTCAGGAAAGACAAGAAGAACTTCATCAGAGGTAGAGTTGTCAAAAACTCTGCACCACATGCATTGACAGGCCAACAGACCCTGGATCAGTTAAACGCTCTCGAGCCAGATCCAGAGCGTCCAGGGTACTTCAAGGGGTATAATTCTAAGCACGCCTGGACTCACAAAACATGCTTATGGGATCTGCCTTACTTCAAAGACCTCCTTTGCCCACACAACATCGACGTGATGCACACTGAGAAGAATATCGCCGAGGCACTTTTTGGTACATTGTTCGACATAGATGGGAAGTCAAAGGATAATACTAAGGCTAGAGTCGATCTGGAGGCGCTATGTGATAGGCCTTTACAAAACATGAAAGAAACGAAAGGAAAGCAGAACTGGACAAAGCCAAAGGCATGGTTCAATCTTGGAAGGCCAGCTATGAGGGAAATTATCTTGTGGGTGAAAATGCAGTTGATGTTCCCCGATGGGTATGCAGCGAATCTACAGAGGGGAGCCAGTCTTGATAAATTGAAGATATTTGGTCTCAAGAGTCATGATTGGCACATATGGATTGAGCGGGTAATGCCGGTGATGTTGCGTGGCTTCATCCCTGAGGATGAATGGCTAGTACTGGCAGAACTCAGCTATTTCTTCTGTGTTCTTTGTGCGAAAGAACTATCGCCTGGCGTGCTAGAAGAAATGGAAGAGTTGGCGCCGGAGTTGATCTGCAAGTTAGAGAAGATCTTTCCACCGGGCTTCTTTAATCCAATGCAACATTTGATTTTGCATCTCCCGACCGAGGCAATATTGGGGGGGGTGCAAAATCGTTGGTGCTACCCAACTGAGAGGATGCAGAAGACTCTTCGACAAAAATGTAAAAATAAACGTAGAATTGAAGCATCGATGGCTGAGGCATTCATCACTGAGGAGGCGGCAAACTTCGTGATAGCACACTACGAAGCCAAAAATCGTCATTTGCATAATCCGAAGCCTCGGTACAATGCTGACGACCCTAAAAAGGGTGGATCCAACCTCAGCCTATTCAAAGGGAATCTCGCACCAGCCAGTGTTTCAAATCCAGTATCTTTGGATAACGAACAATGGCGGACCATTTCGTTGTATATCTTCAACAACCTGATAGAAGTGCGGACGTACATCGAGTAAGTTCTCGGTACATAGTTTCGCAACTTCTATTTCCTTTGAACTGCTCTTATTCCTGGATATTTCATACAGTCGATACGTCACCTTATTCTCGTATGGAGCGGTGGTCCAAAAGGATTCTGTCGAAGAGTATGAGCTTCTCGCAAATCAAGGAGGCGGCTATCCCGGTTTCATCTCTTGGTTCAAACAAACGGTAATTTCTATTAGACTTGTAGGCTAATTTGTAGGCGGCTATCCCGGTTTCATTCGCTAATTTGTGCGTAATGCAACAATCCTTTCATATTAAACTTGTAGGCTAATTCAGAGTCTATGGACGCCGAATTGAGACAAGTCGCTAATGGTTTTGACTATAAGGTCCGTTCATTTGACAAATACGACATCAACGGGTATCGCTTTCGTACCTATGGCAAAGAGCTATCTATGGCCGACCGAAAGTCTACAAATTGTTGTGTATCTGCTATCGGCGAAGGAGGTACCGAGTATTATGGGAGAGTTGAAGCAATTTATGAACTTTGCCATCTGTGGCAGACGGCAAAGACCAGAGAAATTTTGCCGTCAGCGGCGGACGGCAAAGGTCTGCCGTTAGCCACTTAACGGACTGACAGCGCAATTATTGCCGTCCGCCCTCTTTGCCATCCGCCGCAGACGGCAAAGAACCTTTGCCGTCCGCCGCCAGGAAGCAGACGGCAAAGCAGCTGTTTACCGTAGCCTTCTTTGCCGGAGCCTTTTGCCGTCCGCGGCTGACGGCAAAGGTCTTTGCCGTCCGCCTTTCGAGCCTTTGCCGTCCGCCATGGCAGACGGCAAAGTAGATGTTTCCTGTAGTGTTTATGGAAATCACTTTACGAGAAGCTACTAAACTCCTTGATAACATTATGGCTAATTATTCTCAATGGCACACCGAAAGATCTACTAGTAAAAAAGTGCATGCTATAGAAGAAATTAATGTTTTGAGTGGAAAGATGGATGAACTTATGAAATTGTTTGCTACTAAGAGTGCTCCTATTGATCCCAATGATATGCCTTTGTCTACTTTGATTGAGAATAATAATGAATCTATGGATGTGAATTTTGTTGGTAGGAATAATTTCGGTAACAATGCTTATAGAGGAAACTTTAATCCTAGACCGTTCCCTAGTAATTCCTCTAATAATTATGGAAATTCCTACAACAATTCTTATGGTAATTTTAATAAGATGCCCTCAGAATTTTAGAATAGTGGGGAAGAATTTATGATCTCTCAAAAGAATTTTAATGCTTTTCTTGAAGAAAAATTGCTTAAAGTTGATGATTTGGCTAGGAACTTTGATAGACTTTCGCTTGATGTTGATTCTTTGAAACTTAGATCTACTCCTCCTAAGCATGATATCAATGAGTCTCTCAAAGCTATGAGAATTTCCATTGATGAGTGCAAAGAAAGAACCACTAGATTGCGTGCAAAGAAAGATTGCTTTGTAAAAGCATGTTCTTCTAGTTCCTATGAAAATAATGATGAAGATCTTAAAGTTATTGATGTGTCCCCTATTAGATCTTTGTTTTGCAATATGAATCTTTATAATGATGGGACTGGAGATGAGTCAACTTTAGTTAAAAGGCGTCCCAATGATTCGGAGTTTTTAGATCTTGATGCTAAATTTGGTAAAAGTGGGATTGAAGAGGTCAAGACTTTAAATAGCATTGAACCCACTATCTTGGATTTTAAGGAATTTAATTATGATAATTGTTCTTTAAAAGATTGTATTTCCTTGTTGCAATCCGTTGTGAATTCTCCTCATGCTTATAGTCAAAATAAAGCTTTTACCAAACATATTGTTGATGCCTTGATGCAATCTTATGATGAAAAACTTAATTTGGAAGTTTCTATACCTAGAAAACTTTATGATGAGTGGGAACCTACTGTAAAGATTAAAATTAAAGACCATGAGTGCTATGCTTTGTGTGATTTGGGTGCTAGTGTTTCCACGATTCCGAAAACTGTATGTGATATTCTAGGTTTCCATGATCTTGATGATTTCTCTTTAAATTTGCACCTTGCGGATTCCACTATTAAAAAGTCTATGGGAAGAATCAATGATGTTCTTATTGTTGCAAATAGGAATTTGGTGCCAGTATATTTTATCGTTCTTGATATAGATTGCAATCTTTCTTGTCCTATTATTCTTGGTAGACCTTTCCTTAGAACGATTGGTGCAATTATTGATATGAAGGAAGGGAATATTAGATTCCAATTCCCATTAAGGAAGGGCATGGAGCACTTTCCAAGAAAGAAAGTTAAATTACCTTATGAATCTATAATACGAGCCACTTATGAATTTACTGCCAAAGATGGCACTACTTAGATCTATCCTCGCTTTTATGCCTAGCTAGGGGCGTTAAACGATAGCACTAGTTGGGAGGCAACCCAATTTTATTTTTGTTTTTTGTTTTTGCTTCTGCTTAGTAATAAATTTATCATCTACCTTCTGTTTAGATGTGTTTCTATGTTTTAGTTAGTGTTTGTGCCAAGTTAAACCTATAGGATCTTCTTGGATGACAACTATTTGATCTTGCTGAAAATTCCAGAAACTTTCTGTTCACGTAAACAATTGTTTAAAATCACCAGAACGTGATAAAATACTGATTCCAATTGCAGTAGATCAATAAACAAATTATCTAGGTCGTCCTATTTTGGTAGAAGTTTCTGAATTCCAGAAGTTTGCGTTAGTTACATATTACTACAGACTGTTCTGTTTTTGACAGATTCTGTTTTTCGTGTGTTGTTTGCTTATTTTGATGAATCTATGGCTAGTAAAATAGTTTATAAACCATAGAGAAGTTGGAATACAGTAGTTTTAACACCAATATAAATAAATAATGAGTTCATTACAGTACCTTGAAGTTGTGTTTTGTTTTCTTTTCGCTAACGGAGCTTACGAGATTTCTGTTGAGTTTTGTGTTGTGAAGTTTTCAAGTTTTGTGTAAAGATTTGATGGACTATGGAATAAGGAGTGGCAAGAGCCTAAGCTTGGGGATGCCCATGGCACCCCAAGATATTCAAGAATAGCCAAAATCCTAAGCTTGGGGATGCCCCGGGAAGGCATCCCCTCTTTCGTCTTCGTTTATGGGTAACTTTACTTGGAGCTATATTTTTATTCACCACATTATATGTGTTTTGCTTGGAGCGTCTTGTATGATATTAGTCTTTGCTTTTTAGATCAACAAAATCATCCTTGCTGCACACACCTTTTGGGGAGAAACCCACTTGATTAGAATTTATTAGAACACTCTATATGCTTCACTTATATCTTTTGAGCTAGATAGTTTTTGCTCTAGTGCTTCACTTATATTTTTTAGAGCACGGCGGTGGCTTAATTTTGAAGAAATTGTTGATCTCTCATGCTTCACTTATATTATTTTGAGAGTCTTTTAGAACAGCATGGTATTTGCTATGGTTATAAAATTGGTCCTAGAATGATGAGCATCCAAGTTGAGTATAATAAAAACTATCATAGAAAGTGCATTTAACACTAGGATCAATTTGACGCTTGATAATTGTTTTGAGATATAAAGGTAGTAATTCTAGAGTCAAGCTAGTTGGGTAATTATGAAATTGAGAAATACTTGTGTTGAAGTTGGCAAGTCCCGTAGCATGCACGTATGGTAAAAGTTGTGTGACAAATTTGTTGCATGAGGTGCTCTTTTGATTGTCTTCCTTATGAGTGGCAGTCGGGGACGAGCGATGGTCTTTTCCTACCAATCTAACCCTCTAGGGGCATGCGTAGTAGTACTTTGCTTCGAGGGCTAAGTAAACTTTTGCAACAAGTATATGAGTTCTTTATGACTAATGTGAGTCCATGGATATACGCACACTTACCCTTCCACTTTGCTAGCCTCTATTATGACGCGCAACTTCCGCCGGTATCATGCACCCATTATTTACCTTCCTCAAAACAGCCACCATACCTACCTATTATGGCATTTCCATAGCCATTCCGAGGTATATTTCCATACATCTTTCCACCGTTCCGTTTATTATGACACGCTCCATCATTGTCATATTGCTCTTTGCATGATCATGTAGTTGACATCGTATTTGTGGCAAGGCCACTCTCATAATTTTTCATACATGTCACTCTTGATTCATTGCATATCCCGGTACACCGCCGGAGGCATTCATATAGAGTCATATTTTGTTTTAAGTGTTGAGTTGTAATTCTTGAGTTGTAAATCAATAAAAGTGTGATGATCTCCATTTTTAGAGCATTGTCCCAAGTGAGGAAAGGATGATGGAGACTATGATTCCCCCACAAGTCGGGATGAGACTCCAGACTTTAAAAATAAATAAAAGAGGCCAAAGAAGCACACAAAAAAATGAGACAAAAGGAGAGAAGGGACAATGCTACTATCTCTTTTCCACACTTGTGCTTCGGAATAGCACCATGATCTTCATGATAGAGAGTCTCCTATGTTATCACTTTCGTATACTAGTGGGAATTTTCATTATAGAACTTGGCTTGTATATTCCAACGATGGGCTTCCTCAAAATGCCCTAGGTCTTCGTGAGCAAGCGAGTTGGATGCACACCCAATTAGTTTCTCTTGTTGAGCTTTCATACATTTATAGCTCTAGTGCATCCGTTGCATGGCAATCCCTACTCACTCACATTGATATCTATTGATGGGCATCTCCATAGCCCGTTGATACGCCTAGTTGATGTGAGACTATCTTCTCCCTTTTTGTCTTCACAACCACCACCATATACCACCATAGTGCTATGTCCATGGCCTGCGCTCATGTATTGCATAAGAGTTGAAAAAAGCTAAAGCGCGTTAAAAAGTATGAACCAATTGCTCGGCTCGTCATCGGGGTTGTGCATGATAGGAGTATTTTGTGTAATGAAAATGAAGCATGGCCTAGATATGATTTTGTAGGGATAAGCTTTCTTTGGCTATGCTATTTTGATAAGACATGATTATTTGCTAGTATGCTTCGAAGTATTATTATTTTTATGTTTCATAAGCTTTTATCTTGAATCATTTGGATCTAAACAATCATGCCACAATAAAGAAAATTACATTGAGAATTATGCTAGGTAGCATTCCACATCAAAAATTCTGTTTTTATCATTTACCTACTCAAGGACGAGCAGGAATTAAGCTTGGGGATGCTTGATACGTCTCCAATGTATCTATAATTTTTGATTGTTCCATGCTATTATATTACTTGTTTTGGATGTTTATGGGCTTTACTATACACTTTTATATCATTTTTGGGACTACCCTACCAACCGGAGGCCCAGCCCATATTGCTGTTTTTTGCCTATTTCAGTATTTCGAAGAAAATGAATATCAAACGGAGTCCAAACGGAATGAAACCTTCGGGAGCGATCTTTTTGGAACAAACGTGATCCAGAGGACTTGGAGTGCAAGTCAAGAAGCAATCGAGGCGTCCACGAGGGTGGAGGGCGCGCCCTCCCCTACTGGGCGCGCCCCCTATCTCGTGGGCCCCTCGGGCGTCCACCGACCTACTTCTTCCTCCTATATATACCCATGTACCCCGAAAACATCAGAAGCACCCACGAAAACTATTTCCACCGCCGTAACCTTCTGTATCCGCGAGATCCCATCTTGGAGCCTTCACCAGCGCTCCGCCGGAGGGGGAATCGACCACGGAGGGCTTCTACATCAACACCATAGCCCCTCCGATGAGTTGTGAGTAGTTTACCGCAGACCTTCATGTCCATAGTTATTAGCTAGATGGCTTCTTCTCTCTCTCTTTGAATCTCAATAAAAAGTTCTCCTCGATCTTCTTGGAGATCTTTTCAATGTAACTATTTTTGCGGTGTGTTTGTCGAGATCCGTTGAATTGTGAGTTTATGATCAAGTTTATCTATGAGAAATATTTGAATCTCCTCTGAATTCTTTTATGTGCGATTAAGTTATCTTTGCAAGTCTCTTCGAATTATCAGTTTGGTTTGGCCTACTAGATTGATCTTTCTTGCAATGGGAGAAGTGCTTAGCTTTGGGTTCAATCTTGCGGTGTCCTTTCCTAGTGACAGCAGGGGCAACAAGGCACGTATTGTATTGTTGCCATCGAGGATAAAAAGATGGGGTTTACATCATATTTCATGAGTTTATCACTCTACATCATGTCATCTTTCTTAATGCGTTACTCTGTTCTTTATGAACTTAATACTCTAGATGCATGCTGGATAGCGGTCGATGTGTGGAGTAATAGTAGTAGATGCAGAATCGTTTCGGTCTACTTGTCACGGACATGATGCCTATATACATGATCATGCCTAGATAATCTCATAATTATTCGCTTTTCTATCAATTGCTCGACAGTAATTTGTAGACCCACTGTAATACTTATGCTATCTTGAGAGAAGCCACTAGTGAAAACTATGGCCCCCGGGTCTATCTTTTATCATATAAGTTTGCCATCTACTTTTATTTGCATCTTTACTTTTCCAATCTATATCACAAAAATACCAAAAATATTTATCTTATCATATTATCTCTATCAGATCTCACTTTCGCAAGTGGCCGTGAAGGGATTGACAACCCCTTTATTGCGTTGGTTGCGAGTTCTTGTTTGTTTGTGTAGGTGCGTGGGACTTTTGAGGAGCCTCCTACTGGATTGATACCTTGGTTCTCAAAAACTGAGGGAAATACTTACGCTACTATTGCTGCATCACCCTTTCCTCTTCAAGGAAAACCAACGCAAGCTCAAGACGTAGCATGGAATGCTACCTAGCATATTTCTCAATGTAATTTTCTTTAGTGTGGCATGAATGTTCAGATCCAAATGATTCAAGACAAAAGTTCATATTGACATAAGAGTAATAATACTTCAAGCATACTAAGAAAGTAATCATGTCTTCTCAAAATAACATGGCCAAAGAAAGCTATCCCTACAAAATCATATAGTCTGGCTATGCTCTATCTTCATCACACAAAATATTTAAATCATGCACAACCCCGGTTTTAGCCAAGCAATTGTTTCATACTTTAGTATTTTCCAACTTTTTCAATCTTCACGCAATACATGAGCATGAGCCATGGACATAGCATTATATGTGGAATAGGATGGTGGTTGTGGAGAAGACAAAAAAGGAGAAGATAGTCTCACATCAACTAGGCGTATCAACGGGCTATGGAGATGCCCATTAATAGATATCAATGTGAGTGAGTAGGGATTGCCATGCAACGGATGCACTTAGAGCTATAAATATATGAAAGCTCAACAAAAGAAACTAAGTGGGTGTGCATCCAACTTGCTTGCTCACGAAGACCTAGGGCATTTTGAGGAAGCCCATCATTGGAATATACAAGCCAAGCTCTATAATGAAAAATTCCCACTAGTATACGAAAGTGATAACATAGGAGACTCTCTATCATGAAGATCATGGTGCTATTCCGAAGCACAAGTGTGGAAAAGAGATAGTAGCATTGTCCCTTCTCTCTTTTTCTCTCATTTTTTTTATCTTGGTGGGCTTCTTTGGCCTCTCTTTTTTATTGGGCTTCTTGGCCTCTTTTATTTTTTTTTGTAAAGTCCGAAGTCTCATCCCGACTTGTGGGGGAATCATAGTCTTCATCATCCTTTCCTCACTTGGGACAATGCTCTAATAATGAAGATCATCATATATACTTAGAACAAAATATGAGTCTATGTGAATGCCTCCGGCGGTGTACCGGGATATGCAGTGACTCAAGAGTGACATGTATGAAAGAATTATGAAGGTGGCTTTGCCACAAATACGATTTCAACTACATGATCATGCAAAAGCAATATGACAATGATGGAGCGTGTCATAATAAATGGAATGGTGGAAAGTTGCATGGCAATATATCTCGGAATGGCTATGGAAATGCCATAATAGGTAGGTATGGTACCGGCGAAAGTTGCGCGGCACAAGAGAGGCTTGCAATGGTGGAAGGATGAGAGTGTGTATAATCCATGGACTCAACATTAGTCATGAAGAACTCATATACTTATTGCAAAAATATACAAGAAATCAAAACAAAGTACTACACGCATGCTCCTAGGGGAAGGGTTGGTAGGAGTTAACCATCGTGCGATCCCGACCTCCACACATAAGGAAGACAATCAATAAATAAATCATGCTCCAACTTCATCACATAATGGTTCACCATACGTGCATGCTACGGGAAATCACAAACGTTAACACAAGTATTCATCAATTTCACAATTACCCAACGAGCATGACTCTAATATTACCACCTTTGTATCTCAAAAAAATTGTCAAGCATCAAATTGATCATAGCATCCAATTCACTTTCTATGATAGTTTTTATTATACCCAACTTGGATGCCCATCATTCTAGGACCAATTTTATAACCATAGAAAATACCATGCTGTTATAAAAGACTCTCTAAATAATATAAGTGAAGCATGAGAGATCAATAATTTCTACAAAATTAAACCACCGCCGTGCTCTAAAAAGATATAAGTGTAGCACTAGAGCAAAAATTATCTAGCTCAAAAGATATAAGTGAAGCACATAGAGTATTCTAATAAATTCCGAATCATGAGTGTCTCTCCCAAAAGGTGTGTACAGCAAGGATGATTGTGGTAAACTAAAAAATAGAAGACTCATATCATACAAGACGCTCCAAGCAAAACACATATCATGTGGTGAATAAAAATATAGCTCCAACTAAAGTTACCGATAGACGAAGACGTAAGAGGGGATGCCTTCTGGGGCATCCCCAAGCTAAGGCTTTTGGTTGTCCTTGAATTATGTTGGGATGCCATGGGCATCCCCAAGCTTAGGCTCTTGCCACTTCTTATTCCATAGTCCATCGAATCTTTACCCAAAACTTGAAAACTTCACAACACAAAACTCAACAGAAAACTCGGAAGCTCTGTTAGTATAAGAAAATAAAACCACTTAGGTACTGTTATGAACTCATTATAAATTCATTTAAGTGTAATATCTACTGTATTCCCACTTATTTATGGTTCATACCCTCCGATACTACTCATAGATTCATCAAAATAAGCAAACAACACAATGAAAACAGAATCTGTCAAAAACAGAAAAGTCTGTAGTAATCTGTATCATTCGAATACTTATTTAACTCCAAACATTCTGAAATAAATTGGTGGACCTGAGGAATGTTTCTATTAATCATCTTCAAAAATAATCAACTTAAAAGCACTCTCCAGTAAAAACCGGCAGCTAATCTCGTGAGCGCTAAAGTTTCTATTTTTTACAGCAAGATCATAAAGATTTCACCCAAGTCTTCCCAAAGGTTCTACTTGGCACAAAAACTAATTAAAACATGAAACCACATATAAACAGAGGCTAGATGAATTATTTATTACTAAACAGGAACAAAAATAAAATGGGTTGCCTCCCAACAAGCGCTACCGTTTAACGCCCCTAGCTAGGCATGATGATTTCAATGATGCTCACATAAAAGATAAGAATTGAAACATAAAGAGAGCATCATGAAGTATATGACTAGCACATTTAAGTCTAACCCACTTCCTATGCATAGGGATTTTGTGAGCAAACAACTTATGGTAACAAGAATCAACTAGCATAGGAAGGCAAAACAAGCATAACTTTAAAACTTTAAGCACATAGAGAGGAAACTTGATATTATTGCAATTCCTACAAGTATATATTCCTCCCTCATAATAATTTTCAGTAGCATCATGAATGAATTCAACAATATAACCAGCACCTAAAGCATTCTTCTCATGATCTACTTGCATAGAAAATTTACTACTCTCCACATAAGCAAAATTCTTCTTATTCGGAATAGTGGGTGTATCATAAGAGACTCGAATACTATAAATTGTTTCCATATTAAAAGAGTAATGTTCAGAAAAAGGGTAATCATAATCATGACAAGTTTTATAAATATAATCATCACTACTTTTTATAGCATAAGTTTCATCACAATAATCATCATAAATAGGAGGCATGCTATCATCATAATAAATTTGCTCATCAAAACTTGGGAGGCTAAAAATATCATCTTCATTAAACGTAGCATCCCCAAGCTTGGGACAAACATTAATTTCAGCAAATATATTCTCAAACATGTCATTCTCATCAAACATAGCATCCCCAAGCTTGGGCCTTTTCATATCATAAGCATAATCACTCTCATCATTAATAGCATGGATAGCACGAATAGTATAGCAATTATCATCATCACAATGAGTAATAGGAGCAACATCATTTGAGAGGGATACCTTTCTACCTTTGCTTCTCCATCTTTTCTTTTTCTTCTTCACATCATGTGTGGGTTTAACCCTCTTTTTGGAGCTCCTTATTAACGATATTGGTTGAATAGAAGGCTCCTCCTCGTTACCTGATTCATCGTAAGAAATAATAGGAGGATATTGGGAAGTCTCTTCCCTTTCATTAGTATTCTCTTCATCTTCTATTTGCTTTCTTTTCTTTATGTAATTGGCAATATAAGGATTTTCAATGCAATTTACCGCACAATACATATAAATTTCCTCTAGATCAATATCAAGGAATTTCCCAAGGTTATATTCTGGAATATGCTTAGTTACACGTTTCATTTCTTCAGAACCCAAAAGAAAACTTAGTTCATTATGATGTGCAAGGGAAATCAAGTCATCACAATTTTTGGACACGATTCGATCATGAAACAATTTGCATCGATGATTTAAATGACCATGTTCATTGCAAAGTTCACAAGTACGGTAAAGAAATTTTAAATTTTCAGCACTCACATCTAGCCTTTCTTGCAACCATTTGGTTTCTAAATACTTATGCCTCTTGCAAAATCTATCTTCCCTATTTGGTGTGTACATGCAAACTCTATGCACTCCACAAAAATTGACATGCTTATAAGAGACATTTTCATCATTACTAGTGCAATCATCATTAGTACTATGGATATTCAAAGAGTTCATACTAACAACATTGTAATCATGCTCATCATTCAAAGATTTAGTGCCAAACATTTTATAGACTTCTTGTTCTAGCACTTGAGCACAATTTTCCTTTCCATCATTCTCATGAAAGGTATTAAAAAGATGAAGCGTATGAGGCAAACTCAATTCCATTTTTTTGTAGTTTTCTTTTATAGACTAGTGATAAAACAAGAAACTGAAAGATTCGATTGCAAGATCTAAAGATATACCTTCAAGCACTCACCTTCCCGGCAACGGCGCCAGAAAAGAGCTTGATGTCTACTACGCAACCTTCTTCTTGTAGACGTTGTTGGGCCTCCAAGTGCAGAAGTTTGTAGGACAGTAGAAAATTTCCCTCAAGTGGATGAAATAAGGTTTATCAATCCGTGGGAGGCATAGGATGAAGATGGTCTCTCTCAAACAACCCTACAACCAAATAACAAAGAGTCTCTTGTGTCCCCAACACACCCAATACAATGGTAAATTGTATAAGTGCACTAGTTCGGCGAAGAGATGGTGATACAAGTGCAATATGGATGGTAGATATAGGTTTTTCTAAGCTGAAAATATAAAAACAGCAAGGTAACTAATGATAAAAGTGAGCGTAAACGGTATATTGCAATGCTAGGAAACAAGGCCTAAGGTTCATACTTTCGTTAGTGCAAGTTCTCTCAACAATAATAACATAATTGGATCATATAACTATCCCTCAACATGCAACAAAGCGTCACTCCAAAGTCACTAATAGCGGAGAACAAACGAAGAGATTATAGTAGGGTACGAAACCACCTCAAAGTTATCCTTTCTGATCGATCTATTCAAGAGTCCATAGTAAAATAACACGAAGCTATTCTTTCCGTTCGATCTATCATAGAGTTCGTACTAGAATAACACCTTAAGACACAAATCAACCAAAACCCTAATGTCACCTAGATACTCCAATGTCACCTCAAGTATCCGTGGGCATGATTATACGATATGCATCACACAATCTCAGATTCATCTATTCAACCAACACAAAGTAATTCAAAGAGTGCCCCAAAGTTTCTATCGGAGAGTCAAGACGAAAACGTGTGCCAACCCCTATGCATAAGTTCATTGAATCCGCAAGTTGATCACCAAAACATACATCAAGTAGATCACATGAATATCCCATTGTCACCACAAATAAGCACGACAAGACATACATCAAGTGTTCTCAAATCCTTAAAGACTCAATCCGATAAGATAACTTCAAAGGGAAAACTCAATCCATTACAAGAGAGTAGAGGGGGAGAAACATCATAAGATCCAACTATAATAGCAAAGCTCGCGATACATCAAGATCGTGCCATATCAAGAACACGAGGGAGAGAGATCAAACACACAGCTACTGGTACATACCCTCAGCCCCGAGGGTGAACTACTCCCTCCTCGTCATGGAGAGCGCCGGGATGATGAAGATGGCCACCGGTGCGGGACCCCCCCTCCGGCAGGGTGCTGGAACGGGCTCCCGAGAGGTTTTTGGTGGCTACAGAGGCTTGCGGTGGCGGAACTCCCGATCTATTGTGCTCCCTGGTGTTTTAGGGTATATGGACATATATAGGCGAAAGAATTCGGTCAGGGGAGCCACGAGGGGCCCACGAGGGTGGGGGCGCGCCCAGGGGGTAGGGTGCACCTCCCTGCCTCGTGGCTTCCTTCAAGCTTCCCTGACGTCTACTCCAAGTCTCCTGGATTGCTTTCATTCCAAAAATAACTCTCCCGAAGGTTTTATTCCGTTTGGACTCCGTTTGATATTCCTTCTCTTCGAAACACTGAAATAGGCAAGAAAACAACAATTTGGGCTGGGCCTCCGGTTAGTAGGTTAGTCCCAAAAATGATATAAAAGTGTAAAGTAAAGCCCATAAACATCCAAAACGGGTAATATAATGGCATGGAACAATAAAAAATTATAGATACGTTGGAGACGTATCAATGAGTACGGCGCGCAGATTGTCTTCGGCATTGCATGGCGGGTTCCTTCTCCGAATACTTCAAAGTAAATTCCGAACACAAGAATTGTGTCCGGTTCTGCAAAACAAATTCCACACGCACCCACAGAAAGTATAATATTTCACGATTCCAATCCGCTGACAATCTTGGTACCATTACGTCATCACCCGGCCATTATTGCGAATCATTTTCTAGCCTGATACTCCACGTTTAGGGAGGCGGGATTTTTATTGGCACGTCTTGTCAAAACAGAGATCGTGTCCCTTTATTGCGGGATTTTCATCAACACAGGCGTGGGTAACCCAACCGTTCTATTGGCATGTCTCCTTGGGAATAGGCATGTTTTAAGGCCACGGAGGGACGTTTGATATTCGTCATCTTTATAAAGGGGCTAAGGCCTGTCCTTTTTCTCCCACACTAGTCCCTTCCTCCCCCTCCCACCTCGAGTTCCAACACCCAAGGGTCAATCCAGTCGCTTCGAGCTTCCAGCCATGTCCGGACCCAGCCTTCAAGGCCGGTGGATGGCCTCTTCTATCACAGAGGAAGACATCTCGAAGCTCAGGGAGGCAAGATACTTGACTGCAGAAATTTACCACAGGCTTCCTGCTCAAGGGCAGGTTATTCCTACTCCCAGATCCAATGAGAGGGTCGTGTTTATCTCTCACTTCCTCCGAGGGCTTGGGTTTGCACTCCATCCCTTTGTTCGAAGGCTCATGTTTTATTATGGACTAGATTTCCATGATTTAGCCCCAGACTCCTTCCTCCACATCTCAGCATTTATCACCACGTGCAAGGCCTTCCTCCGTATCTCCCCACACTTCGGCTTATCGCTCAAGACCTTTAGCATGAAACCGAAGGTAATCGAAGGGAAACAAGCGGAGTGCGGAGGTGCTTCAATAAGCAAACTTACCACTTCCCCCTGGCCGAAGGGCTCCTTCGCAGAATCTTCTGATCTATGGCAACGGGAGTGGTTTTACATTACCAAACCCCACGGTACAAAGCGGGTAGCTGCACCTGCGTTTCGATATGGCCCTCCACTTCAGATTGCATCATGGGTCAACTAGGGGTTGGACTGGGGTTCTGTCGATGAAGTGCAGACATTGCAAAGTCATATTCGGAGCCTCATTAAGAAAGGCACCGACCTCACCAATATCGTCCAAGTAATGCTAGTCCGCCGGATTCTTCCGTGCTAGCGGCGTCCTCTCCACATGTGGGAGTGCAATCCGGAAGGTCCACGGACCCTTCGGCACTTCTCTGGCATAATGCTCAGAGAGATGTGGAAATTGTTCTTCGGCGCACAAAAACAGTGGCCGGATACAACAGAAGACCTTGGTCTTGACTGCAATCATTCGGATACTCCGGTAAGTACTTGACTCCCGAACACAATTCAGTTAGATTACTCATAGCAATGTATTGATAAAACTCCACTTGGCCAGGGTTGGCTAAAGAAGGCGGAGAGAATCAGGTGTCCGGCTCCTCTTCCCGAAGACTCTGCCGATCCGGTGCTAACTAGGATGCTGGCTCCGGCGCCATATCAAGTGCCGGCGGGGGAAGATAAGGAGGAGAGCGAAGAGGCCCAAGGCGACCTTCATTCTGGAGGCACACCAGGCAATTTGTCTGGGGAGACCGAAACTTCCACTTCCAAAAGTGGAAGGGAAGGGCAAGCTGACATCCATTCTCCTCATGGGAAGAAGCGGACCGCCTCCGAAGACTTGAAGAGAGAAGCTTCTAAGTGGGGGAAGACATCCCAGTCAGGGGATGACGCTGACACGCAGTCACCCCGTAAAGATGATCCCCTAGACGGATAGTAAGTGAACCAGGGTGTTTTAAACATATCTCGTTCTTTTCTGGCTGCAAGGGTAACATTTTAAACACGTATTTGTAGTCCGGCACGCAGACCTCCTCAGCAGTCCTCCTCTTCGGGGGATCTTCTTCCGAAGATGATGGAGAGCGAGGCGCCTCCACAGATTTCCCTGCCTGATAAGGCAGACGAGACCGAGGTATCGTCCCGAAGGATCTTTCCCGATCAACAAGTGGCGCAAGAGGCAGTGAAGACTGGGGCCAAAGGTAATACTTTGGCCGCCCAGGGTCCGGGGCGTGCGGCCCCTAAGGGGAACAATAAAAGTCTCGGACTATCCAATGTGATGCAACCTTTTCCGGATACGGTGGCGCCGGATACATTGATGGACATGTTGCAACATGCATCTGTCCCAGAGGAACATCGTACCTTGATGGGTAGGGTGGCTGAAAGAGTTCGGTCCGCGAAAAGCGGGTTGGACGAAGCCTTTAGGAGCCTACTAAGAGGCTTCGAGGTACGTAGTGTAACTTCAATTATATTATAAATGCAAATTGCACCTGTGTATAGATAGTAGCCCCTAAGACTCTAGTTGACATCCAAAGGGAGGCGATCAGAGGGTCAAAATTATATACCCCGGAAATGATCTGACTAATTTGAAACACAGACTGTTACATCCGTGGCAACTGCCCAAGCTACAGAGGTAGCACATCTGAAACAGAAGAGACATGTAGCGGATGATGGCATCATGCTTATTAATAGGCGGCTTGACGAGGCGCAAGGTATGTCCCTGGGGCACTCAGTACATGCTAGCATTGTGAAATGAGCGTGATACTGAAAATTTGTATATGCATAACTGCAGATAGTGCCGCCGCAGTTGAGACCCTTCGGGCTGAACTTGCCCGGGCCAAGGAGCAAGCCAGGATGAGCAATGCGGCTGCCGAAAAGGTAGCCGCCGAATTAAAAGCCGAGCAGACTGCTCGGCGTCAGTGCGAGGAGAGAATATCTTCTATGGCACTTGATCTGAAGGATGCCACGAGCCGATGCCAAGTTCTTGAGAAGGATAACAAAGACAAAGCGGCCGATCTTGTCAAGGCCTTACAAGAGGCGAAGGAAGCTCGGTCTGAGTCTAGAGCAGCTCGGGAGGAGATCCGGCAAGCTGGGGAGATCGCGGCTGGTAAGCCCTTTTTATTGCAAACTAAGTTTGGCGATCCGAAGTATGCCCCGCTTAATCAACTATGGAGTTCTCCAGACGCCTTTATGGACCTGCCGATGGTGCTGCCGATGCGAATCAATTTTTCCATGCAACGGAAAAACTATTTTAGTCGCAATTTGACACACCGAAGCGTCCGCTGTTGAACGAACAGATGGCCCAGTGGGCCGAGCTCCACAAGATGTCTGGTACTGTCATGAAAGAAATCATAGCCCGGTTGTGGCCAAATAAGCCCATTTCGAATAGTTATTTCGGTTTGGTGCAGCAACTTGTTAATGCGGTGTCGCGTATCGGCGCTGTGAAGCAGTCAACGTGCATTGAAGGTGCACGGATGGTCCTTGCCCGTGTCAAGATGTACTGGGCAAAGATGAAGGCCACCGATATTGCAGCGCAGAGTCCACCTGAGGGCAAGGACCTTAACATGCCAGAACATTACTTTGAAGATGTCCTAGAAGGTGCCCGCTTAATAGAGGGTCAGTGCTCGAAAAATATTATGTTCGAGTAAAGTGTATCAAAATTGTAAGAACAATATTGTGATATTTTTAAGGCTATGTTTTTATACTTTTTGCCCGAAAAGTTTTGGTGCCTCCTGTGCGGCCATCTTTTTTATATATATACAATCTGAAAGTTTGCAGTCGTCGGCTTCAGCCCCCTCGCATATAACGCAGGGGTGTTCGGAAAAGCACTTGATCACACTTGACCCAACGTCTTGGTCCGTTAAGGAGGAGTTAGTGCGGCGAACTAGGCAATCGGACTATAGAGCTTTAACACACTTTCACTTAGCCAGAGGAGTTTGATAGTGGGGCTACTATATAGCCCCTAGTATGTCCGCGGTTATCCGAATATGGTGCGTGTACATACATGACCAGAAGGACGGTCCTTCTTTTAACATGGAGGGAATCGCAAAGATTCCGATGAGTCATCGAGTGGTTGACCAGCTCTTGCCGCATCATGACAGTCAGTTTTCGGCTTTCTCTACTAAGGTGCTCATCCGGGCTAGCCAGGACACAATCGTAGTAGTTCTCCCTTTACTACCCTAGCCGATATAGAGGAACGTAAGGTAGTAAGCACAGGAGCCGGGAAACCCAACTATTGACCAAAGACATGATTCGGAGCTGATGCATATAAGGCCAAACTTGCGACGCCGAACACTCCCTATAGGTGTTCGGACTTCAAAATATACACCGGGCTGAATACAGCCCCTGGTGATAGACCCTAGTATCAAGGCATGCATGGCAATCCGCCGTGGGGAAAGAGCGCAGGTGGTGGGAGCATAAATCTCCAAACACAGTACAAACCAAGCTGCTTCTATAACATCCACTGTAGTACGGCGAGCCGTACATTTACAGGTAACGCCGATATCTTTCTTGGACATTTTATGTGCCAGGAAAGTATAAAACAAAGGGAGGTAAAAAAAAGGTTACACAGGGTCTTAATCTAAAAAGAAACCTTAATGCGGGGCCCTTCTGCACGTCTACGCCTTTTACTCCGTTGTGGGGCGTCCTTGAAGGGTGTAATATGGTGGCCATCTGTGAAAAGGAAAAAATAAAACCAGGTAAAAGAATCTGGTGTGGCCATAAGTAAGGCTGGTTCGTTTTAATGAACCTTGAAGGATAACTTCTAAAGTCCGAATAGGGTTAAGCCGAACTATGGCCCTTTTTGCGTGCAGAGTGCCCCCGAAGCCGCTTAAGGAATTTTGAGTAGATCTCCTTATGGAGCGGTCGATGGGGGCATAGGTGCTAATCGAGCTCAGGTTTACCTGAGATGCCGCACTGAGGTGTGTGCCGGACATGTTTAGCTATGTCAGTGGTCTTAACGACCGATGAGCTGCTTGGCTTGAATAGGCCATTTTGTGCTTCAACTGCTAGAGCCGCCTTGTATTCTTCTGTACGAAGAGAGCGCTCCGTATTTCCACTGACCGTAATGACGCCCCGTGGTCCAGGCATTTTGAGTTTTAGATAAGCATAATGCGGGACTGCGTTAAAACGGGCGAAGGCCATTCTTCCGAGTAGTGCATGGTAGCCACTTCGGAATGGAGCAATGTCGAAGATTAGTTCTTTGCTTCGAAAATTGTCAGGGGAACCGAATACAACATCAAATGTTAGAGAGCCCGTGCAGCGGGCTTCGACGCCCGGTATAACTCCTTTAAAGGTAGTGCTGCTTGGCTTGATTCTTGATGGGTCTATCCCCATCTTGCGGACAGTGTCCTGATATATCAGATTGAGACTGCTGCCGCCGTCCATGAGGACTCGAGTGAGGTGGTATCTGTCGATTATTGGGTCGAGCACTAGGGCAGCCGAACCCCCGTGACGGATACTAGTCGGATGATCCCTGTGATCAATGGTGATCGGACAGGCCGACCATGGATTGAATTTGGGGCAACGGGCTCAAAGGCATAGACATCTCGGAGTCCGCGCTTGCGCTCCCACTTTGGGATATGAGTGGCATAGATCATGTTCACTGTTTTGATCTCCGGTGGAAATTTCTTCTTTCCCCCCGTGTTCGGCTGGTGAGGTTCGTCCCCGTCTTCGCTCTGAGGTCCCTTCCCTTTGTGTTCGGCATTCAGTTTGCCAGCCTGCTTGAAGACCCAACATTCTCTGTTGATATGATTGGCTGGTTTATCGAGAGTGCCATGGATCTGGCAAGGCCTGCCTAGGATTTTATCCAGGTCGGATGGACTGTGTTTGTTGCCTTTAAATGGCTTCTTCCATTGACCGGGTCTTGAGCCCCTGAGTCCGGCATTTACCGCTGTATTATCTAGGCTTTCTTCCTTGTTCGAACGTTTGTTTTTGTTGCATCGTGGTTTTCCATTGCCATCCCTGACCTCAGAGGTGCCGGGATCACTGGTGCTGCTACGGGCTAACCAGCTGTCTTCGCCCGTGCAAAAGCGGGTCATGAGTGTAGTTAAGGAGGCCATTGTCCTTGGCTTTTCCTAGCCGAGGTGTCTGGCTAGCCATTCGTCCCGAACACTGTGTTTGAAGTCCACTAAGGCTTCGGTGTCCGGACAGTCGATAATTTGGTTCTTCTTAGTGAGAAACCTGTTCCGAAGCTTACGGGCTGATTCTCTGGGTTATTGGATTATGTGACTTAGATCGTCTGCATCCGCAGGCCGGACATAGGTACCTTGGAATTGGCCCAGAAAGCATCCTGAAGTTCCTCCCAGCTTCCGATGGAGTTTTCAGGGAGGCTTTTCAGCCAGTGCCGAGCTGGCCCTTTTAGATTGAGGGGTGTGTATTTGATGGCGTGGAGATCATCTCCGTGAGCCATGTGGATATGAAGAATGAAGTCTTCTATCCAAACCGCAGGGTCCGTCGTTCCGTCATATGCTTCGATGTTTACTGGCTTAAATCATTCTGGAAAATCGTGCTCCAATACCTCATCGGTGAAGCACAAGGGGTGTGCGGCACCCCTGTATCTGGTTGTGTCGTGGCATGGGTCCGACGGTTGTAATGTTCGGTATTGGTTCCGAACTGGTAAATGACCGGCATACTTGGTTTGATACTCGTGGTCCCGCGTAGGAGCACATTCCCTGGATCCATAGATGGACCTGGTTTTGCCAGCTTTTTTGTCCAGGTCCTCACGTAGATCGTGTTTCGGGTCCTGGGCCGCAACCTTCCTTCCTTTACGGGGAGGGGGTGCGGGTTTGTGTACGGCATTGCTAGCCGCTCTGTCTCGGTCGCGAGGTGGTCGATCCGGCCTGTTGGCCGTATTGTTTTTCAGCGGGATAGGCACAATAGCCTCGTCGTCGAATTCGGGCAGCAACTTACGTTTAGGATAGCTCTTTGTTTGGCGATTACCGCCGTGTTTTTCCTCAGTGTTTTGCACTTCATTCCATCTGTCATTGAGCGTATCCTATGCGGCTTTAAACTGCTGCTTCTGCTTCTTCAGGCTCCTTGCCATGGCGATAAGCCTTTGATGGAGGCGTTCTTGTTCTAATGGTTCTTCTGGGATGACGAATTTGTCTTCGCCCAGGCTGATTTTTTCTTCAGAGACAGGTTGGTAATTGCTATCTTCAGCGTCGCTCTGGTCGGACAACATCTCTGGACTGTGCTCGCCATCCTCGCACGCCCTGCTCCAAAGCTGGGTCTGCTGGGTCCTCGGCTTGGTTTAGATTATCATCATCGTCCATGGCAATGTTGCTGTTTTTCCTTTTGCCAGATCAAGGTCGGCGCTTGGGACGCCGACGCTTAGGAGGTTCATCGACAGGCATGTTGTTATCGCCGTCGGCCTCAATATCCTTTGGTGTGTCCACCATGTATATATCATATGACAATGTAGCTGTCCACTACCCTAAAGGTGGTGGTTTTTGTGCCTGCTCCTCTCCGGCATCGTCGTCCATACCGTCGATGTCTTCGGAGCCGTAATCGAGCATGTCGGTTAAGTCCTCGACAGTGGCAATGAAGTGGGTGGTGGGTGGGAAACGAGATTCTTCGTTGTCCGCTTCCCATTCAAGCCGGACATAGTTCGACCGAGAGTCCCCTGACAAGGAGAGGGACTTCAATGAGTTTAATACATCACCAAAAGGCGAGTGCTGGAAGATGTCCGCGGAGCTGAACTCCAAGACCAGCGCCCAATAAGGTTCGATGGGCGCGGATGCACACGGTTCGGAACCCATTGCCGGAGACGAGTCTGAGGTTCCGGTGACACAAGCCAGCCTGACGTTGGGTCTGTGTGCGGCCCCAACGCTGCTGAGTGTGCGGTTTCCGCGGCGGGTTAAGCTTCCCGTCTTTGGACAACGCAGTCCACTCTGGCTCTAGGGCTAGGGTGGTCACAGGCGCTATCTCCTGTGTGCGGTCAGATGACAGATCTAGGACATGTTCATCGTGGTGGTTGGGCACAACCGGCATGGGCTCGAATCCATCAAAGATCAAGTCTCCGCGGATATCGGCCACGAAATTTAGGCTTCCAAATCTGACCTGATGGCCAGGGGCGTAGCTATCGATCTGCTCTAGATGGCCAAGCGAGTTGGCCCGCAGTGCAAAGCCGCCGAATACGAAGGTCTATTCGGGGAGGAAGATCCCCCCTGGACTGCGTTGTTGGAGATGATTGATGGAGCCATCAAGCCTTCTGATGACGACGCAGCGGAACTCTCAATGAAAGCACCATTGTCGGTGTCAAAACCGGCGGATCTCGGGTAGGGGGTCCCGAACTATGCGTCTAAGGCTAATGGTAACACGAGGCGGGGGACACAATGTTTACCCAGGTTCGGGCCCTCTCTATGGAGGTAATACCCTACTTCCTTCTTGATTGATCTTGATGAATATGATCATTACAAGAGTTGATCTACCATGAGAACGTAATGGCTAAACCCTAGAAGTCTAGCCTATGAGGGTATGATTGTTGTCCTACGGACTGAAACCTCCAGTTTATATAGACACCGGAGGGGGTTAGGGTTACACAAAGTCGGTTACTGAGAAAGGAATCTACATATCCGAATCGCCAAGCTTGCCTTCCAAGCAAAGGAGAGTCCCATCCGGACACGGGACGATGTCTTCTATCTTGTATCTTCATAGTCCAACAGTCCGGCCAAAGTATATAGTCCGGCTGTCCGAGGACCCCTTAATCCAGGACTCCCTCAGGCACCATCCACAAGTCCGTCGGCCTCGGATCCTAATGATGAGGACTATGTTGGGGAGGAAGAGGATGACTTTGCTCCAAGACACTCTGTTGGCCAGTCCAACCCTGGCACTAGGAGGGCACCGGTGCCTCCAGTCCGTGGTACTGCAATGCCCGTTCTCCATGGTCGTCGCATCTCCATGGAGCTTCCTGACAGTGGGGATCGCCCCACTCACGACTTCACAACTGTGGGGGCGGTTCAATATCTCGTGTTCCGTCGGGATGTCAATCAATATGAGATTGTGGCTGATGCAGAAGATCCTTGGTTCCATACTCGTATGTAGCAGGATCTCTATTCCAGTTTCGTCCATGGGCGAGGACTTGCTCCTCACAAATTCTTGGATCTCAAATTCCTGTGTGATCGTCATCCTGCCATGTTCCCTAACAACCCGGTCAAGATCATTGATGATATGACTCTAGGTCCTGCAATGACCTTCAAGTGTGATTGGAATGTAGCTGCCATTCTTCAGTTCTATGCCACCTGTTTCTTTGGTCCGGACAACACTCTGAGATGGATGACCGATGACACTACATTGAGTATCACCTATGACCGGTTTGTTCAGATTTTGGGCCTCTCTGGAGTTGGACATTGCATCCACAGTATGGATCCAGAGTATAAGCCCAAAGGGATTGATGCTCGCTTGCCTCTTGTGAAGCCTACCTCTCAGCTCACTGAAGAACGTGGATATCCACTCAGTGAGGTATCCATCTTCCGTGCTCCTTACTACATCCTCTTTCAATGTGTGGTTCGTACCCTCTATCCTAAGAAGGGAGATCGCTCAAGGGCTCACAACTACTGTATTGACTTGATGGTTCGAATGCATGATGAACCCACTATGCCTCTGGACATAGCCCATTTCATTTGGCATGAGATCCGTCTTTGCAGCTTCATTCAGTCGCGCCAGTTCCCTCATGCTCCATTTATTCAGGCTCTGATTGATCACACTGCTCCCTTTGAGGTGCTTAAGACTGTTGTGCACTCCATTTGGCGCCTCCTCCTCATATGCGCGTGATGGATAATGCTTAGCCTGCTGCTCCTACTCACCCTAGGAGGTCTGCTAGTGGGACTCAGCCCACTGGTTCCTCTGCTCCATCTTCCTCGACCGCTCCTCATGGCCGTTTTTCCTCGTTCTTGGGCAAGGCTCAGTCTGCTACCATGAAGGCAATTACTTTCAGCTGTCAGCAGAATCATGATGTTCAGAAGCGCCTCATCATCTCCAAGAATCAGCTCAAGCAACGCCTTCGTGATCATGGGAGTCTTGTGAGTGATGATGATCCGATTCCCGCAGGTCCGTCCTCTTCCACTTTGGGATTCCCTTCTCGTGTCGAGTACCCCGAGTTCTTTGATGATGCCGATGACATCCGCCAGGAGTGACAGAGTCCGTTTTGTTCTTCGCCCCTTTTTACTTATTACTGTCAAAGGGGGAGAAGTAGTATCTTAGTATGGTCATGCTATGATGTGTTAGCTATATTCAAACTTGTTATGGTGAGACTATGATATTATGTTGCTACCTATGGTATATGATCATTTAAGACTATGTTATAATCGTGTGGCTGTGAAATGTTTTTAGTCTATGTGTTATGGTGGTTTCATATGTGCATGTCTCTCACATTTATATCTCTTTGACCTACATATGCTACCATACGAAGTTTGTGTTATACATACTAACATATTCATCTCATGCACACAATGAGGGGGAGCTAAAAGTAAATAGAAACATAAACATATTTTGTACTTTTCCTCTCTTGATTGTCAATGCTAAAATTGTTTATTGCATCTATGATACTACATGTATGATTTTCATCAACAAACAAAAAGGGGGAGATAGAAAGTGCAATCATGCCTTTACATCATGTTTTGTTGTTGATGACAATATACATGTAGGGGCTAACAATGGTTGTCGAGTAAATCTCAGGTGTTGGTCCCCGGTTCATCAAAGTGTGTGGATCAAGAGCATGTGAAGTGGTTTCACTCAAGGATGAAGTATTAAAATGATTTCATATTTTGTTTCCTTGAGTATAGGATCCCGCACTATTAAGAGGGGATTGATAGGGTTAGTAAAAGACTTGCTCTTGGCAAAATATATCCTTCCCATAGCTCATTTGATCTATCACTGTTCTCTGGCTTATTCTGCCCCTGGGAGTGCCGGATGTCCAGGCTTCATGCCGGATGTTCGGGCTGCTCCCCGGATATCCGGCTCATGCCCCGGATGTCCGGCCTTAACCCTTTTCATGTCCAGAAGGTTTCTGGTTCCACGCCGGATGTCCGGGTTTTCCTCGGAGGTCCGGGACTACCTAATACGCCGGATATTCGGGCCCTATCCCGGATGTCTGGCCTCTACTACCTTGGAACAGCTGAGGTTCTGTAACCTTATAGTGATCACGCTAGATGTCCGGCCATCTGCCGGATGTCCGGGCCTTCCTGATATGCCGGATGTCTGGGCTTGGCCCCCGAATGTTCGGACCCCTCTGCTTTCTGTTCTATTTCTGCTTTGTTCTTCATGCCTTGCCAGGCCGGATGTCCGGCCTGCCAGTTCACTTACACTACAACGGCCATATTTGTGCTCACACTATATATATCCCTTCTCCCCCACGGGAGAGGGTTGACCATTCACTTTGAACAAACCCTAGAACAAATTTCACTCTCTCACTCAATCCTCCACACCAAATCTTAGATCCCCAAGGGATTTGAGAGCATTTGAGAGAAGTTGTCCGATCAAGTTATAGATCCACTCCTTCCCCTTCTTTGCACCGAAGGAATTTGTGATTTGAGAAAGTCTTGAGCTTTTCCCCATCGTTCTTGTTACTCTTGGAGGTTGGACACTCCTAGGCGGTAGGAGTCATTTGGAGAGGAATCGACCATTGTGATTACCCCTGGAAAAGTTTGTGAGGGTTTGGAGACCACCCCAAGGTCTATCAGTAGTGGTTGAGAAACGCCTCCGTGGTGTTGTCTCAAAGGGAGAATAGGGTGAGCCTTCATGGCGTTGGTGTGCCTTCGTGGTCACATCCACCTCTCTAACGGTGACATAGCTTCCCTCCAAGGAAGGGAACATCGGCATACATCCTCGTCTCCCGGAGTCACGGTTATTCCTAACTCTAACTCTCTACTTGTGGTTACTTGTCTCTTAGCATTTACTTATATCATATTGTGCTTGCTTACTTACATAGTTGTGTTACTTGTTTATCTTGCTTAGCTCTTAGCATCACACTTGCAATTGTTAGGCTCACTTTCATATTCCGCACTATTGCCTAAAATTGCTAAGTAATAATTAAAATTTGTAATTGTACCTATTCACCCTCCTCTAGGTCCATCTCGATCCTTTCACACCCACTACATGCATATGTATGGAGGTGATGCGTGCATGCATGTTTGAATACCACAACATTGATGTGGCGCGTGCGTCAAAATCGTACACTCCCCACACAGAGCGAGATCGGTTCATGACATGTCGTTGTACTAGCCACTTCGACTCGATGGGAGGGATTCGTGCGTACACATGCATGTGTGTGTGCTCAAATTGTATCGTGCATGTCACTGGTGCACGTCGGTCCTAAACAAACGGTTTTTAACCCCTTTCTGCGACGGCATTTGGAACCGTCGCCATGTGAGTGTGGGCGATATGGGGGTCCTTCCCACACGACCCAGAAACCGTCGGGGATAGGGAGCCTTGATGCATACAGTTGTCCCTATCTAACCGTTTCTGATATCTCGAATATCAGAAATGCTTCATGCTTGCTACTCGTTTGTGCTTGCATTGCCATCACAGTCGGAGTTTTGTGGTTCTGCCTAAAACCAGGCAGATTCCAGGCACGGGAGCTTTCCAGGCAGATTCTAGGCAGATTCCAGGCACGGGAGATTTACGATGCATGGCACATCACAAAAAGTTCATGATTATAAACCGTGTACGATAGGTAGACAATCACACACATTTAGTTTTCCCGCACCGTATGTGATAGTGTCTGACATCACACACGCTTTGCGAACGGCAACTGTGTGCATGCTCGCACACGTTTCCTCTCCTTGAACTGTCTCGGATTATGGTGTATATCGCAAACGTTTGTCTTTTACCAACCGTGTGTGCCGTAATGACCTACACAACGTAATTTCGCCCTGATTTAATTGCTTCTATTTAAAATCATACCTAATTTAAACTTGAAGGTAGGCTATAGCTTTATTCATATCCATCAGGTTCAAACAACCAATGCATTATTCGATTCACAGGTACATATGTTTAAGAATTACTTAAGCACCAAATAAAGAATGATGTACCCGGGTTCTATACTTGTACTATTAGAGATGGTAAAGAAAGAGGCGACAAACATTCCAGTTGCTGAACAAGGTGAAGCAGAATGGCCCTATTGTGCTCTCCTGGATGCAGAAGGCATGCGGGACTTTAGTCCAACCCCTTGTGATGGCCGGCCGCCAATCATGTAGTTTGAGAGGTAGTCTTGAGTAAACTGCTTCAGGATCCACTGCAAAAGAAAAAAGATTCAGATATTGTCATCTAACACAACTCATTACGGGCAGTAAAAAGAAGGCTACAGGGTTCTTACTTACCATCCTGCAGTTCACTGTTCTCCTGCATAAAGTGTAAACATATAGTTCGATTGACATCTTTTGACCCATTTTAGTAACAATCTTTATCAGTTTCCTCACTTGATGCTAGTTCATGAATATCTCATTGCCCCATACGCAGAAAGGGTCGAAGAGTGGATCTTTGGCAATGATATAGGTACCTAAAAGCACCAAGTTAATATTAGAAGCTAAACAACAGTTGAAAAATGATGTAGTACAACACTCCATCCATCCCATTACATAAGATTTTATTACATGTATATCTAGACATAATCAGAACATTAAGGTAACACTCTTCCTTGTTGCTATGTAGCCTGGGATTGCATATTTAGTCATTCAGTACAATGCATGTTGCTAAACGACAATTGAAAAACGAAAAGGCATGTTAACTACAATATCCTTAACAACAACCAAATATTGTAATTCATAGTGGTATTGTTGAAATTTTTATTGATGAAATTGAACTACACAGCAAATAGTTGCACATATAGAGGATCACATTGTGAAGAACTGAAATAAACAAGTCATAAGGACATCTCTAGGCGATCCTTAAAAAGTTTAGGGACTAAAACCCTTAGTGGATATATATATATATACTCCAGCAATTTTTGGCCTTTTCTAGTCGATCCCCTAAACTTAAGGTTCTAAACTTCAATTTGATCAAGTTCAAAGCAGGTTCAACCAAAATTAGCATGCATTCAAACATAAACATAGATAGTTTTGCATAACCGAACATAAAACATAAATTTAAACTAAGCAAAACTACTTTCGGTCGAAGTAGAGGTCGAGCCAATCCTTCCTTGTCATGTACGGTGTGCCGCGAGCCGGGTCTGGGCCAGTACCGTCATCGGGGTCGTTGGGGAAGGCACTCCTCCACTCGTCGACATCGATCTCCTCGTCCTCGGGGCCCACCTCAACGCCCTCCGCGCCACCGTCGCCGCCACCTTTGACCTCGTCATCAGAGGAGAGCGCGATAACCTCGCCGCCCTCCGCGCCGCCGTCCTCCCTGCCTTCGACCTCGTCATCAGAGAAGAGCGTGATAACCTCGCCACCCTCTGCGCCTGCAAAGATCGCCCGCTCCGCCTCCACGAGCTCCGAGTGCTGCCGGCGGAGCTCTTGCATGTAGGCCTCGTCGGCGGCCTCGGCCTCGAGGCGCTCCCACGCCTCGCGGTCCTCCCGCGCCATAGCCAAGCTCACCACCCCCGGCTCCGGCGGAACGAGGTGGACCAGACGTGTGCTGAAGGGGAAATTGAGCCTAGCCGCCGCGCCGTGGTAGCGGACCTGCCAGCGGTCGTACTCCATGGCCGCAAGCTCGGCCGTGTGGAAGATACCAAGCCACCGGCGGGTGTGGGTCTCTCGATCTGTAATCTCGGCGACCCACGTCCCCACCGCCGCCGCCAGACCCCGAGGTAGGACTTCGTCGGCAACCGGGTCCGAGGGAGGACGGGGAAGTCCTCGAACCGGCGTAGGGGCGCGGCGGCGGGCGGATCGGGGGACCAGCGACGGCGGATCGGGCCCGCGGAGGATGACGGGGACACCTCGGCGGCCACCTCGCCGGCGTCGGGCGAAAAGGCCGCGATAAACCTGTTTTTGGCCATTGGCTCCTCGAGCTCCCCGGCACACAAGCAGAGGTTGAGGATGGTGGCGCCGGTGATGGCTGTGACCTACCAATGGTTTCGAGGGTTGTGTGTGTTTGTGTGGGTGGAGGTTTTGGGGTCTGTGTGGAGGGGGGGCAAGGTTGTGTTTGAGGAAATACTGCGGCAACTGAAAATTTTACTAGGCGGGAGTAACAAGGTAGGGCTACTAAAAAATTAGATCAAGAGCGAGCAGATATTTTTGAGATTGCGAGGGATGCAAAGGCGGGAGTAAAATGCTGGGTCTACTAAAAATTTGAATCAAGGGACTGAAGCAGAGTGGGAGTAACAGACAAGCGGGATTAATAGACATTGCACACGGTCCGCACATACTAATCGTGTGCTATCAAACATTAACACCTTCCAGACAGTAGATATTTTCGAGATTGCGAGGGATGCAGAGGCGGGAGTTTTTGGGGGAGTGAGCTAGTGTACTTGACACGCCGGCTGTGGACTATAACCGACACACCTTCTCGCGTAAGCCATAGGCGTACTATACACCGACGGTGCTCTAAGATATTTTGTGCTGCATCTGACACGGTTGGTAATAATAAACTGTTTGCGATCTACTTGATTTTTCGTCTTGATTTGAATTACGTAATCGGGTCACAGCGACAAATGATGGTGTTTGAATTGTTAGAACTTTTATCTGCGGTGAACATGCAACAATAGGTGTGTCGTCAAAAAATTTGGAATTATTCAGGGTTCATTTGGATGTTTTTATAGATTAACTTGGTTTTGTAGGCATTTCAGGTGCATAATTCAAATTTGAACTACATGCACAAGCTGCAGTGCATATAAACGGGTTGAAAAATCAAATATGTGTCCTTGGTTGCATGCTTAGGTCCCATGCAAGAAATGGGAATGAATGGCACAAACCCTGCCACCGTCACTCGGCCGCAAACATTGAGATACCTGGTTTCTAAATTCTAGTAAATCCAAAACTTTTCTGAAATTCATGAAACTTGGCATCCTATCATGGAGCGGCATCAACATGCCGTGGTAAAATTTTTGTCCCATTTGGCGCAGGTTTGGCTATAAGCTTCTCACGGACCAGAGCTTCTCACAACAAGCATGATGGTTTCGATAGGGAACGTCCCACCTTTGGGGACGAAACGATATCCATTGCCTCTTATTGCTTTCAAATTTTTTCTCGTGTCAAGATAGAACAACAGGAGTGTTCTGTCAATTTTTGGGATTTTTCGGGGTTCGTTTGGACATTTTTATGCATTAACTGGGTTTTCAATGCATTTATGTGCATAATTAAAATTTGAACTACAAGCACATGCTCCAATGCACTAAAGTTAGTTGAAAAATCTAATCTCTGTCCTTGGGTGAATTTCTAGGTCCCATGCAAGAGATGAGATTGAAATTCAAACACCAGGGCACTTTGATTGCCGGAAAAACATTGAGATGCCTAGTTTTTAAACTAAAGTAAATCCAAAACTGGTTTGAAATTCATGAAACTTGGCATGCTATCATGGAGCGGCATCAACATGCCGTGGTAAAAAAATTGTCCCATTCGGGGCAGGTTCGGGTATATGCTTCTCACAAACCAGAGCTTCTCACAACAAGCATGATGGTTTCGGTAGGGAACGTCCCACCTTTGGGGACAAAACGATATCCATTGCCTCCTATTGCTTTCAAAAAAATTCTGGTGTCAAGATAGCACAACAGGAGTGTTGTGTCAATTTTTGAGATTTTTCGGGGTTCGTTTGGACATTTTTATGCATTAACTGAGTTTTCAATGCATTTATGTGCATAATTAAAATTTGAACTACATGCACAAGCTCCAGTGCATATAAATTGGTTGGAAAATCAAATCTGTGTCCTTGGGTGCATGCTTAGCTCCCATGCAAGAAATGGGAATGAATTTCAAACACCAGGGCACCGTTGATTTCCGGCAAAAAATTGAGATGCCTGGTTTTTAAATTCTAGTAAATCCAAAACTCGTCTAAAATTCATGAAACTTGGCATGCTATCATGGAATGGCACCCGACATGCTGTGGCATTTTTCGTGTCTATTTTGAGAGAAGGCGCACTCGAATAATCACAACCAACAAAGGCATTTTGAAAAAATAATTGCCTCTTTAATATCTCAAACGTTTGTAGAATTCAAACCGTGTGCGTTCTGTCAACCATTCATGTGACACCGCGTGTCTTGGTTTTAATGGTCGTAGGAGGTGCCGTGCGGACAGCTGCTTGACCTTGACTGAACGAGAGGCGTGCAAGCGCAGTCCAGTCCGCAGGCTGACCGACAGGCGTGCAAGCTGTCCTCCAATGCGCAAGCTCACCGGGAAGCATGCGAGCTGTACGCTGCGCAGGCTCACTAGGAATCGAGGCCTTTGACTTCCATGGCCGCCCGCCTTCCTCTCCATTAATGGCGCCCGAGCCATTGTTTAATACGGGCGGCCTTACTGTTCACCCCCCATTCCCCTCCCTCCCGCAGACCTCCACCAACGCCATGGCGCAGAACGATCATCTGCCACTAGTCTTCAAGTTTGGTGAAGTCGACTCCAAGCCGGATGAGATAGAAAATAAGGAGGAATGGGGCCTCATCGACATCGCCCAGAACAAGCTGGCCGTGGAGGTTGCTGCCCTCGCTCCCGTCCCAGCTCCCATCCCCGCGCCCGCGCCTGCGACCATCCCCGTAGCATCGACGGGCTGGTCACCGAGCACTATCACAGAGCTGGAAGCCACGGGCGTCAGCTAGGTCTCCACGGACCCACGCGAGCTCGTGTACATGCCAGCGCCAGTGCCCGTGCCCGTGCGCGCCCCTCCACCCACCGTGGCGCCGGCCGCCGTGCGTTTGGCTGCACCCGCCGCGCCCGTGCCCGTGCCCATGTGCGTGCCCCCGTGAGCGGCATGGGACGCTACCGTCGACTGCTACCTCTCTGCGGTGCCAGTTGCCGTCCTCCTGCGCCGTGCCCGTCCATCATGCGACGACATGATGTTTCATTTACAAGTGAAGACTTCAACAACAGCGTCTCGGAGGACGACAACGACAACGACGGCGCGGCACGCCGCCTCCGCCGCTGCCGAAAATATTTTTTTGGGGTTTAATACTGTATCTCGAATTCTTGATCATATGAATATAAATTCGCAGTGTGACTGAATGAAAGATATGGTTTGAATGAACTTGCATTTTTCTCTCTTAATGGACAGACTTATCAAACGATTTTCTTTTGAAAAAAATGTCAATGATTTTTAAATATAAAACACACATCGCAAACGTTTTAGTTAGAACACCCGGATGCAAACCGACAGCTTCCCCAGGAAGCCAAGGGAAAATGTGCCGAGCAGGATTTCTGCATCCCTTCAACCCAAACGGTTGTTTTGCATGACCCGTGTGCAACCACATACAAACAATTGTGTAATATTTGTATATATGTCATTTTGGGTACATTGCCATTTGTCAAACTGGAAAAATTGACATTTGTTTATCTAGTAACACTCCATTTGTCAACCATGTAACACTGCGATTTGTCAAAATATGCAGCTAAAAATCACTAGCACTATCTAATTTTTGCAACTAAAATCACTAGCACTGTTCATATGGACACCACTAGTAGGCGTGAGTTGATGGACGCATATGCGAATGTATAATTGAGTACATACAACAAGTCATCAGCCCACAGCGACAACGAGGATACATGTTGGGTTGTAGATCATTTCCAACAAAACATTCTAGTAAAGTTTATCTGACACAACAAATAACAAAGTGATGAAACGAACTTCAGCTCAACCACTCGTCGCTGTTGGAAACGCTTGCTTTGAACCAGAAGTGATTCTCTGGGAAGGGCCAGCTACTGTCAATCTCGAGACCAACGTAGGACTGATCATCCAGGCTGAAGCGGCCTATGTCAGGACCCATATTGGGTTGGTAGGGAAGCATAGCAATGTCCGAGGTATAGATACAGTTGCTTCTCATAAATGGTAGTAACGTTGTGTCAACAGCAGCTGGATCGCCTTCCACCATCATTGGATAGTTTTGTCCAAGGAAGAGAGAGTTTCCTCCAAGACTTTCAATACCGAACCAGGGAGAAGGTGTTGGCGCTAGTACACTAGTATCCATCCCGAATACCCTGCAGCGGATGTTGGAATAGGTCCGGAGAGTGCGACCATGCGAGACAACACCTACTTCCTTAGTAACATCAGCAGTGCCCTATATACAGACAAGAAGAGGTGATCCATCGGAATAAGTTGTCATGCGCCACTGAGTATATAGGTCCTGCTCGTCCTCATGCTCGTGATCATCAGCATTGTCATCTCCCCCTTGGTTATAAATTTTTCAAGTATAGGTGGTGGAATGTTCACAGGACCTTGGAAACACAAGAAGGTAAATTAGTGAAGGGAAACTAGCTAACCCGCATGCATGTGGATGAAACAATTATAATTACAGTGGAAGAAAAATGTATCGGAAGCATCATGATTCCATGCAAAAACAGTGCCACGAGTGGTGGCAGCAAACACAAGACCGTCGTATTGAATTGCATCACAGTACTCAACCGTGTACAAAAATTGATTTTTGAGCAACATCCATCGAGATGTGGAAGTAAGGATGGCAACAAGCTTGTCAAAGATAGCAACAATTTCATAGTTCGTGTAATCCCAAGAGAGGTTGGGAACTCGACAAATCTCTATCTTCCGTAGACGACAGTCACCATGATCGTATTTAAACTCACATAGAATACCAGTGTACTCAACCTCTGGGCAGTCATCTGTGATTTTTGGAAGTGAACCCGGTGACGAGTGTACACATTCACAAGTTCCCACTCGTAGTTGTACCCAATATAAACAACCCAATCTCCATTTGCGCCTGCCCAAGCCTTGCCCTCAAGCGATGGCATCTTAACATCATACGTATCATTATCAAGCAGCATCAACTTGCACAAGGTGAGGCTTCCCTCATCCCCGCGCCAGTCAGCAGGGTCGCGACGAAGAAGATACGGGAGATCAAACCGCCCCTGGACCCTTGGGTTCCTTGTAATGATATTATTAGTTGAGTCGAGAATGGTCTTAAACGAACCTGCCATGCTAGCCGAGGTGATGACGTGGCACCGATCAATGAGTTCCTCCACCACGTCATCTTTTAGATCGGGGCAAGAATAACGGGGTCGTTTCCGGCCTGTTCCCTCCAGATGATCAAACAATGGCAAAAGGAAGGGTGAAGGCAAATGGAGGGAGGAAGAGCGTGCGCAGCAGTTCCAAATCAAGACGGAAAGGCGAAGAGGCGGTGGACGGTTGCCACGGTACACGAAGAGGCGCCTGGGGAGCGAACAGTTGCCACAGCGGTCACACACTGATGACAAGGGCCGAGTGAAGCGCATGTGTATATCGCACACACCATGATCTGGCTGACCGTTTCTTTTGTGTTGCCTAATCACAAATAGTTCATCCGAGTGAACCGTATGCTGTATATCGCACACACCTTCATCTGGCTGCCCGTTTCTTTTGTGTTGCCTAATCACAAACAGTTCATCCTAGTGAACCGTATGCTGTGTATCGCACACCCCTTCATCTGGCTGCCCATTTTTTTTGTTCCTCCTCATCGCAAAAAGTTAATTGAACTGAACCGTACGCCCTTGTAACAGCCTGGATTTCGGCCATTTCTTTTTCTTCTAATTTATTTGGTTTTGCTCTGTTTTTCTTTTTGGAGTGGTTCTGTGGCCTCGCCACCTGGGAAATCACCCTCATTTCCCCTCCCAAGTGGCTCATAATTCTCAAAACCTTCCCAAGAACATGTCACTTCACTCCTTGACCAAACCCTAAATTCTTTTTCTAGGGAAAATTCCTTTTTCTATTAAAGGAATAACCCTATCTGCCCTAGGTTGTGAAGCAACCTATATTTCTGTCCATTCAAAAATTCCCAAATAATTCTCATAATTCCTTTGGGTCATATGTAGCTAAAATATGCCCAAACATTTCCTTGGCCAGTTGAAAAATAATTCCCCAATATTCCTTTTTCTATTCTGCCCTGAATAGCACTTCGTGAAGGAAGTGTCATTTATATTTTCCTAGTGGATCCCAACCTTTTGGGGAATGTTTATATGTCCAAATAATTGCCTCATACACAAATTCAACTTTAATTGCCTAGCCAATCTTCCTCAGTGAATTTTCATAGTTTCTGTCAGACAGAAGGCTTTGTGAAGGAAGTACTAGCTAGAAGTATCCAAATGAGTTGAACTTTTTCACACTCCTTAATGTGCTCATATTAACCCCCTAAACCCATTTTCAGCTCCATCCAACCATGATGTGAGCACAGGACCAAATCTTTGATTTTGGCAATATTTTTAGGTTGTGAAGTAAGTGTATTTTATATTGCTTCAAAAATCCTGATAAATTACCAGATCATTCTTATACCCATAAAACATCTCTCCACCCATTGTGGCATCATTTCATTGATCCATTTCATCACCAATATTATTCCAAGTTTCTGGACAGAATTGATGTTTGTGAAGCAAGTGCCATTTTGGCTTGTCCATTTGTCATGAGCTTTTTACAGCATCTTCATATGTCCAAATTATCAAGCTTTGCCCAATCTTATCATTAGTTGATACTCTATGTGAGAGCATCATCATGATCTTCATTTCTGGACCAAAAATGTAGTTGTGAAGCAACTATATTAATTATTGGTCCATTTCTACTCAAAACCTCCAGGATCATAGTCCCTCCATAGTTAAACCTCCTAGACAAATTTTTTACCATGTTACCAGGCTGGTGTCACCATAGCAAGTTACAAACAGCTTCTTACTGATTTACTTTGGAGCTAAGTGCAAATCACTTCTTTGCCCTTGGAACGATTTGTTTCCTCATTTGTACTAAGGTCACTAGGGTCATTCCACTAGACAAGGTCGTCCACGCAAAAACCAGCCATTTGTTCCAGTGCTGGTAATGATCACACTGATGTCATGCAAATCGCGTGCTCTGGCTTCTTCCCACCACTGTGCTCGTCTCCTCTCTCCTCGTCTCGACCTCCATTCATGTACTGGAGCTCGCCCGTGATCGACTGCATCGCCCTGCGTCACTGCTTCGTCGTCGTTCGCCTTAAATGCGCCGCTAGCGCCATGCCCGTGCCGCGTCCAGCCTTTGCCCGCCATTAAACCTCGGTCGGGAGCTCGCGCGTGAGCTCTAGAGCTCTCCCTCGCGCCTATGTAAGGACCCCCGAACCCCGCCGCACCTCACCAGTCTCTCCCGAAGCCTCCTCGACCACCAGAATCGCCACATCTCGCCGGAGTTCGCCTCTGTCCTCCATGGATGCCTTGGCCTCGGCGTGATTCCGGCCAACCCAGGCCTCCCCTCGTCTCCCCACCACCTCCACAGCCTCCACCTCATCCCGCTGAGTCGCCCCACCCACTTGCCCCTCGCCGGAGAGCCCTGCATCGCCGATAGCCACCGCCGCCCGACGCTCCTGTCCTCCTCCTAGCGTCGCCGTTCGCCGCGCCTCCCCTCCTCCCCGGTGCCCCCTTCCCCTATGAATGGAGGCGGCGCAGCCCTGCGGTCCCGTCGGTGCCCTCGGCCGGGCCGGGGATCGCCGGCGCCGGCCGGCCCCTTGGCCGCTTCCCTCCCCTGCCCCGCTCTGTTCCACAGGAGGAACAGAGGCGCGGGAGGAAGAGGACGACCTCGCTGGCCCCCTCCCCCTGCCACTGGGTCCCACGCGCCAGTGGCCCAGACGCCTCAGCCCACGTGGGAAGTGGAAACGCAGTTTCCAAACTGCGTATTCAGTTTTCTGTCCAGGCCCCTGTTTGAAAATATTTTTCTTGCAGATAGGTCCCTGGCAGAAAACACCTCACAACTTTTTAACCGTAGCTCCAAATGAGGTGATTCCAACGCTCACTTCTTCGTCTCTTCGAGCCCGTCCTGTTGGTTTCATTTTAACTATGTTTCGACATTCTGAAAATGACCATTTTGCCCCTGCCCTTAATCAGCCCCTCCGAGAGAGTACGTTTTCCGGCGATTCGTTCCGCGAGTTTCTCGCACTTTCTCCCGGTTATTTATTCCACCCCAGGCAAGCCACAATACCCACTTGCATGATAGTCATGCAGTAGCCATGGTTTTCAACTTGAATCTTTATTAAATGTTTGCTTGTTGAAAATATGGTTGTCGTTGTTCCGATGATGTTTAGATTTGCATGTTCACTATTGTGCTATGTTGTCTTGTACTCTGTTATCATGTTGTACCTACTAGTATCTCCTTTCATATGTTTATGCTTGCTAGTAGTACATGTTGATGTTGGTGATAGCCTTCGGGGCATGACTTCCGTCTGTCCCGAGTACCGTTGTTATGCATGTTCCATTGCATCCAGTTGGTGAAATGCTTGCAGGATGGCATCGTTGATATGTTCTTGCATGACATTTATTGTTGACGCTAGTGGTCATGCTATGTGTCAGAAAAGTATGTACTGGTGATGTTTATGCTAGTCAGTATGCCATGCTCAATGGATATGATTCATTATGGATATGGTGGATAGTTATGTGATACCCTCATGATTATGTTGATATCATGTTCATGCATTGTAATTTGCATCATGTAATTTATCATGGCTCGGCATATTCGCATTCAAGTTTAACCGGATTAAATTGAACTTGAACAACTGTTGGCTGAGTCATGGTGCCGCCGAATCGAGTTGACCAGTGCAACCACGCTTGCCGGTATGGGACGGCCCTAACTGGGACTATTGTCATGCCTCTCGCCGGCGCATCCAACGAGGGAAGGTTATGGGCGCGTGCTACCCTGATCAGGTAGGCGGACATAAGCCTTGGGTGCCCGTTGTTGTTATATGGATCCGGGTCCCCGTGTGGGATCGTTTATGTTTTGGCCGCGACGGCGGTCGTTTTGTCTTTGGTAGACACGGGGCCACCCAGGACTTAGCCCAAAGGGGAGTTGGTCAGAGTGGTCGGGAGAGTGTCATGGCAGTAGGACGGTTTTGTCGGAACAACATTGGTCCACCTGAATGGGAGTGCGAGGCCATTGGGTTCCGTAGTGTGGATACTGTGTACTAACCTCTGCAGAGTGTATATTAAATCTATCGATAGCCGCACCCACGGATAAGGGCCCCGTTCGTGTCGGTCACACTGTGAGTCAATAGTAATAAGAATAATGTACTTAATAACAACCCCGGTTGGCTGATGAGATATGTTGGTTGTGATCGCCGTAAAGATCACCGTTTGAGACCAAGTGTTGGTCGTGGTTGTGATCGCCATAAGGATAACGGTTTGAGACCAAGTGTTGGTTGTGGTTGTGATCGCTGTAAGGATCACGGTTTGAGACCAAGTGTTGGTCATGGTTGTGATCGCCGGAAAGATCACCGTGGTATCGAGGATACCGAGTTGTTGGACATTCGTGATGTTGTGCGAGAATCGTGGGTAAAGATCAAGCTCCTTGTGGTCATTTAATGATCACTACGGTATTGTTTATACCAAGCTTGATTTGATCCTGAGATGATCGTGTGATGTCTGAGGTTGGTAAGTGATGCGTGTGTTGGTTACGAGGTAACCCGAGCAGAATAAGGGGTGCATATAGTGTCATCATGTTGCATCTAGTATCGTCAGATTCATATGCTCATGCCAGGCTCATGTTGTTCTAGCTGTATCCTGATCATGTTGATGCCATATTGCTATAATGATATCATGTTAATTTCTGCTTAACCTATAATTGCCATGCTGTTTTTTGTCTTGAAGGTTTCTGGTTATTGTGAGCTTGCAAGTACATTCAATATACTGACCTGGCGTGTCATGCCAGTTTGCAGGTCATTCCGGATTTGATTGCTTGTTTGCCGTTGAGTCCTTGTTTGCGAGCTAGGATAAGCGTCCTAGCCAGAGTCCCTGTGGAGTGGAGTTCACCACCGTCGTCGTTGTTCCACTGCTAGAAGTTTTCCGCTGCTTTGAGTTGTTCTGCTGCTTGCATAGAGCAATTGAGGATGGCGTAGTGTCGCCGTGCCGATGTTATTCATTGTAATATCGGAGACCTTGTATTCATTTTCGTGTAATAATAGAAAGCTGGTTTGTTCTATGCTGAGCAGTGCCGTATTCCAGAAGACTTCATTGCGATCTCTCGGCTGGAATACGGGGCGTTCCGGTTTTCTCTGAGCCGGGGTGCCACAGGCTTGGTATCAGAGCAGGTCTGGCTGTAGGATGCCCTAGTCAGCGTGAGCGGTAGAAACCGATAGAAATCGGTAGTATAGAGTCTGGCTTGATGATTGCATTTGGTTGCTGCATTTGTTTGGTGCATAGCATGCATATAGCCTTAGTATTTGTGATAACGGTTTATCTGGTGAGTGTAGCTGGCATCGGTTAGGATCCACTACAGCTCAACCTCTGCATTTCTCCAGTTCCTTTTTCTTTCGGTGTTTGGTGTCATTTCTGTCCCAGCAAGAGTGATGCCATTTGATCCTGACACTGTTTGCAAAATTGGTGCTCAAGTATCGCGCCGATGTCTTTCTTTCAGTCCCGTCTATCATTTCGGTGATGGACATGCTTCTATCCCAGATCGTTCTTTTATTTTGTCGTGTTGACAACCCTTAATGATCTTAGTTATCAAGAAAGGGCAATGTCAACAGCCTCAGTTTTTCCCCGCCATCCTATTTCTTGGACGAGTACGGATCTTTTTCCGTCCCCTTGGTAATAATGTGGTTACGACCTTCGTGTCCCACTACATGGTTACCGAGTACGTCCTCGCCCCCGAGCTAGTCCAGGTTGCTACCTGGCTAAGCTAGCCCTTGGTGTAGCGCTGTTTGCACCAATTCTTCCACACATTTATTCGTCCTCGTGCACATCATCACAGCATACTAGATCGTAGTACCGGAGATCCCGCAAGATTTGTGTGCTTAAGTAGGCATGCATATTGTGTGACTAGCAGTAATATGTGACATTGATTGTGTGTGAATTGATTGTTGTTGTGTGCTTTTGTTTAGTTGAGTTTTCTTTCGCTTCTTTCTTTTTGGGCCCCGGTGTTACATTATTTTTTTCCCTATAAAGAGTTGCTCATCCACCGACACCGGACTCAAAGAAGCAATAAGGATTTAAAATATTTGGAAGAAGCTCAGCTAGACATTATTGTCTACATAGTCAACCGCATTATAGCATTAATATCTGTTCAGAATACCAATGGTGTATTGGATTGACTATCAGCATCAAGTCTACATGAGTACCAAATCCTCACAACAGTGATGATCAAGTCAGCAGGAAGACAAGTCGGGTACAATTCCAACGGTATTTTTTAGACAGAGGAAGACAGTCAAATTATTTTTCTCATGCAAATAATCCGCCTCAGAATATTATGGGCGTGTGTATGGATTTCAGTCTACATATCAGTATGAAGTTTTGGATATAAGAAACTCAGTCTCCTTCCACACGCTATCAGAAGAAATCTATGATGCAAGGCCCCTCAATTTTCCTTTGCATGATATGCGAACAATTTTCAGTCCATGATACCCAGTCTTTCACTGCAAGATACCTTGGTAAAAGCTTCTAACAGACGGAAATGAATTTTTCTCAACAAGCAAACCCGAGGAGAAGCATCTCAAGTACGGAACTCAGGCTTCTCCAGCACAACAATCAGACCAAGCTTCGTGTGTAAGCTATAGAGCCTTATTTTGCACGATACCCAAACAAAAGATTTGAGTAGAAGTTAACAAGTCCTCCTCAGCAAGCTACTCGAATGGCTTCTCTCGTAAGCCATTCAGTCCGCATCAGTGCCAAAATATTGCACCATCCGCAGAGCTTATATGAAGAGTTGCCAATGTATGGCAGTACCACTCGAGAACCAGGCTTGCAATAATTTTGTCAGAGGTAAAATTCAGTCACAACATATGCCTACCGCAAGGATCGAGTGATCGGTGGCATATCCTTCTTATATATGGTGAGCATGCATCCCCAGTCATATCAGTCACTCATACGAGATGCGGCAAGGGTCCAACAGATATACCTAAGCAAAGTAAGGATCGCACAACCTCCCCAGTCAGGCAAAGGAAAATAAGCAGAGATACATCTCATGTGATGCAAGGAGCGATAATGTTTGAAGATGATATCACAGAATTCACAGTCTTGACAATGGTCATCAAGGCCATTATTCCCGCAACTGACAAGGTGATATCATGAAATCTTGTCAAATTCTTGTATGAGTGGCCTCAACAATGAGCTCCGTACAGCTACAAAACCCCGGGTATATGTCATATGTATGCGGACCCAGGGCAGAAAACAAGCACAAGGACTAATGTAAAAAATATTAATCATATCCATGGTCATACGAAGAATCAAGGAGAGGCATGGCCAAGTTATTTCAGTAAGGTATCCTAACAAAGAAAATCATGACCGTAAAAAGGATGAGGCTGACAGCAAAGTATGATGATTTTTGCACGACCACCAGGGTCCGGATACCCAAGTCAGTTGAAATCCATTATTCCATATGGATCCCCAAAGGCATACTCTCAAGGGCCTACTCTATTTGCAAGGATTTTCATATCCCGCTGACTCGCTTGACTTGGTTAGTGTGGAATATCCAAGTCTGTTCTGTCAGATCCAAGATTCCTTTGCAACCTCAGCAGTCTGACCTCAGCGGCAGTATTAAAGCATATCACAGCCTATTACCACAGATGGGTATACCAACAAAATGAGAAAGTCAAAAGCCAAATAATCCGCTCAGACCCGGTATACTCACCGACGAAATCAAGTACATGGTCAGTCTGTCAGGAAAAGTAATTGTCCGTCAGCCCCCTGTCGGGCCAGTCTCAAGATGTAAATATTTGAAGTATGGCACAACTATAACTCCATACACCATTATATAGCTCATGACAGAAGGGAGTCAAATCTTTGGTACATATCTCATGCTCGAGCCAAAGAAATAAATCAAGATAAATCAGTGCCACCTATGAGCAGTCAGATCCCATTACAAGGATGCCCATGATTCTCAGCATTTATGGAACCCAGAAGACATGCATTTATTTGAAGCAACCCCATGGCAGAGGCAAAAAGGCTTTCATGACCAAAGGAAAAATTCATACTCAAGTCCATTGGATATCACCGCTTATATGAGAAAATTCATGACAGAAAAAGGAAGTGGTATATGAGCAAAAACCCATCAGAATTTGGGGAAAGGTGAAGCAAGCCACCCCAGAGCGAGGTAAGTTGATCATCTGAAATTCTTGGGGGAACAATAAATAAAGGAAAAAGGGATACCCGAGTTGGAAACGGTATCCTCAAGACATACTTGTTCCCTGAGCAACCTAATCTTGAGGACGAGATTTCTTTAAGGGGGTAAGAGTTGTAACAGCCTGGATTTTGGCCCTTTTCTTTTTCTTCTAATTTATTTGGTTTTTGCTCTGTTTTTCTTTTTGGAGTGGTTCTGTGGCCTTGCCAACTGGGAAATCATCCTCATTTCCCCTCCGAAGTGGCTCATCATTCTCAAAACCTTGCCAAGATCATATCACTTCACTCCTTGACAAAACCCTAAATTCTTTTTCTAGGGAAAATTCCTTTTTCTATTAAAGGAATAACCCTATCTGCCCTAGGTTGTGAAGCAACCTATATTTATGTCCATCCAAAAATTCTCAAATAATTCTCATAATTCATTTGGGTCATATGTAGCTCAAATATGCCCAAACATCTCCTTGGCCAGTTCAAAAATAATTCCCCAATATTCCTTTTTTATTCTGCCCTGAATGGCACTTTGTGAAGGAAGTGTCATTTATATTTTTCCTAGTGGCTCCCAAACTTTTTGGGCATGTTTATATGTCCAAATAATTGCCTCATACACAAGTTCAACTTTATTTTCCTAGCCAATCTTCCTCAGTGAATTTTCAAAGTTTCTGTCAGACAGAAGGCTTTGTGAAGGAAGTACTAGCTAGGAGTATCCAAATGAGTTGAACTTTTGCACACTCCTTAATGTGCTCATATTAACCACCTCCACCCATTTTCAGCTCCATCCAATCATCTATGTGATCACAGGACCAAATCTTTGATTTTGGCAATATTTTCAGGTTGTGAAGCAAGTGTATTTTGTATTGCTTCAAAAATCCTGATAAATTACCAGATCATTCTTATACCCATACAACATCTCTCCACCCATTGTGGAATCATTTCATTGATCCATTTGATCACCAATATTATTCCAATTTTCTATACAGAATTGATGTTTGTGAAGCAAGTGCCATTTTGGCTTGTCCATTTCGCATGAGCTTTTTACAGCATCTTCATATGTCCAAATGATCAAGCTTTGCCCAATCTTATCCCTAGTTGATACTATATGTGAGAGCATCATCATGATCTACATTTCTGGACCAAAAATGCAGTTGTGAAGCAACTATATTAATTATTGGTCCATTTCTCCTCAAAACCTCCAGGATCATAGTACCTCCACATACAAACGTCCCAGACAAACTTTTTACGACATTACCAAGCTGGTGTCACCACAGCAAGTTACAAACACCTTCTTACTGATTTACTTTGGAGCTAAGTGCAAATCACTTCTTTGCCCCTGGAACGATTTGTTTCCTCATTTTTACTAAGGTCACGAGGGTCATTCCACTAGACATGGTCGTCCACGCCAAACCAGCCATTTGTTCCAGTGCCGGTGGTGGTCACGCCGATGTCATGCAAATCGCGTGCTCTGGCTTCTTCCTGCCACTGTGCTCGTCTCCTCTCTCCTCTTCTCGACCCCCATTCATGTCCTGGAGCTCGCCCGTGATCGACTGCATCGCCTTGCTTCGCTTTTTCGTCGTCGTTCGGCTTAAATGCGCCGCTAGCGCCATGCCCGTGCCGCGTCCAGCCTCTGCCCGCCATTAAAGCTCGGTCGGGAGCTCGCTCGTGAGCTCTAGAGCTCTCCCCCGGGCCTATTTAAAGACCCCCGAACCCCTCCTCACCTCACCAGCCTCTCCCCAAGCCTCCTCGACCACCAGAATCGCGACATCTCGCCAGAGTTCGCCTCTGTCCTCCATGGACGCCTCGGCCTCGGCGTGATTCCGGCCAACCCAGGCCTCCGCTCGTCTTCCCACCACCTCCAAAGCCTCCACCTCGTCCCGCTGAGTCGCCCCACCCACTTGCCCCTCGCCGGAGAGCCCTGCATCGCCGATAGCCACCGCCGGCCGAAGCTCATGTCCTCTTCCTGGCGTCGCCGTTCGCCGCGTCTCCCCTCCTCCCTGGCGCTTCCTTCCCCTCTGAATGGAGGCGTCGCAGCCCCGCGGTCCCGCCGGTGCCCTCGGCCGGGCCAGGGATCGCCGGAGCTGGCCGGCCCCTTGGCCGCTTCCCTCCCCTGCCCCACTCTGTTCCACGGGAGGAACAGAGGCGCGGGAGGAAGAGGACGACCTCGCTGGCCCCCTCCCCCTGCCCCTGGGTCCCACGTGCCAGTGGCCCAGGCGCCTCAGCCCACGTGGCAAGTGGAAACGTAGTTTCCAAACCGCGCTTTCAGTTTTCTGTCCAGGCCACTGTTTGAAAATATTTTTCTTGCAGATAGGTCCCTGGCAGAAAACACCTCACAACTTTTTAACCGTAGCTCCAAATGAGGTGATTCCAACGCTCACTTCTTCGTCTCGTTGAGCCCGTCCTATTGGTTTCATTTTCACTTTGTTTTGACATTCTGAAAATGACCATTTTTCCCCTGCCCTTAATCAGCCCCCTCCGAGAGAGTACGTTTTCCGGCGATTCGTTCTGCGAGTTTCTCGCACTCTCTCCCGGTGATTTCTTCCACCCCAGGCAAGCCACTATACCCACTTGCATGATAGTCATGCAGTAGCCATGGTTTTCAACTTGAATCTTTATTAAATGTTTGCTTTTTGAAAAGATGGTTGTCGTTGTTCCCATGATGTTTAGATTTGCATGTTCACTATTGTGCTATGTTGTCTTGTACTTTGTTATCATCTTCTACCTGCTATTATCTCCTTTCATATGTTTATGCTTGCTAGTAGTACATGTTGATGTTGGTGATGGCCTTCGGGGCATGACTTCCGTCTGTCCCGAGTACCGTTGTATTCCATGTTTCATTGCATCCAGTTGGTTATATGCTTGCATGACATTTATTGTTGAAGCTAGTGGTCATGCTATGTTTCAGAGAAGTATGTACTGGTGATGTTCAAGCTAGTCAGTACGCCATGCTCAATGGATATGATTCATTGTGGATATGGTGGATAGTTATGTGATACCCTCATGATTATGTTGATATCATGTTCATGCATTGTAATTTGCATCATGTTATTTATCATGGCTCAGCATATTCGCATTCCAGTTTAACCGGATTAAATTGAACTTGAACAACTGTTGGCTGAGTCATGGTGCCGCTGAATCGAGCTGACCAGTGCAACCAAGCTTGCCGGTATGGGACGGCCCTAACTGGGACTATTGTCATGCCTCTTGCCGGTGCATCCAACGAGGGAAGGTTATGGGCGCGCGCTACCCTGATCAGGTAGGTGGACATAAGCCTTGTGTGCCCGTTCTTGTTATATGGATCCGGGTCGCCGTGTGGGATCGTTTATGTTTTGGCCACGACGGTGGTCCTCATGTCAATGGTAGACACGGGGGCACCTATGACTTAGCCCAAAGGGGAGTTTGTCGGAGTGGCCGGGAGAGTGTCATGGCCGGGAGAGTGTCATGGCAGTGTTATTCGGAACGCCGTTGGACCACCTGAATGGGAGTGCGAGGCCATGGGTTCCGTAGTGTGGGTACAGTGTACTAACCTCTGCAGAGTGTATATTAAATCTATCGATAGCCGCGCCCGCGGATAAGGGCCCAGTTCGTTTCGGTCACACTGTGAGTCAACAGTAATAAGAATAATGTACTTAATAACAACCCCGGTTCGATGATGAGATATGTTGGTTATGACCACCATAAAGATCACCGTTTCAGACCATGTGTTGGTCGTGGTTGTGATCGCCGTAAGGATCACGGTTTGAGACCAAGTGTTGGTCATGGTTGTGATCGCCGGAAAGATCACCGTGGTATTGAGGATACCGAGTTGTTGGACATTCGTGATGCTGTGCGAGAATCGTGGGTAGAGATCAAGCTCCTTGTGGTCATTTAATGATCGCTACGGTATTGTTTATACCAAGCTTGATTTGATCCTGAGATGATCGTGTGATGTCTGAGGTTGGTAAGTGATGCATGTGTTGGTTACGAGGTAACCCGAGCAGAATGAGGGGTGCATATAGTGTCATCATGTTGCATGCTAGTATCATCAGATTCATATGCTCATGCCAGGCTCATGTTGTTCTAGTTGTATCCTGTTCATGTTGATGCCATGTTGCTATAATGATATCATGTTAATTTCTGCTTAACCTATAATTGCCATGCTGTTGTTTGTCTTGAATGCTTCTGGTTATTGTGAGCTTGCAAGTACATTCAATGTACTGACCTAGCGTGTCATGCCAGTTTGCAGGTCATTCCGGATTTGATTTCTTGTTTGCCGTGGAGTCCTTGTTTGCGAGCTAGGATAAGCGCCCCAGCCAGAGTCCCTGCGGAGTGGAGTTCACCACCGTCGTCGTTGTTCCGCTGCTAGAAGTTTTCCGCTGCTTCGAGTTGTTCTGCTGCTTGCATAGAGCAACTGAGGATGGCGTAGTGTCGCCGTGCTGATGTTATTCATTGTAATATCGGAGACCTTGTATTCTTTTTTGTGTAATAATACTAAGCTGGTTTGTTCTATGCTAAGCAGTGCCGTATTCTAGAAGACTTCATCACGATCTCTGGGCTGGAATACGGGGCGTTCCAGTTTTCTCTGAGCCCGGGTGCCACAGCCCTTCATCGCACACGCAACTAAAACCTGAACCGTGTTTGATGCATCCATCATCGCAAATGTTTTATGCATTTCTGACTGTTTTCATACATCACCGTTTGCGATTATTGCATCACACACAGTTTCTCTGGTCGTTGTGTCGCGTTAGCAGCATCCTGCAGGAGTGTGTCATCCCAGAGCATGACCTATATATATACCGTATTACAAGCAAAAAAAAATCCCCTCCTATGTCAAATTAACCTCCTTCGTTGTTAGGCAAAAAGTAGTGATGGACCAAGCGGGCCCACAGATGGAAAGCATTGATATCGCTGATAATCGCTTAAGTGGGTGCGAGAGAACAACCACCATCGCTTTGCATGTGGGCCAAACATATATATGTTGAATACCCAAAATGCATAACTTTCATGTGCCACATGCCTTAAAAACCGTAAAACATGCACCCACACAGAGCGAGGTTCATGAAGCATACTACATATGATGGTCCCCTTCCCCCTCTTCGATGCAAACTATATGCTCCTACCATAATATGTACAACCCAAAAGAATCCTCATCGATGGTGAAATTAATTAACCTCTCCCGATGTAGGTCAAAGTGATGCATGCATGCATCGACGATGCCCTCGTGGGCCCACAGATGGAAGCGTCACACGTGAGTGTCCTAGCATGTGGCCCAAAGAGGTGTTGTGTGATGTTTGAATAGCCAATTTCACAATTTTGATGTGGGACGTGCCTCGGAAACTGAAAAGTCCCGACACTGAGTGAGGTGTACTGGTTCACGGACGCGTACGTATAGTATATATGCTAGTCCCCTCCCACCTCTTCGACGCGTACTATATACCACCATAACACAAACAAAAAAGATTCTACCTTGCTGATCAAATTAACCTCACTGCCGGCTGTTCATCAAAGTGATGGACGACGACCTTGCGGGCCCATAGAAAGCGTCACACGCGAGTATCGAGTGTCGTGTCACTACAAAAAAATACACTTCCGTGATGATACGTGTTGGTCACAGTAGGTCACGTTTTCTGTCATGCATGTACACCCATGACGATTTTATGACAGAATCAAGACAGTCATACCTGTGCTGTCGTAGAAGTGTTCCATGACATTACCAAAATTATCATCACGGAAGTGTCCACTTCCATGACGATAAATCACGCGTCATAGAAGTGCTTTCGTCAAGGGTGAACGACACGTGGCATCCACCATAACGGGTCGCCGTTAAGCTATCGGGTTCCGGTTTGGATCCGATAACCCGTTAACAGCCCGGACCAATGGGGATTTTCCACGTGTAAAATTATCATTGGCTTGAGGAAACACGTGTCGGCTCACCGTTGGGACAGTTGTCATCCACTCATTGGACATAATGCACCAATGATACATTGACACGTGGCACGACCCAACAGAGGGCCATTCCTATGAAAAGGCCAGCCCGTTTGACTTGGTCAAAAGATAGCGGGCCGGCCTACGGAAAGCCTGTTAACGGCTTGTTCGCACATAGCCCATTTACAACCCGCTAACCCAGGGCCCATTACGGCCTATCCGAATTAGGCCCAACAGCGTCATCTGGGCCGTCCAATATGATTCCAGCCTGTTGTAACTTTCGGCCCGTGTCTGGCCCATGACGTCTTTCGGCCCATATGAGGCACTCTATAACTCTTGGCCCATTAACGACCCGTGGTGAAACTGGCCCGTAATGAATAATATATCGCTTTATACCCATTAACGGCCCATTATTCCATTGGGCTGTTTCAAGCCCATGTTATCTTTCGGCCTTCTCATGGCCCATTTATTCTTGGGCTCATTTCTAGCATTCAGTTACTTATGGCCTGTTGCTGGCCTTTTCTGATTGTGGGCCAAATTCAGCCCGTGGTTACAGTCGGTCCGTTTGTGGCCCTTTAATCCGTTGGGCCGTTTTCATAGCGTCATCAAATACGACCGATTAATGACGGACCGTCATGGTAGGCCCATGAACGGACGGTTCCAACTCTAGCCCGTATAAGGCCCATAATGCGGTCCGTTGTTGGCCCATGTTTGGCCAATCGATCATTCGGCCCGTAGAAGGCCCATTGATGCTACTCCCCATAGAAGACCCATTGTTTCTATGGCCCGTAGGAGGCTCAGGGTCACTACAATAAATATGCAGCCCATGGTTATTGTGGCCTAGTTTTAAAAATAGGTTATTGCGGCCACTAGCAAATCGCGGAAAAAGAACTGCACTCACTACAAGTAAACAAATAAACAAGACAACAAGGAAATAAATAAGCAAGCAACTTACACTAGGCTATCGCGGCTATTACACATATTACATCCACTGGGCATCAAAGTTCGCCACCAGTGCAACTATAGGGAACAAACAGCATATCACATACACTGGTTGTCAAAGTTGGCAACCAGTGCAAATGAACGCCGCAGCAAAACAAGTCCAGAACTGAAACCACTTCAGAAGAGATCAAGGAACAATATCCTGGGTACCCATAATGCTGGCAAGATGCTTAGAAAGCTTAATAACTTTCCCTTGTTTGGCTCTTATATCCTCCAGCGCTTGTTGTTGCACAAGAAAGTATGCATCTGAATTCAGCTGGGACTTCCTCAGTCCTTCAGCTTCTTGCCGCAGCACAGCTGACTGATGCCTTTCTGCTTGGAGCTGAGACTGAAGAAGCCAAAGTGATTCAGGCAGCGAGTTCGAAGAGCTTGTGCCAGCGGTACTGGCCAGTAACTCGAACACTACATCAACGCAGGACTGTGGGGTTTTCTCATTGTCTACAAGATCATTTTTATCACCTTTCTTGGAGTCCAACAGGGTTGTCTCACTATCTTGAACCTTATCTGCATTACTTTCTCTACCATTTTATAGTGGGGTGCCCTTCTCCAATATTCTGTTCGCATACTACAAGCGAAACAAGCGGACACATCACAGATTTAGCATGTAGTATACGAACCTCATTATGATAAACAGGTTCAGTAGTAAGGTGGACAAGATAACAGCATGAAACAAACATATATCTATGTACTATGGTCACTGTATTGTCCTATCATTCTAGTTTATGTTGCCAAATCAAGAAAGAGACACAGTTCAACTCATATATTTTTAAGACACAGCAGCATAGACACAATATAAGTGTGAGAAACTACACAACATTGGCAACACTTGTAATGTGCTTCACATGAGAACATAACTGTTTATACAACTGAAACTAAAATCAACATAGAGCAAGAAGTTAGAACAGCAATCCAGTTAAAGAAATATGTTTAAAACATACCTGTTGCACCATTGGAGTTTCAATTGGATCCTTCAAATTCGAAAGTAGTTGGTATGAGTAAATACAGTGATGCAACAACAAAGGAGTATGGACCATAGCTATGGAATCTGACCTAAGAATAGTTGCTCTTCTGCTTTAAACGTGGAGTTTGGGTTCGCTGTGGTGGTCTTCGTGCTTTGGGCACTGTAGTTGCTTTACAAACTGCTCGTGGGGGGGTACTCTGTGTTGGACATGGTGCTTTGTCAACTAGAAGTGGGTTACTATCCGCTGGGGTTGGGGTTAGATGGGTTGTAGCTGGTTCTCTGCCCAATGGTGTAAGTGTGTAATCTGGAAGAGTCTTGATTATGTGTGTTGGGTTTAGTTTGTGGGCTAGTACAACCATGGTTCTATCTGCATCAACGAGTAGCACTGTCTTTTGTGAAGAACGGGTTTTTGCTCCTTTAGATACTGCCATCACCCCCTCCAATTCAAATGGCTGATAAACAAGAAAATAAACTGAACGTACATACATTGTATGATAGACAGATGTGGTAATTCACATATATGTTGTCTAACCAAACAGGACAGCATGACACAATTTCACATATATGGTGCCTAACTAAACAGGATAGCATGACACAGTTTCAGATATATGATGGATAACTTAACAGGATATAACGGCATAATTCAACATATGATGAGTATCTAAACAGGATGACATGATAAAACTATAAGATGTCTTTCTAAAATAGGTTGGGATGAAATAATTCACATACATGTTGTCTAAGTATACAGGATGGCATGATATAATTGACATAATTGATTCATATACTAAGCAGCTGGCACTCGCATGTATGATCTCTAAACCAAGCAGATGGAATTCAATATTGTGTATATGATGTCCAAACTAAGCAATGCAAGACACCATATGCATGATATGAGAAATATAAACATTGCAACTTAGAGCATACACCTCAGGTGGGATATAGGACTGGTCATCTGTCTCTGAATCCTCCTCTGAGGAGCTCCCTGTAACCATCGAGATATATGCTTCAACAGGTACCATTGCCTGCTCTGAAGACCTTGTTTTCAGTCTTGATTTTTCCATAACCGGCTCAAATGGCGGATACATATGAAGAGTAGTTCAATATACACAGATTGTCGACAAATGGAATACGTAATTAAAAAAGATGGTATGAGATAATTCACATATATGATGCCTGGCTACATGGCGGTGCATAATTCACATATATGATAACTGGCTGAAAAACATGGCATTGCATAATTCACATATCTGATATAGAAAGCAAACATGAGGCATTCACACAAAGCATGTCTAATCTAAGCAGATGGCATGGCAATGCAAGAAACCATATGCATGATATGAGCAATATAACCCTGCCAAGTTAGAGCATGCACCTTGGGGGGGGGGAACACGATTGGTCATCTGTCTTAGAATCCTCCTCTGAGGAGCTATCTGTAACCAGCAAGAAATCTGCATCGATAGGTATCACTGACTGCTCAGAATACCTTGTTTTCACTCCAGATTTTCCCATGACCGACTCAAATGGTTGTTGCACAGGAAGAGTAGAGGAATGTATAGACATTTTTGACAAATGGAATACATTATGAAAAAATATGGCACGATACAATTCACATATACGAATACTGGCTAAACAGGATGGCATTGCATGATTCACGTATATGATGCCCAGCTAAAGAACATGGCATTGCATAATTCCCATATACTCCCTCCGTTCCAAAATATTTGTCTTTTTAGATATTTCAAATGGACTACCACATAAGGATGTATATAGACATATTTTAGAGTGTAGATTCCCTCATCTTGCTCTGTATCTAGTCACTTGTTTAAATATCTAAAAGGATAAATATTTAGGAACGGTGACATTGACATAAAGCAAATCTAAACTAAGCTGATGACATATAAGATGTATAATGTAAGAAGTGCGAGGCGCCATATGCATGATATGACCAACATCAGCATGCCAGGTTAGATCAAACACCTCAGGTGGTAAATAGGAGTGGTTGGCTTCCTCTGAATCCCCATATGAACAGTTATCTTCCTCTGGAATACAATCTGGAATGGCGGGAGGGGGCGCCCACTTCGCCCACCAGGGAGTGGCGTGTGCATGACATTATATTCCCACGCAACGGTCTTCTATTTTTCTCTACATGTTCAGTATGATTGTGTACAATAACTGACATGCATAATAAAAAAATAGTTAGATTTTGTAAGGCCTAAGGGGTGCATGCAGAAATCAAGACTGATGGTAGCAAATGAGTGGATAGATCCAAAACTAATGATAGCAGGTAGATTATACCTTCAGTTTAAAAAGATAGACAATGGATCATCTACTATTTGTTGCCCACCCAACATGAACCACAAAGAAGACCCCAGATGAACCAGATAGTAGATAGGTACTATTCGTTGCTGCCTCGATATGTGCCCCACGGGCATTTTAAAACTCAAGTTTGAAAGATAAAGTAGCAGGTAATAATAATCGATGCATAACATAAGCAAACACAAATGAGTGCAACCTTTCTTCCGGAACTATGTAGTCCTCAGGTTCATCTGCTCAGTCGATGATGGTAATGCAGTTGGCGTGGCTGCCAGCAACAGGGAAGATGATCTGAGGCGGCGAAAGAAAGTCTGCAGGGGGAATCTCTACTGCAGTGAACGCTTCTGTCGATGGTGCACCTCAGGTGGGGTGGATGACGGCACGGCAGGAGCAGGACATAACACACAGAGTTTTCTTTGACGCCTATTTGAAAATGAAGTAAACCTATAAGGGCTCCTTAGAATTGGAGGATTCTATAAACGTAGGGACAAGAAAACATAGGAATAAGATAGGAATGCACGTGCAAAACAGAGCATTTGGAAACATAGGATTTCTGTCAACGTGGGTGTTTGGTTCACATGAATTGGAAGAACACAAGAATGGAGAAATATGGTCAAATTAAAGTCAAACCACGTGAAAATGAAAAAATAAGAATCTTATTATGCCAGTAAGGCAATTAGTCCCGTTCTTCGTGCATAATAATTTGAAAAGGACGTCCAAGTGGATATTAAAATTCCTACGTTTTTTCTTTGAAATAGACACCAAAGGAAAAAATCCTCCAGTTTTGCTTTGCGCCTCTCCATCTAACCAAATGCATGAATAGTAGTACCATAGTAGTTCCATAGCAAAGGATCCTTGAGGGATCGACATGAATGGAGAGTAACAAAGTGATGCGACGAGTGTACAACCTCTTTGGCATAGCCTTGTCGACCTCAACATCATTGGGTTGGACGTGGAGGATGGTGATGCTGGTGTGACTGTCGGGTAGGGAAGAAGATCTGAGGCCTCTGGAAATGGCGCCGAGGGTACTGCTCCGCTGTGATGGATGGTTCCATCGTTGGAGCAGCTCCGGTGAGGTGTACGGCGGCAAGGCTAAAGCAGGACAAGACAGACACCGTTAATCTGAAGTGGGACTCTAATATCATCTGCAATAGATGATGTAAAATACATCACCAAAAAGTGCTAGATGTAAAACGCATCATCCACGCCATGGCCGCTCTGACAGATGCTATAAATACTGTTCACTTTGAACTTAACTGAAGAATTTGAACTTTACATTCGAAACTGAATTTTACTGTCGAAACTGATTGAACTAGTAGCAGAGCATTGCAATAGATGTTTAGGGCGTTCGAGCACTAGTAGCAGAGAAGCAGTGATCTAAATCAGTACACGCTCGAGCAGGGAACGCACTAGTAGAGAGCAAGTTGTGCAGCAGCACCGCGAGCGAGTGCTAAAGCAGCAACTCCTATATCTGCCGGAGGTCGTGCAACAGCAGCGCGAGCGAGAGCAAGAGCAGAGCAGCAGCACGAACAAGAGCAAGAGCGGAGCAGCAACGCGACCGACAGCAATAGTGAAGCAGAGCAGCAACACGAACAAAAGCAAGAGCAGTGCAGCAGCGCGACCGACAGCAAGAACAGAGCCGCAACGCGAGCGAGAGCCGAAGCAGCAGCAGCAGCGCGAGCGAGAGCCGGAGTAACTGTAGCTAGTGCCAGTGTCGAAGTCACCATCGAGGAAGCAACAACATGGTGGAGAGACGCCATGGATGAAGTGGCTGACGACAGCGCCATCGATGGAGACCCGCCATGGCTGCCCGCGAGATCAAATAAAAGATAAAATGCAGTGGTGAGTGCAGAACCTCCTTGGTGGCACCGAGTTAGCCTCGGCTTCATCGGAGGAATTGGTGAGGTGCTGCGTTTCTAGTGGGGCAGGTCAAGACGGTGCTGTGGGGATGGAGGTGGCGCAATAGATGAGGCGAACATCGGGGCAGCTCCTTGGAGGTGCAGGATGGGGCGGCTGATCCGGCGGGACGGCGGGATCGATGATGGATCCTCATCCGGTGTGGTGGATGAGGGACGGCGAGCTGTTGCGGTGGACGACATCGTCGGGGAAGAATCTCCGGCTGGGCGGCAGTCGGGAGGCCAACGGAGGAGGGTGGGGTTTCGTGGGTTTTGGTGGCCTCGATTTATGAATAGGGGGACGAAGGGGAAGGTAGGGGGAGCCATGGCTTAGGGATGCGCTTGTCTTAAATGTAGGGTAAGTTACCAGCGTACCCCCACCGGTTTTGACCACGCAACGTCGAGCCGACATTTCCGGCTGAGGAGTAGATGGGGGATTTCGCGTGTATAGGCTGCGGGATCGATTTCGGATGAGGAGGCAGTTTTCGCGCGCGTCGAAATTTCGGGATAACAAGGCGCGGCGCGGGTTGAAGAGGCGGGAGTTCCAAAGCAGATGAGACAAAAGATACTCGAGCTTGAAAATTTCGGGATAACAAGGCGCGGATTCCATGTTCGGCATAACAGACTTAACGTGTACAAAAAAAACAATTCATACAAGACACAAGAGAGTCATGTCCCCTTTTACTATATTGCTATAAATGCCATTGAAAAAACTACAAGAAAAATGTAAAAAAAAATCGGGAGAACAAGATTACCCTGTGCAGTACCAAATCGATTCGCACTTCCCTCAACAAAAACAAAAAACAAATCAATTCACACCAAAAGAAAGAGTCATGTCCCTTTTTGTATGATTACAAATGCGAGGATCTCGAATTTCAATTTTCGAATCCACGTTATGTTGAATTCAAATATATCGTTAGGTGACCTTGCGGTTTATAATGGATGTAGTCCTACATTTTGATCTTCCATCACATATGAACATTTTACACCACCCTATGAACATATATATTGTCGTCTACCATATGGACTAAATTTGAATCAATTTTTCTTATTTGAATACGATTGTTGTCAAGTTATACCATCATTTAAATATTATCTTGATAACAAAAAACATGCATATAGCAGTAATCATATTTCACTATGAACTACATGTACCATACGATCTCCAATTCAAATATTTGTATCCATTTTATGTTGAATTCAAATCAGAGTACATTGGTCTAGGTAGCGAGATGTTCGGGATAATCTAAACCCTGTTTTCATATGTATAATTTTTTGCTAAATTGGGACACGTTTTGGTGTAAGCTTCATGCAAAACCGGAGATTCTCTCAACAAGGCTCGTGGTTCCGAGAGGGAACGTGTCACCTTTGTGTGCGAAAGATATACGATGCCTCCCCCTGATTTTATTTACAGAGGCAACATAGAACTATATGAGTGCCTTGTTAAATTTTGGAATTATTCCGGGTTCGTTTGGCCTTTTTTATACAATAATTGAGTTCCTGGACATTTAATCTGCATAATTCAAATTTGAACTGCAAGCACATGCTCCGATGCACCAAAGTTGGTTGAATAATCACATGTGTGTCCTTGGGTGAATTTCTAGGTCCCATGCAAGAAATGGGAATGAAATTCAAACATCTGGGTGTCGTGACTCGGCCGAGAACATCGAGAAACTTGGTTTTTAAATTCCTGTAAATCCAGAACTCGCCTGGAAATCATGAAACTTGGCATGGTGTCATGTCATGGCACTAACATGCTTCGGTAAAAAATTGGGCCGAATTGGAACAAGTTTTGGTACAAGCTTCTTGCAAACCGGAGCTTCTCTCAAGAAGGCTCATGGTTCTGAGAGGCAACATGTCACCTTTGAGTGCGAAACGATATACGCTGCCCCCCTTGAGTTTCTTTACAGAGGCAACATACCCGTGGAGGGCTGGATGAACAGCAGACGGTGGAGAACACGATGAACAGTAGCCCATGGAAGGGTGGTTGAACAGGACCCCGTGGAGAGGGCTGCTAGATTAGTAGCCGGTGGAGGATGAATGAACAGGACCCTGTGGTGAATACTAGCAGGTGGAGGCTGGAGGAAGTCGACAGTGGATGAACAGTAGCCCGTGGAGGCTGGAGTGAGGGAGTAGACGGTGGATGAAGAGTAGCCTGTGGAGTCCCGTTTTGCGGTATGCCACACCCCTCTCGATGAACAGGACCCCCGTTTCGACCGTAGGCGCTCCAACACAAGTTTGTTTCCTCTGTTATGCGGTACGCCACACCCCTCCCGATCAATAACACCCCGTTTCGACCATAGGAGCTCGAACACAAGTCTTTTTTTCCTCCATTTTGGCAGTACGCCAGACCCTTCCCGATGAACAGGACCCCGTTTCGATCGTACGCGGTCGAACACAAGGCCGTTTCCCTCCGTTTTGCGGTACGCGAGACCCCGTTCCGGCTGTTCTGTCCAAGACAGTAGGCTCCCATTGAACACAACCCATTCCGACCCAGTCTGTTGCCTCCTGATGAACAAGAAGCGTTTCGACCCAGTTACTTGGCTCCCGGTGAACACGACGTTGTTTCCTCCGTTCTGACCCAGCTGGTTGGCTGCCGATGAACAGGACGCTGTTGCTTCCCTCCGCTGCCGCTCCATGTACACGAGCCCTGACTGTACGTATGCGCGAGTAGGCGTTCGAGACCCCGCCCGTATGTACGTATGTACGTGTACACGATATAGACAGGACTACCTGAACATCTACCGCTCCTTACTTTGCCATGGTTCATCGTGGCAGAAAGACCGATGGACCAGTATGTATGTACACGTTTGCGACCAAAATGACAACGCTACGTAGCTTCGACCGGGTGGGTCCCGGCTATTAGGGAGGATAAGGAGGCACTTCCATGCATGCGAAGATGTAGCTGGTGCGTCCGAGCTGACAGGGGCAGGATTCTTTTTTTGCGCATAATAAGGAGGCACTTCCTTGCGTGTGAAGATGTAGCTGGTTGGTCCATCTGTCAGCCTCACCGCATAGAGTCCTCTTCCGATGGCTGTCGTTCGTTGGCTGATAACCCACAAGTATAGGGGATTGTTTGTAGCCTTCTTCGATAAATAAGAGTGTCGAACCCAACGAGGAGCTAAAGGCAGAACAAATATTACCTCAAGTTCTATCGACCACCGATACAACTCTACGCACACTTGACGTTTGCTTTACCTAGAACAAGTATGAAACTATTTTGAAAGAATAAAACTACAAGTAATTTGCAAGAATAAAACTACGGATAAATTGCAACATAATAAAATTGGATAGCTTTTGTCAATAAGAAAATTATTTGTCCCTAGGCAATTGATAACAAGTACCAGTAATCATTCTTGCAATTCTATATGAGGGAGAGGCATGAGCTAACATACTTTCTCTACTTGGATCATATGCACTTATGATTGGAACTCTAGCAAGCATCCGCAACTGGTTGTGAAACCCAACCATAGCATTAAGTATCAAGTCCTCTTTATCCCATACGCAACAACCCACCTACTCGGGTTTAAGCTTCTGTCACTCTCGCAACCCACCATAAGTGAATCATGAACGTATTTCAACACCCTACAGTGGGGGCCCCTCACGTTTGCGCGAGACGAAGGGCACCGTAGGACAGCACCATAAATAAAATATACAATCATACCATCCAAGATCACGATTAACCCATAGGACAAAATGGATCTACTCAAACATCATAGGATAACCATAGATCATTGGGAAATAATATATGGAGTTGAGCACCATGTTTAAGTAGAGATTATAGCGGGGAGAAGAGGTGTTACACCGCTGCATAGAGGGCGAGAGAGTTGGTGTTACACGGTAGCAAGATTGTTGATGTAGATCGTCGTCACGATCCTAGCCCCGGCAGCACTCCGATGCCACCAGGAGAGAGGGGGAGAGAGCCCCCCTCCTTCTTCTTATTCCTTGGCCTCCCACCTAGATGGGAGGAGGGTTCCCCCTCTGGTCCATGGCCTCCATGGCGGCTGAGGGGCAGGAGCCCCTCCGAGATTGGATCTCCCTCTCTGTTCTCTTCTGTTTCCCGTTCCCCAGATCTGGCTAAAAACCGTTTCTTATATTCCCGGAGATCCGTAACTCCGATTGCGTTGAGATTTTAACATGTTTTTTGGATATAAGCTTCCTTGCGCCCGAAGTAGAGCTCCAACCGACGTACGAGGTGAGCACAACCAACCACCACGTGCCTGGCTCAGGGGGTGGTGCGCCGGTGTCTTGTGCCCTGTGTGGGCCTCCGTTTGCGGTGATTCCAACTCCAAAAAATAAAACATATTCCAAAATAATTCTCCGTAAAAAATTATTGCATTTGGACTTCGTTTGATATGGATATTCTGTGATACAAAAAACATGCAAAAACAGGAACTGGGCACTGGATCAATAGGTTAGTCCAATAAATCATATAAAAAGTTGCCAAAAGTATGTAAAAGTTGTACAATATTGGCATGAAACAGTCAAAAATTATAGATACGACGGAGACATATCATTGACCATGTTGACCACGCCGAGCGGACAACACCAGGCGGTGGACGGCGGTGAGGCAGGGAACGATGCAGAGCCAGGGAACATGTGGAGGGTAGTACGAGGGTTGACCGATTCGGCTGCGGTGTGAGGCTGTCGTCGCCGTAGAATAACAGGGGGTGTCGGTGAGTAAAGGAATGGCCTAGCCAGCGGTGGGAGTAGTAGGCGGCGGTGAGGCCTCCGCGACAGCACTGCCGGCCACGGGAGGCAGGAGGACGCGGTGGTTTGGACGGCTATGGCAAGAAAATCAGAGGTGAAGAAGCAGGACGACCGTTGGATGTTTACAATCCAACGGTCACTGGTGATAGAATCGTTTGTTGACTAAGTTGCCAAATCCTTTGTACGTGTCAACTTAGTAGGGCCACAAGTCAGCCTCCAAATCTGGTGGGCCCCAGCTGTCATGGGGAGCACTTGTTATTTTTTGCTTAATAAGGAGGCACTTCCTTCCGTACCAAGATATAGCTGGTGGGTCCCATCTGTCATTGGGAGTATTCATTCTTTTTGGCGTAATATGGAGGTACTTGCTTGCGTGCAGCCATGGACCATGTGGGTCCCAACTATCAGCCTCTCCATGTACATCCCTCTTCTGATGTTGTCGTCTGTTGATAACGTTGACCATGCCGTGCCGAGAACACCAGCGCCGATGGACGACGGCGAGACCCAGGAAGGGAATGACCCGGAGGCGGCGAAGCCACAACAGTGGAGGGAAGTGGGTGAGTAGAGGGATGGCCTGGCCAGCGATGGGAGTAGTAGGGGGCGGTGAGGCCTGCACGGGAGCACAGCCGGCCATGGGAGGCGGGAGCAGGCGGTACCGCCGACACTGGATTTGACGGCTGGAGCAAGAAGATCATAGATTGAAGAAGCAAGACGGCCGTTGGATTGACATCCAACGGTTACGTCTACTAGAATCATTTTTTGACGAATATAATAAGTAATAAAATCTTGCGTACGCGTCAACTTAATAGGCCCACAAGTCAGACCATTCCGTATTTTTTAATAATTTACAGCTCATTGCAACTTCTTATGCAATTTATTGCAGTCCTTTTTTTGGTGCCAGGGCCAGGGTTAAAGATTTAATCGAAATTTTGCATATTTCTGTGGGGTCCAAACTATTTTTAATATCGAAATGTCGAGCCAGATTTAAAGTACTTTGAAGATATATTTTAATTGGAATCTGAAAATGTGAAAAATTTCAGAAATTATAAAGTAATTTCCAATTTGTCGTGTGTTTTTTTATATTTACAGCCCATTTCATGTTACTTTCAAGATATGCAGCCATCTAGAAAGAGTTGCAGCCCATCAGGGCGTAGAAAGATAAGTAGTCCTGGATTGGGTATTCTTCAGAAAAAAACTGTGCTCATTTTCACAAAGAAAAAATAGCTGGGCTGGTCATGTGGTGAACGTAAAATATAAGCCTGGGCTAGACGGGCTACAGCCCAATTGAAACCCTACTCCGTCTCAACAATAACAAAATAAAATACTGCTCGGCCAGCTACGTCCTAGGTGTCAGCCAATCCTGTGTTGTTCTCTCGTCTATGGACTATATACGCTGACAATGTCATGGGTCCCAGATGTCTTGAAACCACTAGGAGGAAGCATTTTCTTTTTATGTACGCTGACAATGGAGTATATATAACAAAAAATTAGGAACTTCCTTGCGTACGACAATGGACATGGTGGGCCCCTACTATCATCCTCTCCATGTATAGACCTCTCCCGATTCCTCTTGTTTGTTGACCATGTTGACAACGCGAGAGGGCGGCGCCGCGGCGAGCGCACCAAAGCACGCGGAGGACGACGGAGTTGCCTCGGACATCGGCGTTAACAATTTAGGCGACGGTGGGGCAGCGATGCATACGCTGAGTGTTGGGGATCGTAGCAGAATTTTAAAATTTTCTATGCATCACCAAGATCCATCTATGGAGTCTACTAGCAACGCGAGGGAAGGAGTGCATCTACATACCCTTGTAGATCGCGAGCGGAAGCGTTCTAGTGAACGGGGTTGATGGAGTCGTACTCGTCGTGATCCAAATCACCGATGACCGAGCGCCGAACGGACGGCACCTCCGCGTTCAACACACGTACGGAGCAGCGACATCTCCTCCTTCTTGATCCAGCAAGGGGGAAGGAGAGGTTGATGGAGATCCAGCAGCACGACGGCGTGGTGGTGGAAGTAGCGGGGATCCCGGCAGGGCTTCGCCAAGCGCAAGCGGGAGAGAGAGGTGTCACGGGAGGGAGTGGGAGGCGCCAGGGGCTAGGGTTCAGTAGCCCTCCCGCCCCCCCCTTTATATAGGCCCCCTATGGGGGGGCGCCGGCCCTGGGATCCCATCTATGGGGGGGGGGCGGCCGAGGGGGGGAAACTTCGCCCCAAGTCAGGTGGGGCGCCCCCCACCCCCAGGGTTTCCAACCCTAGGCGCAGGGGGAGGCCCATGGGGGGCGCACCAGCCCACTAGGGCCTGGTTCCCCTCCCACTTCAGCCCATGGGGCCCTCTGGGATAGGTGGCCCCACCCGGTGGACCCCCGAGACCCTTCCGGTGGTCCCGGTACAATTCCGATAACCCCCGAAACTTTCCCGGTGGCCGAAACTGGACTTCCTATATATAATTCTTCACCTCCGGACCATTCCGGAACTCCTTGTGACGTCCGGGATCTCATCCAGGACTCCGAACAACTTTCGGGTTTCCGCATACTAATATCTCTACAACCCTAGCGTCACCGAACCTTAAGTGTGTAGACCCTACGGGTTCGGGAGACATGCAAACATGACCGAGACGCCTCTCCGGTCAATAACCAACAGCGGGATCTGGATACCCATGTTGGCTCCCACATGTTCCACGATGATCTCATCGGATGAACCACGATGTCGAGGATTCAATCAATCCCGTATACAATTCCGTTTGTCAATCGGTACGTTACTTGCCCGAGATTCGATCGTCGGTATCCCAATACCTTGTTCAATCTCGTTACCAGCAAGTCACTTTACTCGTACCGTAATGCATGATCCCGCGGATAACTCCTTAGTCACATTGAGCTCATTATGATGATGCATTACCGAGTGGGCCCAGAGATACCTCTCCGTCATACGGAGTGACAAATCCCAGTCTCGATCCGTGCCAACTCAACAGACACTTTCGGAGATACCCGTAGTGTACCTTTATAGTCACCCAGTTACGTTGTGACGTTTGGTACACCCAAAGCACTCCTACGGTATCTGGGAGTTGCACGATCTCATGGTCTAAGGAAATGATACTTGACATTGGAAAAGCTCTAGCAAACGAACAACACGATCTTTTGTGCTATGCTTAGGATTGGGTCTTGTCCATCACATCATTCTCCTAATGATGTGATCCCGTTATCAATGACATCCAATGTCCATAGTCAGGAAACCATGACTATCTGTTGATCAACGAGCTAGTCAACTAGAGGCTCACTAGGGACATGTTGTGGTCTATGTATTCACACATGTATTACGATTTCCGGATAACACAATTATAGCATGAATAATAGACAATTATCATGAACAAGGAAATATAATAATAACCATTTTATTATTGCCTCTAGGGCATATTTCCAACAGTCTCCCACTTGCACTAGAGTCAATAATCTAGTTACATTCTGATGAATCGAACACCCATAGAGTTCTGGTGTTGATCATGTTTTGCTCTAGGGAGAGGTTTAGTCAACGGATCTGCTACATTCAGGTCCGTATGTACCTTACAAATATCTATGTCTCCATTCTGAACACTTTCACGAATGGAGTTGAAGCGACGCTTGATATGCCTGGTCTTCCTGTGAAACCTGGGCTCCTTAGCAAGGGCAATAGCTTCAGTTTTGTCACAGAAGAGAGTCATCGGGCCCAACGCATTGGGAATCACCCCTAGGTCGGTAATGAACTCCTTCATCCAGATTGCTTCTTGCGCTACCTCTAAGGCTGCCATGTACTCCGCTTCACATGTAGATCCCGCCACGACGCTTTGCTTGCAACTGCACCAGCTTACTGCCCCTCTATTCAAAATATACACGTATCCGGTTTGTGACTTCGAGTCATCCAGATCTGTGTCGAAGCTAGCGTCGACGTAACCCTTTACGACGAGCTCTTCGTCACCTCCATAAACGAGAAACATATCCTTAGTCCTTTTCAGGTACTTCAGGATATTCTTGACCGCTGTCCAGTGTTCCATGCCGGGATTACTTTGGTACCTTCCTACCAAACTTACGGCAAGGTTTACATCAGGTCTGGTACACAGCATGGCATACATAATAGACCCTATGGCCGAGGCATAGGGGATGACACTCATCTTTTCTCTATCTTCTGCCGTGGTCGGGCATTGAGCCGTGCTCAATTGCACACCTTGCAATACAGGCAAGAACCCCTTCTTGGACTGATCCATATTGAACTTCTTCAATATCATGTGAAGGTACGTACTCTGTGAAAGACCAATGAGGCGTCTTGATCTATCTCTATAGATCTTGATGCCTAATATATAAGCAGCTTCTCCAAGGTCCTTCATTGAAAAACACTTATTCAAATAGGCCTTTATACTTTCCAAGAATTCTATATCATTTCCCATCAATAGTATGTCATCCACATATAATAAGAGAAATGCTACAGAGCTCCCACTCACTTTCTTGTAAACACAGGCTTCTCCATAAGTCTGTGTAAACCCAAACGCTTTGATCATCTCATCCAATCGAATGTTCCAACTCCGAGATGCTTGCACCAGCCCATAGATGGAGCGCTGGAGCTTGCATACCTTGTTAGCATTCTTAGGATCGACAAAACCTTCCGGCTGCATCATATACAATTCTTCCTTAAGAAAGCCGTTAAGGAATGCCGTTTTGACGTCCATTTGCCATATCTCATAATCATAGAATGCGTCAATTGCTAACATGATTCGGACGGACTTCAGCTTCGCTACGGGTGAGAAAGTCCCATCGTAGTCAAGCCCTTGAACTTGTCGATAACCCTTAGCGACAAGTCGAGCCTTATAGATGGTCACGTTACCATCCGCGTCTGTCTTCTTCTTAAAGATCCATTTATTTTCTATGGCTCGTCGATGATCGGGCAAGTCAGTCAAAGTCCATACTTAGTTTTCATACATGGATCCTATCTCGGATTTCATGGCTTCTAGCCATTTGTCGGAATCCGGGCCCGCCATCGCTTCTTCATAGTTCGAAGGTTCACCGTTGTCTAACAACATGATTTCCAAGACAGGGTTGTCGTACCACTCTGGTGCGGAACGTGTCCTTGTGGACCTACGAAGTTCAGCAGTAACTTGATCCAAAGCTTCATGATCATCATCATTAACTTCCTCCCCAGTCGGTGTAGGCACCACAGGAACATCTTCCCGCGCTGCGCTTCTTTCCGGCTCGGAAGGGGTGACTATCACCTCATCAAGTTCCACTTTCCTCCCACTTAATTCTTTCGAGAGAAACTCTGTCTCCAGAAAGGACCCGTTCTTGGCAACAAAGATCTTGCCTTCGGATCTGAGGTAGAAGGTATACCCAATGGTTTCCTTAGGGTATCCTATGAAGACGCATTTTTCTGACTTGGGTTCGAGCTTTTTAGGTTGAAGTTTCTTGACATAAGCATCGCATCCCCAAACTTTTAGAAACGACAGCTTAGGTTTCTTCCCAAACCATAATTCATACGGTGTCGTCTCAACAGATTTCGACGGAGCCCTATTTAAAGTGAATGCGGCAGTCTCTAAAGCATAGCCCCAAAATGAGAGCGGTAGATCAGTAAGAGACATCATAGATCGCACCATATCCAATAGAGTGCGATTACGATGTTCGGACACACCATTTTGCTGAGGTGTTCCAGGCGGCGTGAGTTGTGAAACGATTCCACATTTCCTTAAGTGTGTGCCAAATTCGTGACTTAAATATTCCCCTCCACGATCTGATCACAGGAACTTTATTTTCCTGTCATGTTGATTCTCAACCTCACTCTGAAATTCCTTGAGCTTTTCAAAGGTTTCAGACTTGTGTTTCATTAGGTAGACATACCCATATCTACTTAAATCATCAGTGAGAGTGAGAACATAACGATAGCCACCGCGAGCCTCAACACTCATTGGACCGCACACATCAGTATGTATGATTTCCAATAAGTTGGTTGCTCGCTCCATTGTTCCGGAGAACGGAGTCTTGGTCATCTTACCCATGAGGCATGGTTCGCACGTGTCAAATGATTCGTAATCAAGAGACTCCAAAAGTCCATCTGCATGGAGCTTCTTCATGCGTTTGACACCAATGTGACCAAGGCGGCAGTGCCACAAGTATGTGGGACTATCGTTATCAACCTTACATCTTTTGGTATTCACACTATGAATATGTGTAACATCACGTTCGAGATTCATCAAGAATAAACCGTTGACCAGCGGGGCATGACCATAAAACATATCTCTCATATAAATAGGACAACCATTATTCTCGGATTTAAATGAGTAGCCATCTCGAATTAAACGAGATCCAGATACAATGTTCATGCTCAAAGCTGGCACTAAATAACAATTATTGAGGTTTAAAACTAATCCCGTAGGTAAATTCAGAGGTAGCGTGCCGACGGCGATCACATCGACCTTGGAACCATTCCCGACGCGCATCGTCACCTCGTCCTTCGCCGGTCTCCGCTTATTCCGCAGCTCCTGTTTTGAGTTACAAATATGAGCAACCGCACCGGTATCAAATACCCAGGAGCTACTACGAGTACTGGTAAGGTACACATCAATTACATGTATATCACATATACCTTTGGTGTTGCCGGCCTTCTTGTCCGCTAAGTATTTGGGGCAGTTCCGCTTCCAGTGACCACTTCCCTTGCAATAAAAGCACTCAGTCTCAGGCTTGGGTCCATTCTTTGACTTCTTCCCGGCAACTGGCTTACCGGGCGCGGCAACTCCCTTGCCGTCCTTCTTGAAGTTCTTCTTGCCCTTGCCTTTCTTGAACTTAGTGGTTTTATTCACCATCAACACTTGATGTTCCTTTTTGATCTCCACCTCCGCTGATTTCAGCATTGAATATACCTCAGGAATGGTCTTTTCCATCCCCTGCATATTGAAGTTCATCACAAAGCTCTTGTAGCTTGGTGGAAGCGACTGAAGGATTCTGTCAATGACCGCGTCATCCGGGAGATTAACTCCCAGCTGAGACAAGCGGTTGTGTAACCCAGACATTCTGAGTATGTGCTCACTGACAGAACTATTTTCCTCCATTTTACAACTGAAGAACTTGTCGGAGACTTCATATCTCTTGACCCGGGCGTGAGCTTGGAAAACCATTTTCAGCTCTTCGAACATCTCATATGCTCCATGTTTCTCAAAACGCTTTTGGAGCCCCGGTTCTAAGCTGTAAAGCATGCCGCACGGAACGAGGGAGTAATCATCAGCACGTGATTGCCAAGCGTTCATAACGTCTTGGTTCTCTAGGATGGGTGCTTCACCTAGCGGTGCTTCTAGGACATAATCTTTCTTGGCAGCTATGAGGATGATCCTCAGGTTACGGACCCAGTCCGTATAGTTGCTGCCATCATCTTTCAGCTTGGTTTTCTCTAGGAACGCGTGGAAGTTGAGGGCAACATGGGCCATTTGATCTACAAGACATATTGTAAAGATTTTAGACTAAGTTCATGATAATTAAGTTCATCTAATCAAATTATTCAATGAACTCCCACTCAGATAGACATCCCTCTAGTCATCTAAGTGAAACATGATCCGAGTTAACTAGGCCGTGTCCGATCATCACGTGAGACAGACTAGTCAAGATCAGTGAACATCTCCATGTTGATCGTATCTTCTATACGACTCATGCTCGACCTTTCGGTCTTCCGTGTTCCGAGGCCATGTCTGTACATGCTAGGCTCGTCAAGTCAACCTAAGTGTATTGCGTGTGTTCCGAGGCCATGTCTGTACATGCTAGGCTCGTCAACACCCGTTGTATGCGAACGTTAGAATCTATCACACCCGATCATCACGTGGTGCTTCGAAACAACGAACCTTCGCAACGGTGCATAGTTAGGGGGAACACATTCTTGAAATTATTATAAGGGATCATCTTACTTACTACCGTCGTTCTAAGTAAATAAGATGCAAAACATGATACACATCACATGCAATCAAATAGTGACATGATATGGCCAATATCATTCTGCTCCTTTGATCTCCATCTTCGGGGCGCCATGATCATCTTCGTCACCAGCATGACACCATGATCTCCATCATTGTGTCTTCATGAAGTTGTCACGCCAACGATTACTTCTACTTCTATGGCTAACGCGTTTAGCAATGAAGTAAAGTAATTTACATGGCGTTATTCAATGACACGCAGGTCATACAAAAAATAAAGACAACTCCTATGGCTCCTGCCGGTTGTCATACTCATCGACATGCAAGTCGTGATTCCTATTACAAGAATATGATCAATCTCATACATCACATATATCATTCATCACATCTTCTGGCCATATCACATCACAAGGCACATGCTGCAAAAACAAGTTAGACGTCCTCTAATTGTTGTTGCAAGTTTTTACGTGGCTTCTGTAGGTTTCTAGCAAGAACGTTTCTTACCTACGTAAAACCACAACGTGATATGCCAATTTCTATTTACCCTTCATAAGGACCCTTTTCATCGAATCCGTTCCGACTAAAGTGGGAGAGACAGACACCCGCTAGCCACCTTATGCAACTAGTGCATGTCAGTCGGTGGAACCTGTCTCACGTAAGCGTACGTGTATGGTGGTCCGGGCCGCTTCATCCCACAATACCGCCGAAACAAGATAAGACTAGTAGTGGCAAGAAAATTTGACAACATCTACGCCCACAATTGCTTTGTGTTCTACTCGTGCATAGTAACTACGCATAGGCCTGGCTCATGATGCCACTGTTGGGTATCGTAGCAGAATTTTAAAATTTTCTACGCATCACCAAGAACCATCTATGGAGTCTACTAGCGATGAGAGGGAAGGAGTGCATCTACATACCCTTGTAGATCGCGAGCGGAAGCGTTCTAGTGAACGGGGTTGATGGAGTCGTACTCGTCGTGGTCCAAATCACCGATGACCGAGCGCCGAACGGACGGCACCTCCGCGTTCAACACACGTACGGAGCAGCGACGTCTCCTCCTTCTTGATCCAGCAAGGGGGAAGGAGAGGTTGATGGAGATCCAGCAGCACGACGGCGTGGTGGTGGAAGTAGCGGGGATCCCGGCAGGGCTTCGCCAAGCGCAAGCGGGAGAGAGAGGTGTCACGGGAGGGAGAGGGAGGCGCCAGGGGCTAGGGTTCAGCAGCCCTCCCTCCCCCCCTTTATATAGGCCCCCTGTGGGGGGGCGCCGGCCCTGGGATCCCATCTATGGGGGGGCGGCGGCCAAGGGGGGGGGGAAACTTCCCCCCCAAGTTAGGTGGGGCGCCCCCCACCCCCAGGGTTTCCAACCCTAGGTGCAGGGGGAGGCCCATGGGGGGCGCACCAGCCCACTAGGGGCTGGTTCCCCTCCCACTTCAGCCCATGGGGCCCTCTGGGATAGGTGGCCCCACCCGGTGGACCCCTGAGACCCTTCCGGTGGTCCCGGTACAATACCGATAACCCCCGAAACTTTCCCGGTGGCCGAAACTGGACTTCCTATATATAATTCTTCACCTCCAGACCATTCCGGAACTCCTCGTGACTTCCGGGATCTCATCCGGGACTCCGAACAACTTTCGGGTTTCCGCATACTAATATCTCTACAACCCTAGCGTCACCGAACCTTAAGTGTGTAGACCCTACGGGTTCGGGAGACATGCAGACATGACCGAGACGCCTCTCCGGTCAATAACCAACAGCGGGATCTGGATACCCATGATGGCTCCCACATGTTCCACGATGATCTCATCGGATGAACCACGATGTCGAGGATTCAATCAATCCCGTATACAATTCCCTTTGTCAATCGGTACGTTACTTGCCCGAGATTCGATCGTCGGTATCCCAATACCTTGTTCAATCTCGTTACCGGCAAGTCACTTTACTCGTACCGTAATGCATGATCCCGCGGCTAACTCCTTAGTCACATTGAGCTCATTATGATGATGCATTACCGAATGGGCCCAGAGATAGCTCTCCGTCATACGGAGTGAAAAATCTCAGTCTCGATCCGTGCCAACTCAACAGACACTTTCGGAGATACCCGTAGTGTACCTTTATAGTCACCCAGTTACGTTGTGACGTTTGGTACACCCAAAGCACTCCTACGGTATCCGGGAGTTGCACGATCTCATGGTCTAAGGAAATGATACTTGACATTGGAAAAGCTCTAGCAAACGAACTACACGATCTTTTGTGCTATACTTAGGATTGGGTCTTGTCCATCACATCATTCTCCTAATGATGTGATCCCGTTATCAATGACATCCAATGTCCATAGTCAGGAAACCATGACTATCCGTTGATCAACGAGCTAGTCAACTAGAGGCTCACTAGGGACATGTTGTGGTCTATGTATTCACACATGTATTACGATTTCCGGATAACACAATTATAGCATGAATAATAGACAATTATCATGAACAAGGAAATATAATAATAACCATTTTATTATTACCTCTAGGGCATATTTCTAACACTGAGGCGCAACCAGCCGTGGGAGGCGGAAGCAGGCGGCCCCACTGGTGCTGGTTTGGTGTTGGCGGCTAGAGGAAGACAGGACTGAAGAAACACGACAGACTGTAAAAGCCGCAGGAGTACTTAACAACCTTAACTGAACCTAGGTGCACTACAAAAAAAGACACATCTGTGACATTTTGGGCCGAATGAATTTTTTTTCTGTCATACTTATGACACTTCTATGACGATAATTGTGACAAAACCTGGTATCATCATAGATGTGGTGGGCTCCTACTTCTATGACAAAAATCATGACAGAAAATGGGCTTTTCGTCTTGGGCGGGCCAGAGACGTAGCTACATGACATTCTTTGGGCCGTCCATGACGGAAAAAACCATGGTAGAAGCGAGGGCGAGGAAAATTTCGGCGAGTTCCCGGTTACGGTGGGTGGTCGGGGCCGAGCGATGCGCGTTTCTCTTGTACACGTACGCGTGTGTGTGTGTGCGAGGCGTTGGCTCTAACTGAACCCGAGTGAGGTGTTGGGCTCTAACTGAACCCGAGCGATTGCACTGCAGGCTACGCGTTATTGAACCCGAGCGATCGATCGATGGCTGTTAACTGAACCTGATCGAGCAATTCCTTCGCTACTTCTGCTTACTGAAGCCGATCGATGCTGCCTCTGGATGAACAGTGAGCGTTGGGGGGGGGGTTTGATGAACAGTGGGTGGTCGGGGTGGATGAACAGGACCCCGTGGCGTTGCCTCTGGATGAACAGGACCCCGATCGATCGAGCCGGTTGGGGCTGGATGAACAGGACCCCGTGGAGGGCTGGATGAATAGGACGACCCCGTGGAGGGCTGGATGAACAGTAGATGGTGGAGGGGTGGATGAACAGTAGCCCGTGGAGGGGTGGTTGAACAGGAGCCCGTGGAGAGGGGTGGTTGAACAGTAGCCGGTGGAGTAGCGCGCGGTGGAGGCTAGATCAACAGGAGCCCGTGGATGAACAGTGTCAGGTGGAGGCTGGAGGAGGTCGACGGTGGATGAACAGTAGCCCATGGAGGCTGGAGGAGGTCGACGGTGGAGATGAACAGTATCCCGTGGAGTCCCGTTGTGCGGTACGCCTCACCCCTCCCGATGAACAGGACCCCCGTTTCAACCGTAGCGCTCCAACACAAGTCCGTTTCCTCCGTTTTGCGGTACGCCACACCCCTCCCGATCAACAGGACCCCGTTTCGTCCATAGGAGGTCCAACACAAGTCCGTTTCCTCCGATTTGCGGTACGCCAGACCCCTCCCGATGAACAGGATCCCGTTTCGAACGTGGCCGGTCGAATACAAGGCCGTTTCCTCCGTTCTGTGGTACGCCAAGCCTCGTTTCCATCGCCTGTTCCGTCCAAGCCCTCCCGATGAACATGACGACTCATTCCGTTTCGACCCACCCGGTTCTCTCCCCATGAACACTCCGTTCCGACCCAGCCATATACACGAGCCCTGGCCGTACGTATGCGCGAGTAGGCGTTCGAGACCCCGCCCGTATGTACGCACATGGCCGTATTTTCCTTCTTGCACAATGGCCGCTGTACATACGTGTACATGCTACGTGTGCGCCTCTACTATGACACGTGCGCACCTCTACATCCACCAGTATGTACGTACACGTTCGCGACCAGAATGACAACGCTACGTATGCTTCGACCAGGTGGGTCCCGACTGTCACACACTTCCTTGCGTGCGAAGATGTAGATGGTGGGTCCCAGCAGTCAGGGGGCGAAATGTTTTTTTGCCCGGACGCACTTCCTTGTGTGCGAAGATGTAGCTGGTGGGTCCCAGCAGTCAGGGGGGCGAATCATTTTTTTTCGGACGCACTTCCTTGCGTGTGAAGATGTAGCTGGTGGGTCCCACCAGTCAGGGGGGAAACACTTTTTTCACGAAATAAAGTGGCCCGTCCGATGGGTCCCAGCTGTCAGGCGGAGGAATAATTATTTTCCGCGTAATAAGGAGGCACTTCCTTGCTGCGGCCGTGGCCCAGCTGTCAGCCTCTCCACGTACAGTCCACGTCCAATGGAAGTCGTTCCTTGACCACGTTGACCACACCGCGCCGAGAGCACCACGGCGGTGGACGACGGCAAGGCGTAGGAAGGGGGCGACGCGGAGCCGGGGAAGACGCGACAGTGGATGCCCACGCGTAGAGGAGTATGCGGGTTCACTCGTTCGGCTGCGGTGTGAGGTTGCCATCGCCGCAGAATAACACGGGGTGTGGGTGAGTAGAGGGATGGCCTGGCCAGCGGCGGGAGTAGTAGGGGGCGGTGAGGCCTCCGCGGCATCACAGCCGGCCACGGGAGGCAGGAGCACGCGGCACGACCAGCGCTACTTTGGGCGGCTGGAGTAAGAGGACCAGAGGTTGAAGAAGCACTACGGCCGTTGGATGGACATCGTACGGTCACTGGAGCTAGAATCGTTCATATTGACTAAGTTGACAAAGCCCTCCGTCCTCGTCAACTTAGTAGGCCCACAAGTCAGCCTCCCACCAAGGTGGGTCCTAGCTAGTAGGGGGAGTATTCTTTTTTTGCTTAATAAGGAGGCACTTCTGGTGGGTCCGAGCTGACAGCGGGGGGAACGTTTTTTCGCTAAATACGGTGGCCCGTCAGGTGGGTCCCAGCAGTCAGGGGGGAAACGTTTTTTTCGCAAAATACGGTGGCCTGTCCAATGGGTCCCTGCTGTCAGGTGGAGGAATCATTGTTTTCTGTGTAATAAGGAGGCACTTCCTTGCTGCGGCCGTGGACCCAGCTGTCAGCCTCTCCACGTACAGTACACTTCCAATGGAAGTCGTTCCTTGGCCATGTTGACCACGCCGTGTTCCGTTCCATGAATGCGTCCATGGGCAGTCAGGGGGGAAACGCCACTCCCAGACTGGAATGATCCGGAGATGGGGAAGGCAGTGGAGTCGCAGATGGAGAGTAGTGGGAAACTTGACTGGTTCGGGTGTGCGGCAGCACAGCCGTGGTGCCGCCCACGGGAGACAGGAGCAAGAACAGAGGTTGAAGAAGGAGCACGACTGTTGGATTAACATCCAACGGTCCAGCTACTAGAATCATTTGTTGATTAAGTTGACAAAGCCCTGCGTACACGTCCGCTTAGTAGGCCCACAAGTCAGCCACCAAATCTGACGGGTCCCAGCTGTCAACGGGATGAATAATTTTTTTCGCAAAACAAGGAGGCACTTCCTTCCGTGCGAAGATACAACCGGTGGGTCCCAGCTGTCAGGTGGAGGAAACATTTTTTTCAGCATAATAAGGAGGAACTTTCCTTCCGTGCGACCAAGGACTCTCAATTGTCCCAGCTGCCAGGCTCTTCACTTATAGTCCTCTTCCGATGACTCTCGTTTGTTGACCACGCCGCACCGAGCGCAGCGAGGCGGTGGACGACGGCGAGGCCCCAGACGGGAATGACTCGGAGATGGGAAGACGCGGTAGTGGAGTCGCAGATTGAGAGGAGGAGAAGGGTTATAACTGGTTCTGGTGCGGCGTGGGGCTGCAGTCGGTGGAAAATAACAGGAGGTGTGGAGGGGTGGAGGGATAGCCTAGCCGACGGTGGGGTAGCGCTTCGCAGCGATCCGTGCAAAGCAGAGCCGCTAGCCGCCGGAGGCCGGACCTAGCGGTCCTGGCGACGCTGGAGGAAGAAGACGAGAGATTGAAGGTGCATGCCGGCCGTTGGATATAAATCCAATAGCTGTGGATGTCACAATCATTTGTTGACCAAGTTGACAACGCCCTGCGTAGGCTTCGACCTATTGGCCCACATGTCAGCCTGCGAAAATGTGGCATATATTTAACCCATGTTTTCTAGAATGTACAGTCCATTTGCTGGGCTGGGTGAACAAATAATTCCGCGTCAATCAGGCCCATTTATATTTTCGAAGAAATCCAAGCCCATTTGCACTTCCTTGAAATACACAAATTAGCTGGGCTCGTTATATATATAATGTTATGTTAAAAGGAGCAATTAATATCAAAGAATAAACCGGAGAGGCACCTTTATATATATATAATTAACAAATTAGCAAGTTATTGCTGAAAATAAAAATGAGCGCGTTATTATTAAATTGGTCCTTAAAATCTTCGCAAGCTTTTGTATGCAATCACCAAGATTTTCCTTGCTTGTGAATCAAAAACAACCAGGATTTTCCTTGCCAACTTCTGTTAAACATTTACTTTTGTAAGTTAATAACACGTGGGATGTTTTTACAATGTATATACAAGTCTCTATAAAATATACGATAATAGTAATAATAAAAAATATATAATGTGGTTAGAGGGGAAAACATAAATTGGACACAGCATTATTATTCTTATATATAGATAAATAGAACAGAGACCTGCGTTTTATTAAAAAAATACATTGGGATGCCGATGTTTAAGAAAAAGCCCATAGGCCGGTATGGACCTCAAAAAATAAGTTGAAACCACTGTCTTCGTATGTCATGGGCTACGCATGTGAAAATACAAAACCTAGGCCTATCTGATACTTGTTCTCCCTCTGGAAAAAAATGATACCAGATCCCCGAGCTAACTGGATTAAAGAGGGGGCTGGCGGCACGACTGAAGAAGCACATCAGGAGCGATTTTTTTCTTCAGTGGATGGCTCTCGATAGCGTTTTTTTACTTGCCTCTGCACCATACAACTTGTATTTTTAGCCTCCCAGTCCGTCGTGGTGGACCAGCAGCCCATTTGCTGGGCGGGCCAACCTACAGAAACCAGCACTCAATTTTTCATCAAGCCCCAAAAACAAAGCAGTACTATGTTTGTTTTGAGGCCGAGAACATTACGGCAGGGGTTGAGTGGGGGAGAGGGGAAGACAGAGTAATCAAAAGATTAAAAAGAGCTGATGCGCTGTTGCTTCCCTAACAAAGCAGGTGCAATTCTTCTCGGGAAGAAGGTGTGCCGTTGACACCCACACGTCAAATACCCCACAGTAGGCATACTAACAAGTTCACACACAAATACAACAGAAAAGGTAAACATTCGTATCAAACTCAGGTTCACAGGACACGTTCATATTCATAGCCAACATTCAGTATCAACAACTCAAAAGATTCATATATACACAAGCTCAGCATATCTATGCATCCAAATGATTGATAGATCACATGACAATATTCATACATAATTCACAAAAAGATTCAGATATACACATGTTCAGTATGTTTATGCATCCAAATGATTGAGATCACAACCAATATGAGCCATGGACGAACTTTAGTTACCTAGGGTACAGACTTGTAAATGGTGTTCAGTCGGAGGTACTTCTTCCTAAAATTAATTCTTGTACGAGTAAACTTTCGAGTACATAAGAGGCAGCACAGACAATCTGAATTTTGCTTGTAGGTTTATCCTCAAATAGTGGCCTCGTGCTGAGCGAGATTGGAGCAACTTGGCCACTACTTTCATCCAACTAGTTTACTGGCTCATCTTGGTCCTGTAGCTCGCCAAAATTCTACATTGCAGACGAGAAAGGAGGCGGTTGAGAAAATGAACCACCCAAATTTTTTGTGCAGTTCAACTGAAATGGAGCATCCCTGGCGTGCAGACTGATTAAGTGCCAGATGAATATACGCGTCAACCAACTTGTCTGGAATCTTTAGAATCCATGCCATACAGTTCGCTATCATATCTGTCGATAACCAAAAGGCACAAGTTGGGACCAAAGACTGGACTGTGTTCTTCTGGGCTATGCGCCAAGCAATATTTTTGGCGTTGACTCTCCTAATACTAGGGAGTTTGACAACTGGTTGACGCTGGTTGATACTCGAATGAATATAGGCACTTCTTGTCGACATCGATGTTTGTCTGAGTGAACTTTGGAGTACATAGTAGCAGCATAAGTGTCTGTCCATCTGATCATTTTGTGTAGTTCTACTAAAATCACCCAATGCAATGATTTTCCTGCGAGTTCAGGCTCCAAGTTACTCCTTTATAAAATTGGCAAACAGTAGCACAATACCAAATTACCAATACATGACAAGCACAATAATCAGGATAAAGACCAGTACCAACCTGTGTGAGGTAGCATATCAATTACCGTTTCCTTTGACTGGAAGCCGAGATAAGCGAAGCGACTGACAGCGAAGGAAGAAAGCAAGCCGAGATTAGCGACTGACAGGAAAGGACGGAAGCTTTCGAGGCAATGAAGCACCCAAAGTTTTTGTGCAGTTCCACCAAAATCGAGCATCCCTGTTGGCACATATATTGAGAGAGTGAGATTACTATAATAGTGGGACTAGTTGATGAAACATACACTAACAAATAGAAGCACCCTCATTATCTTAATGGGTAAAGTTAGCAACATAGTAGTCTTGCTTAAAGAGAGGTATTAGTTTATTTAATCAGTGCCAATTAGCTCAACACTCAAAGCATTGCCATTTATCATAGGTTGCAAAACTTTAACGTGCAAAGATAAAGGAGTTCCTCATGACAGTAGCACGATACAAATAGAGATGACAACAAACTAATATGGATGAAGGCCTTAGGCCCATACCAACCTGAGAAAAAAAGCTTATTCATGTAGTCCCATAAGAGATGATAAAGCACTCACTGGAATCACTCAATAGTATATATTTTTGTGCACTTCAAATGTATGGTTGAAATCACTCTTGTTTACCAGTGCTGAGATTATATCGAAAGATTATCAAGAACTTCCAGCAGAGTTAAAGCACTGGCTGGGATACAGTTCACTGTATTGTCTTGTGTAGTTCCACTAAAATGTATGATTGGCACAACATGATCCCTGTTTGCACAAGAAGGAACAAGGTGAAACCTTCATTAGCTTAGTGAGAAAGGATAGGAAGACATTAGCATATTACTCTAACAGTAGCATCAAATTCATGATGGACAATACGCAAAACATTGCCTCAATGAACCAATGGCAATAAATTGACATGCAAAACAATAGAATTATTATGTCATGACACTAATAATATTCCCTCCCTGCTCCACCATATGATTTACCTCCATAGACAAACATACACACGTACATGATTCATCATAGGGTCCTACTAAAGATTTGTTTAACTCCGACAGGAAAATTAGGCAGCAATAAATTAATGGTACTTAAGTACTCCTAATTAATTATGTGAGACAGTAGAAGTGGAAGGGCTCCCTGGAGGATTGTCTCACATGTAAGTTAGTCGTTGCCGGAGCCCTTGAATGGCCTCGACTGAGGCCTCTGGCTTCAGCAGGATCGCCTTGGCACTGTTTATTCTTCTTCTTCTTCCTCTTCATGCTCCGTTTCTCTTTCTCCTCACCAGTTGGTGAAACCAAGTACATGATTGGCCTTCTATTACAGAATTGGTTTTGTTAGTGAGGGGGTACAAGTGTACTAGTAAAAAATAGCATTATTTTCTCATGGCAGTCGGAAAATAGAGATGAACACATGCATTAAATAACATTCTTACCTAAAGGAAGGTTATGGCGCCAATATGGATGATGAGGATTGTAACACAGATCTCCCTTTGTGCAGTTCCACCGAACTGAACCAACTGTTCCATTCTGACATTCCAGTTAAACAGCACAAAAGTCACTTCTTTTAAGAAGAGTTTTGTGCAGTGCACCAAAAGGTCACAACAGCAACCTGGTGAATTGGATATCCCGGTTTGCACAAAAAGGTACAGAGGAAACAATTAGAGTCTCAAACAATTACAGGCAAAAACATTTGGCTAAACTTGTCATGGCTTATAACAGTGGCATGGCTTCATATTTACCAGGGACATTAGATTAAGAATAGCTAAATATTTGGTATAAGGGCATGGGACAGTGGGTGCACCAGCAGTCCAGCACCATGTATGCAAACAGGGGCATAAAATGGTGATTCATAGTTTGTTGCCCTGAGAAACAAACATCCAAGAAACATATCTGGGTTGGTCCCATTTTTGTTCACTCTAGCCACCTACTCATATGTGTGGATAGCAAATCTAGTCCTGGTCATACCACTATGTACAGCGTTACCCCTATATTTCCCTTTTGGACCAAGAGACCGGTTGGATGACCAGTCTGTACTACTTTCACCCCCTTTCCTTCCTGTTTGTACCAAGTCCGATGTACATACTAAATTCCCCCACCCCCACTTAATTTCTTGTTTGAACCAAGTACACCCTCCGTCCAGAATTACTTGTCATCAAAATGGATGTGTCTCAAACTAAAATACATCTAGATACATCCATTTCAATGACAAGTATTTCCGGACGGAGGGAGTACAAGATTCGACTCCATTAAGTAGCTTTACCTCTAACAATAGAAAAAAAATAGGTGACGTTGGACCATCCGATCGAGAGGGGCTGAGAGATAGAAAATGATGCACATGCAGCGACGTAGCGAGCTAGGGAAGTAGAGCTAAGGCGGTTGCGAATGAAGATATACCTGAAGGTCGTCGAGATGTGGATAGGTGGGAGGCGGGAGGCCGGATCTGCCCACAGGCAATGACGAAGGGATTGGAGGACCTCCCGCGCCGGCGCTCGGCCAGAGATAATGGTGCGGCCGGTAGTGGGTCTCCTCCCTCGCTGTCGACGACGGGCTAAACACTGCCCCTCCTCCCCTTCACCGGCGGAGGGGGATACGTCCGGATCTGTAACCAGCGGTGAGGATAGCAAGACAATATTTTTTGAAGGGAGAAAGACAGTGTTACCACCCCTATCTTGTTTAGATCTTGAGAGGATGAGACTGTGTGAATAGATCAACCCTAGCAAGCAAGCGTGGAGGCTCTGGCCAATATATACGTAGTGGGGTAGTTTTCCTTTTTCACTCCATCAAAACAATCATTTAAAATTGTGTACTACATGCCAGGTCGCGGTTTTTTTAGTTGTTGATTGTTTTTTGAGATAGCTACCCGCTTGTTCCAAGTGGTGTTACGGTGTGCTAGGTCGCACTTTGTATCGTTCATGTCTTGTACTACAAGTCCCTCCATTAAATGAACAACCACCCCCTCATAAAAATTGTGAACAAGCCCACGGCTAAAATTAGCGAAAACGTGGGTTGCCCCAACATGCATTATTATTTATATTTTCTACTCCATCCATTCCTAAATATAAGTCTTTTTTATTAGCCACACCTAAGAAAAGAATTTTTTTATTAGCAGTGAACCCCGCATGTCATAGACAAAAAAATTGTGGCAAGATTCCCTTAGGCAAGCCAAAGTGTGTCTAACAATTTGAGCAACTCAAGTTAGGCAAGTGTGGCAAGTGTGGGAAAAATAATGTGGCAATATAAGACAAACATAGTCACAATCCAAACAGCCCCGTAATTTTTTGTGACATGCATGAAAATTTGGTTAGTTAAATTTATAGTCAAAATTTGGCAAGGTGCATCAAATCAACACATGAAAGTATCAAAAGGAAAGTCACGGCATGCATGCATGCATTGTACTCCCTCCGTTTCCAAATATAAGTCTTTTTAGAGATTGCAACAAGTGACTACATACGAAGCAGAATATGTCTACATACATCCGTATGTTGTAGTCCATTTGAAATGTGTAAAAAGACTTATATTGAGTGCGGTGCTTTGATGTGTCGCGTCAACTCGTACAAGACCGATAAGTTTGATTACTGCAACGCCCTCTCCCTCGCGGAATGAGCTCCAGTGCCTTAACTGCACCTGCCTTTGGCTGCATGACAGGAGGGCCAACCACTTGTTGGGCCCACCTGTCATAGACGCAAAGGTAGGAGCAGTAAGTAGAAGCTTTCGCTACACGCTATCCCTCCCGCACGAGGTGGACGGACATGCAGCAGTGGATTCGATATTGTAGAAGTAGGAGTAACATCATTGTTCGTCTTCTGGAAGAGGCGAAGAGCCTAGCGCAACCCGAACGTGGTAGTTCCGAACGCTCGCGTGGTGCGGTTCCTTGGAGTACTAGCCAGGCTCTTGCATGAGACAAAATTGCTATTGTTTAACAATTAAACTCCATTATCCATTGGTTGATACTCATTCTGCATAGGTCCACGCGCTTAGCACCGTTTCCTCATGGTGTCACCAATGTTTATTTGCTAATTAATAGCATTGCATGCAATGAACTAGCCATTGCAAGTCATTAAAAGCATGCACACCTCTCATCTCTTATTGGTTGATATGTCAAGAAACAAGAAACAAGGTAGAAATTAATGCACCGCGCCTAAGTGTTTTGGGACTATTTGGTTTTCGTAAGATGACTTACACACCTAGACGGAGGGAGTAGTATAGCCCTGTAAACCGGAAAGGAGTATTTGCCTTTCTAGAGATTTCAACAAGTGACTAGACTACGCCGTGTGCAGTACTCCCTCCCTTCCGGTTTATAGGGCTCAAATCTCAAATCTCATGAACCAAGGCATTTTGCGATTGGAGGAATGTATCTCGTACTTTACAAAACTACCCTAATTAAACTCATGCATTAATTACGTAGTTCTCTCGTTTTCCTCTCCGCCTTGGTCGCGGTGCACAATATTGAGCACTCCTATATGACTAGCCGCTCTATCTACATGCAGGACATTTCAAAGCATCCGGGCCCGCGTGCCATCCACCAAATCACAGCGAGGTGCTACAGTCGAGACTCACCTGTCACCCCAGTGTGGCCGTCATGACCCGTCATATCACAAAACCCACACGTTTACCAGCAGTGGTAAGGTGGCCTCCAAGTTGGACTGGACAAAGCAACCATCATTTCATTGGAACGCTCATTCAAGCCCTTTTTTCCCTTTCTTGAAGATACCCCGATGAGCTGCACAAGGTAAAAAATAATGGCTTATCACCATAGTTGTGGTTTTTGATTATTTGCAATGTGGTTGCTAATATGTTAGGGTTGTGAAGGTGCCGGTGGACGTCCTTGATGATTCCGATGTCGTGGCCCGTCCTGTTGGCATCGCCCCGGAGATCGATTCCGATGCCGCTGTCCATCCTGTGGACATCGCCCCAGAGATCGATTCCGATGTAGCGGTCAGTCATGTGAACATCGCCCCAGAAATCGATTCCCATGCCGCTGTCCGTGCTGTGGTCATTGCCCGAGAGATCGATGACAAGAAATAGTTGGTCGCGCTAATCCTTCAGGGTAGTTTGCATTACCCTGTGTTTAATTACCAGAACGGTGCGTGTTATCAAACCATCTTAGGGCTAGCTAGTGCACTGTCTTGTGTGGGCGGATCTTGCTACTTTTGTTTGATTGTGAATCATGCGATGAATCATGCGAACCCTCTCCGAGTTATGGAAACAGATGTATCCTCACCAGCTTTTGATGTAATATATGGCATGCTTAGATGTAAGTTTGAACTGTTTATCATATCAGCAGGGCTTGTTTGATGATTCTTGGTGTTAGTAGGCTAGCTACTGTGCGAGCTATAGTACTTGCAAAACACTCACCGAAGAGAAACGTTGGGGCTGATGAGCTCGTGGTACGCTTATACTTATCCCTCGTCGATCGACCAATAGCCCTAGCTCCTAAAATTGTAGGCTTAGCGATCGATCAGACAATGGTCGACATACATTCAGGCCTCATTTGGTCCATAGGGTAGGAAAATCGTAGCAAAAGTACAGAGAACGTGCAACACAAAATCATAGCAGTGCAGAGACGTACTCCCTGCGTTCCAAAATAGATGACCTAGGTGGGCTAGTTTGGCCTAGTGGGTTTCAGTGATATGACGTGGTACAGTGCCGTCCAGTCTTCGCGTGTGGTAGCAGTATTGCGGGTACAGTAAGTTTTCTAGAAGAAGCGGAATTCAATGAAGTCATGATGGTTCCTTCGTCCGAACAACTTATAGTGGGAAAGGTTGGGCCAGCGATACGACCGGGGTAGACCAGGATAATTTTGTGCATGGCAGGTGGACCAAGATGGTTGACGTCCCACATGTCGGCGAATGAAAGTATTCTTTCCGATATAGAGGACGAGCAACGAGTATTCATTGTTTATTTTTGATGAAAGCTATTGTCTCCACTATTACGACGGAGGAGTGTGAAACACGGCAAGCCAGTGAACTTGGCATGTGCACCACTCCCTCCTTCCTCATGTAATGCCCAGGTTACAACTTTTTCTCACTTTCTCTCTATCTATTTCCTCTCAAATGTTTTTTACCTTTCTTTTTTAAGACACAATTGTTTTTATACCTTTTTTTAGAATTATTTTTTTATACCTAGGAGCACGTGTAGAGACGGGCTCTTGCAGAGCCCACTCCTTGACTTTGTCAATGCCTCTCTCTCCTCCACATAAGGAGTACTACTTGCTATGCATGCATGCGGCGGGCAGCTAGCGTCTTGAGGGGCCAGGGCGGTGAGAGCGGGCTCCAGAAGCGGTCCGGACTCCAGCATGGCCCACCTCACATTATCACCATATATTTCTTGGAGTCCGTGCATGGCGGGCGGGCGATCTCTTCTCCCTCCCCCGTTTCTCTCTTCTCACCCGACGCCCGCCGAGCGATTAGATTTCGGCTATCGACGGTTTATTCAATTACGGTCCCACATGTCAGTGAAATTGCAAGACAACGCGTGTCCCCTCTGGTGAGCGGCGTGCGAGCCGGACTGTCGGGGTTGCGACGCGTACGAGTCGTAAGTGTGCCGCCTTTTCCTTTAGAACTTGCGAAGCGTAGCATTTTCGCGCGATCGATCCATAGAAATCCAGAACAAAATGACGAGGGCAGTGCTTTCCCACTCGTTAGGCGGGCTAGTTCGAGTGATATGATGTGCTACAGTGCCGTCCACTTGCTCCATTTTTATGTAAGAAAGAGTTTACACTCTTACGCGGGAGGAGTGCGAAACACCGCGGATCTGATTTTGATCGAGGGATAACTGTTCCCTGCCAAATAATGGAGGATTGTTAGCGGTTATAGCATGATAGTTAGGGCATCTCCAGCGCTGGCCCACAAATTTACACCGGCATCTGTCCGAGGACACTGATGGATGCCATCCGATGCTGCCCGCATACCTTTCGACAACTATATGAACTAACCGGACGAAATTCGTGCAAACAAAGCAAGTTTCAAATTAACCAGATGAAATTCATTGCATTTCGAATTTTTTTCCTACAAACTGGATGAAATTCATTACATATTTCGCCCAAACCGTACTAAAACCTACTGTAAACCTAATCTAAACGATCGCCGGCGCCCGACCACCATGTCCGGCCATGAACCCGAGAAAGCCAGCCATTGCCTTTGCCTCCTCCTCATCCGCCTCGATAACCTCCTCCTCCGGAGCACAAGGTTCTGAAGATTTCCGCCTCCACGTCACCGTCAAGCGGCTAATCAGCCGCCGATGTTTTCCCACCAAGCTTGGCGTCGACTGAGTGGAGTAGCGGTGGCCTTCCCGGGACCAGAGCGGCGGCGACCTACCGTGTACTACTCTTCCTCGCTGCCGGCTGCGCCCGCGCACGCACGCCGGCTTCGTGGTCGTGGCGGCGGAGGGCGGCCGGGGGGGGGGGGGGGGTGCCGGCGATCTCCTTCGTTTGCTCCTGCGACAATACGTCGAAGAGAGCTTTGGAGCGCGCCCGGAGCGGAGCCGCTGATGTCCCTCATCTGCTCCTGCGACAGTAGGTCCAAGAGAGCTTCGGAGCGCCAGGAGGCCATGGTTAAAGTGGTGCCGACAGAAGGAAGGGACCGGAGGAGAATAAGTGTGGGTCTTTGGCTATGGCTGGGAGTTGGGGCTAAAGTTAATATAGCGGGCGAATTGCAATGAGCCGTGGCAGACGGATGGACAACTGGCGCCGGAGTAGGTTCGTCGGGCGTGAATGCGGACGCTGCTTCAGTGACTTAACTGCAGATGCGTTTGGGTTACTGACATGTGGGCCCAACGGGCATCTGGCCCGCATGTCAGTGACACACCAATTGCACCTGCAGTTAAGTCCGGTGAATGCGGCATTGACATTCTGGAGAGACGGTGACCGTCTCAGGCGGGAAGCGCGCGCTAGCGATGGAAGGGGTTTCGGTGTGCAGTTGCACTAAGATCGGTCGCTCACGATAGTACATACTCCGTACCATACTACCATAGTACCCTCTCTAGCTTAGGCTGTTTTATAGATTGTCGTTGTGATGGACGATATACATGAGCAAGGCGGTCCTAGTATGATCGTTGGTGTTGAGCCAGGTGAATACATGCTCGGCGTTTGCGTAGGCCTCCATCAAACATCTAAACAGTAATGCCAGGCACCGCCAGGGCGCGCAGGTGATGGGCTCGCCGTTTGCGTTGCGCCATGAGCAGGACTTTAATTTAGAGGGCGACGTGCATGCATTAGCATGCTTTGACAGCGTGAGCCTGAGTGTCTGACGCGAAGTGTTTCATTTTCGTTTTTACAGTATTTCTTTCTCCATTGACAGGTAGGCCCGCGTAGATAGATAAAGAACACGAGCTGATGAGGCGCATGCGGACTGTTTGACTGGTCAACCAGACAAATATGGAGCTATACGCTGAGTCAGTGACCGTATAATCACCATATCTCGTATAGAATGATCAAAGTGAGCTATCAAGACAAGTTCGATGACCGCCAATGCATTTTACTCGGTAATAAATGACCAGGATTGAAGGGGAATCCAAATTTGCTTCGTCTTCTATCCTTGAGCTCTTGACAAACCAATGCACTATACGGTTGTCCGGCCACTCCACCCCAGAGCTCTCACCAAGCGTCGTTCATGCCACCGCGCTGCACACTAACCGGTAAGGCAGCGATGGCATCCCGCCGCGCCGAGTTCCTCGCCGCCCACGACCGCACACAAAATGGTAGGAAAGCGATGGCATCCCTCCGTGCCGAGTTCGTCGCCGCTCGCGACCTCACAACTATGTGGGAGGAATTTGAAGATGCCAAGGCCGAATGGGCGGTAGAGCAAGAGGCGGCCAAAGCTGCATAGAGGGAGCGGAAAAGTCAGAAAGCACTCAAGAAAAGAGAGGCCCGCCGCCGCAAGAAAGAAAAGGACGCACGCGCTGCTACAGAGAGGTCGGCGGAGATCCAAGCACGGTGGGGTGTCGCCGACAAAGCCGGGAAGGAGAACGACGGCGTCTGGCCAGCATGTGAGAAGTAGTAGTACTAGTAGTTAGTGTGTGTGTCTGTGTCTGAGTACGAGCATGTACCAATACTACTAGTTACTACTGTAGTTTTTAGAGCAAATTACCACTACATTAGCCTAGACTAAATGGAAAAATTCCTATCCTAAGCTTCAAATGGCATCTCGTTCTCTATAGGAATTGAGATGCATGTCATCTCACTTCCTATGATTTTCATATTCCTATCCTATGAATGAAAGGAGGCCTGTGTTGGAGTAACTACTGTAGCTAGCAGTACTGCTGGTACAGTAGTTTTCTTCAAGAAGCGGAATTCAACGAAGTCATGATGGTTCCTTCGTCCGAGCAACTTCAAAGTGGGAAGTGGGCCTGTGATTTGACGGCTCATTTGTCATTGTTACTGCGGCGCGACGACCTGGGTGACCCTCCCTTGGAGTTCTGCGTGCATGGCAAGTGGACCAGGATGGGCGACGCCCCACATGTTGGCGAACGGAAGTATTCTTTTCGATATCGAGGAGCAAGGAAACCGCATGGTATAGTATCACTGCTGATTGGTTCGCAAAAAAATAGTATCACTGCTGATTTATAATTATTTTTTATTTCTGATGAATGCTAGCGTTTCAAATCTTTCGACGAAGGGTGCCAAACACGGCACGTGCTGGATGTCCCACACGTCAGCGAAAGGAGTGGGACATGAACAACATGGTAGAGCCCAGCGTAAAAAAAACAGCGTGGTAGAGCGTCTCCACTTCTTCCACTTCTGGGTCGGAGACCACACGTAGTAGTACTTAGTGGTATGAACGATACAAAGTGCGACCTGGAGAGAAAGACACGTCTAGTTGGAAGGTCTCGGGGCATACACGTAAACAAATATAAAAGTTAATATGTGCCTCCAGCTAATATAGTAGTAGTAGAGTACTTAGGCACGTACTCCATAACATCACCGTGCATTGCACGTACAACATTTAGTGGTAGTACGTAGTAAGAGACAAATGCCGCCCAAGAGTTCCCTTCTCGACCTACTTTTGGGTGTTTGGTAGAGTGTATGGAGGGTGCATGAGTCCACACTAGTTTAGCACAAATACACTAGAAGCATGCATGAAGAGAGCATGCATGAAGAGGGGTGTTGAGTTGAGCATGCATGAAGAGGGAACAACTATGCTGAGACGAGAACGCAACCAAACACACCCTATATGCCACGCATGTTCATACCATTTGTGCCTTTCTACTTCACTTACTGCGCTACATTACTCAGGTTCGTACGTCCACTCCTGGGTACATGTCCGTCTCGTAGTTCCAGTCCCACGTGTTCTTCATATAGATGGAACGATCCTTGCATAACACGTGCACCTTGATGCTAGATGTCTCGCGTGTTGGCAAAAGGATGAACAAAGCTCACATAAAAAAATAGAGTGGAAGAACATAGATTCCGGATGACCGAGAAGGAGCAAGGAACCTCGTGGTGGAGCGTCTGCACTCATAATATTTAATATTATTCAGCGATATAAAATTAACCAATCATCTCCACAGTGGACTGGAAGAGTACGAAACACGGCAACCCAGTGTAGTTACATCATACTAGTACATGGCTAACCCACGCTATCACCATATTTCTTGGCTTCCGTGCGACACCTATCTCTAGTAATCCAGCAGCCTGTATCGCTTCTCCCTCCTCGTCTCTATCAAAGTGCGGCGGGCTGGCGTTTCTGCCGTCTATTGAGGTCGGTTAACTATCACATGTTAGCGACATGCCAAGAGCATTCTAAAAAAATTCCTTTCACGTTCCGTTTTCAAAAAGAAAAAAATCCTTTCACGTACGAATTTGCCTGTATGCTTTGAGCAACTTGCATGTCCTATACTGCTCCTGTTTGATACTCTAACTTAGCTAGAGGTTAGACTAACTCATGACTAACCCTGAACTAACTGTAGCCAAAGAGGTGTTTGGGTGACAGGGTTAGATTGACAATAAATGCACTTCATGGAGAGAGAAAAGTGATTTTTCAGTGGTCCCAATGAGAACTATCTCCAGTTAGCACCTCTTGGGTGGGATAGTTTTTTTGGTGGGTTCGGTGCAACTTGCTCCAATTTAAACCCTCATGCTTGGATACTTTAGGGCTATTTGAGCCCCAACTAGCTCAAACTAACTCTAACCCATGGATCCAAACAGGGCCTATGGCCAGTCTCGACGCGGAGCAGTCGCGTGCACCGGGAAGCGGCGCTCTCTCGGCCGTCGCGCCACTTCAAAGCCGGCGCCAGTGAGAGGTCGCCTCCGCTCTGGCCGGGCATTAATGCGGCACTGACGCTCCAGGGCGACGCTGACCGTTTCACGCGGGAAGCGCGCGCTGGCAAGGGAGTATAGGTTTTGAACCGTTTCAGGTGTAGTACTGGTAGTTTGCAAAACTACTCAATTATTGCACTCAGTTTCCTAAGAAATTGTGGTAAAAATGTTACTCCATAGCCCGCTTCCCTTCTCCTTCCTCTTCCACCGCCCGCACACGTCTGCGGGAAGCGACCGGTCAACCCTTATATAGGAGTGCTAGCACAAAAAGATGCATGCATGACCACTAAAATTTCCATATTAAAGCGCCGCTCCGGCGGGAGTATGGCGTATGTTGTTACCTTCGGCCGGCCCATGGCTACCGGCGACGGCGACCAGAGAAGAGGCGGCGGGAGGGGAATGAATGCAGCTACTATTTGGGTTCGCCTTCCGGCTTAAATAAATGCGCAGCATCACGTGTACCCGCGGGTGCACAAATTGTAACATACGTGTCTGCTTAAGTGGGCGTCACGTAACTGGTGTGTGTGTGAGAGATATTCTGAGAGACAGAGTGCGTGTGTGCGACTCTACTCTTCGGACATGTACTCAACCTTTTGCATCGGGATATAAGTATAATGGTATTTACTTTAGCTAGTGATTTACGTGGCCATGTTAACGTGGTTGTGTCAAAAAAATGTCACTTCCTGCTCGTGATTTGCGTTATATAGTTACAAGCAAGATTCTCGTGCATTGCACGGAACATCAATATGCATTTTTTTACAGAACACCTGTTGTGATTGACCCATGCAGGAGTAATCCCATGTGTAAAAACTAATGATATCTCGAGAATTTTATCGGAAAACTGGTATCTCGAGAATGTCATCGAAAAAATGAAAGATGAGAGATAAGGCGAGGAGGAGTGGAGCGTGGTGGTGACTGGTGGTCGGAATGGGCGGAGGCATGGGGATGGACGGCGCCGGCAGGCGGCAGCGGCCACCATGCATGCTAGATTGTTCCAGAGACTTTCCTTTTTTAATTGCTGAGCAATGAGGTTGTGGGAGATAATGATGTGGAGAGAGGTGCGGGTATCTTTTGTAAAATTATCATAGTTTGCTTTCTATCCTCAGATATAGATCATACGGTCTATATTACAAGATGGCAGGCACACCATCACCGCCAACTTGTTTTTTATAAGGGTACAGATGATAAGTTTGCTGACTACTAAAGTAAAGTGGAATTTGTCCATGTTATACAAGTAAATTAAGGTGATTGTTTATCATACGGGTAAGGTTGGATGAAGGGTGGTAGGAACAAATGCTCCGCCTAGAGCATGTGTGTGTGAGATGGAGTCTTAGTGTGTGTGTGGGGTGTGTGTGTGTGGGGTGTGTGTGTGTGAGAGAGAGAGAGAGAGAGGAGAGAGAGAGATGGAGTCTTAGTTTGTGTGTGTGTGTGTGTGTGAGAGAGAGAGAGATGGAGTCTTAGTGTGTGTGTGTGGGGGGTGTGCGTGCGTGCGTGTGTGTGTGTGTTTTGTGTGTGTGTGTGAGAGAGAGATGGAGTCTTAGTGTGCATGTGTGTGTGTGTGGGGGGGGGTGCATGTGTGTGTGTGTGTGTGTGTGTGTCGCGGGGTCCCTCTGTGGAGGATGTAATTTAAGTGTGCATGGCTTCATCATAGAGAGGTGATGTGTATGGCAGAGGCCACCAACGATGGGGTGCCAGAGAGAAAATGCCCGTAAAGAGGGAAGAGAAGGTGTGTGCGCGTGAGAGGAGTCGACATCGAGAGAACGTGTTTGTTCGAGAGACACCGAGGAAGACTACTATATATTGATGGTGCATGTAGGTGAGAATTAAACAAAGGGATGGTCTTATTGGTTTCGGGGATATAGGGGAAGAGTGAGAGGGGGGGGGGGGTAGCTAGAAGGAGATTGTTAAGTGTGAGTGTGTGTTTTACCCATCCAGGCGGAAGTTATGTGCACACAAGAGGAGAACAATTCGATGTGGCGTTAGGGTTGAGGGTAATTAACTACGTATGGAGACATAGAGACCTTGAACGTGCATGTGTGAGAGGTATACATGTATACGTGGGATGTGTGTGTGTGCGCGCGCGCATGATCGAGATAAAAGAAAGAAGACATAAGTCATAAGATCAACGACATGGGAGAGACGGATCGGTATGACAATATGCATGCATGTGAGAATGCAGGGAAGAAGGCCCGACAATTGAGCATGTGTTTTTGTCTTTAAGAGATAGTGGCGTGGGCTGGAGCATGCATCTATGGCAAGCAGAGGGAGTGAGGCACAACGATTGTGGAAAAGAGATCAACCTATAAATGCATATGTATGGAGAGACATATATAGTGTGGGTGATAGGAAGCAAGACTCCGTGCGAGAAAGAAATGTTGACGGAGAAACTACAGATAGATACAGAGATGGAGATGCTAGCTAGAGGGACATCCGCTAGTTTGAGTGTTGGAGATGACCGCCGGGTGGTTCAGAGGGTGAAGTTATATATGTGTGTGAGAGAAGAAAAGAGGGCACTTGACTGCATGTAGAGAGAAACATATGTAGTGTGCGTGATAGGAAGCAAGAGTGAGGGCGAGAAAGAAGGTTGATGGAGAAACAGATAAATAGAAAGATAAAGATGCTAGCTAGTGTGCGTTAGAGATAGGAGTCGAGTGGATCAGAAGGCTAAGTTATGTGTGTGGCTGTGAGAGAGATAGAGAGAGGGTGCATGTGAGTCACATACAAACAGATATCAGAGAGAAATGAGATCCGAGAGACGGAGTTTTGTGTCTGCGAGAGAGAAAGATATTTCACAACAAGAGTGATACCTAGAGAGACATATGAGGGAACGCAAGATATCTCTAGGGAGAGAGAGTGTGTGTGAGCGACATACAAGAGAACAGTGGAGAAATATGAGACCGTGGGAGACAGAGTTTGTGTTTGTGTGTGAGAAAGAGATATTTAAGAGGAAGAGTCGTAGGTTCTCATATCTAAGGAGCGAAAGACATCTCTGTATGAGGGGTGTGCGAGTGGCACACATGGGAATAGTAGAGAGAAATGAGACCCCGGGAGACAAACTTTTGTGTTTGTGTGAGAGAAAGAGATTCCACATGGAGAATCATAGTTAGAGACACATAGCAGGGAGCGAGATATACTTAGAGAGAGATAGAGTGATGAAGGTCGAGGGAGAGAGTACCGTCAGTGTGTTACGAAGATAAAAGATCATTGTCGACATACAGGTAGCGCGAGAGATACCTGAGAGACAATGAACGTGTATAGGTCCAGAGAGATAGTACTATATAAGCATGAGTGATAGCTATATGAGACGAATATCTAGATTAAAGGGGATTCAAATATTTAAACTGGAGATCACGACATCGATAATATCATAACGCAAATTGGTGTATCAAACATGCATATTCATTTGAATTTGGGCACACGTGTAATGTTATATAGTTTATCAATATTAGTGATCCATATATTCTTTAATTACAAACAATGCATGGTTTATATGCAATTAATGTCTAAACGAGATTACACTATATGTTGCGTGTGTGAAACACATTATACATGTTTGAGAAGTAAAAAAAACCTGCATGAAACACACATTAATTGGAGACAGTTAGCGAGGAACGCATACATTGAATTTCAACATAAAGTGGTTTCAAATATTTGAAAATCCAAATTGATGGATACAACCTTATGAATCTGAGATCATGCCATTTGTAAACCATATTTATTTATAAATGGTGTTGTGATTTTGAAAGTATATATAAAAAATGATGTATATGGAATTTAATTCCAATTGAAAATGGATCCCGCCCGAAAAAAATAGAATACAAACGGGATTCGAATTGAGTTGGCACAGTAAACGTGCACTCTGAAAAATTTGAACGAAGCGGGGAAAGTCGCACTAACCGCCCGAAACCAAAATCTGAGAGATGGAAATTACTAATGCCTATCCCTGCCACACAAAGCCTATCTGCTGGATTTCTATAGGTTTCGATAGGGGTAGGTTTGTAATTTCACCCAAATGTGACTTAACCGCCTCTCCCCAGATTCATACACGATGGATGCCAAAACACAGTGTGTCCTCGGCCGAAATCGACACCCTCCCCGATTCATATTCATACACGGTGGGCGCCAAAAACAAACTCTCGTCGGCAAATATTCGGTGTATGCGAGATTACCATCCTATCCCCAACCGACTAATATTGCTGTGATGTAGCAAATTTGAAACAAGGGCTAAGTTTGTAAATTTCCTCGCATTTGAGACAAGTGCGCCCTGAATACATGGTTCCCCCCTTCCTCTCTACCTCCCTTTTCCCCATTCGTACTCTGTGGGCGCCAAAACACCCTCTCCACCCCGGCCTCCTCCGTCCGCCACTCCATCCACCGCTGTCCTCCTCCACCATGCCGGAGCTGATACCCCGACGCCGCCGTCCATTACAAGAGATCGACCTCTCTCATCCACGGCTCCAGACCGAGATCCTTGCATCCCGTCCTCTCGCTTCATCCCCGCCGTCGTCCACCTTGCCGGCGCCGCTCCTACGACCGTCTCGTCCACGTGCCCCGCCACCACCGTCTACCCTCCTAGATCTGCTTCCACGCTGTCGACAGCCATCGCTACTGTAGCACCGTCAAATTCTCAGCAGATGCATACACGGCGCCGCACCAGAGGCGGTACTCTTTCGTATTTGCTCAACTTATTTATCGCAGCAAGAAAATAGATCGCCACTGCTTTACTCTGATTTCTTGTCTTGGTTGCGAAGTTGCCTTTGTCCGGTTTGCACCTTCAGATCTGCCATGCCACGCTCAACACTATACTCCCAATGCTTATGGTTTTCCCCTTTTATATTCCAAACTAGTTAAATCACAGTAGACTAAATTTCAAAATTGGGTCAGTTGATTTTTTAGAGCTCGCCGGAGTTCGCCGGTGCGAACGAAGGGGCTCGGGTGGTTCTGGGGCCTCGCCAAATGAAGAAAACTCGACGCAGGTGGGGGCGGGTGAGGGAGTCCCGGATTAGGGGGTACTCGGATTGCCGGACTATATACTTTGGCCGGACTGTTGGACTATGAAGATACAAGATTGAAGACTTCGTCCCGTGTCCGGATGGGACTTTCCTTGGCGTGGAAGGCAAGCTTGGCAATTCGGATATGTAGATCTCCTTCTCTGTAACCGACTCTATGTAACCCTAGCCCCCTCCGGTATCTATATAAACCGGAGGGTTTAGTCCGTAGAACAACAACAACAATCATACCATAGGCTAGCTTCTAGGGTTTAGCCTCTCCGATCTCGTGGTAGATCAACTCTTGTAATACTCATATCATCAAGATCAATCAAGCAGGAAGTACGGTATTACCTCCATCGAGAGGGCCCAAACCTGGGTGAACATTGTGTCCCCCGCCTCCTGTTACCATCAGCCTTAGACGCACAGTTCGGGACCCCCTACCCGAGATCCGCCGGTTTTGATACCGACATTGGTGCTTTCATTGAGAGTTCCACTGTGTTGTCACGATAAGGATTGATGGCTCCTTCAATCATCTGTAACGATGCAATCCAGGGTGAGGTTTACCTCCCCGGACAGATCTTCGTATTCGGCGGCTTCGCACTGCGGGCCAATTCACTTGGCCATCTGGAGCAGATCGATAGCTACGCCCCTGGCCATCAGTTCAGGTTTGGAAGCCTGAACTAGACCATCGACATCCGCAGAGACTTGATCTGCAACGGATTTGAGCCCATGACGGGTGTGCCGGACCGTCACGAGGAGCATGACTTAGATCTGCCATCGGACGACGATTGGGAGATCACACTACTGCTGATCCGGCTTTTTATCCGGAGCGCATCGTGCCATCCGAGGACGGGTGGATGGACCCCGCCACGGAGGCCGCACACTCAGCAGCGATAGAGCCGAACACACGCTTCGCATCTAATGAGGTCTGTGTCATCAGACCCCCAGACTCGTCTCTGGCCATAGGCTCCGAACTGCGTGCATCCGTGCCTATCGAATCTGATTGGGCATCGATCATGGAATTTACCTACACAGATATCTTTCAGCACTCGCCCTTGGTTGATGTACTAAATTCATTAAGGTCTCTCTCCCTGTCAGGAGACTATTGGCCGAGCTATGTCCGACTCGAGTGGGAAGCGGACGGCGAAGAAATTTGTTCCCCACCCACCACCCACTTAATAGCCACTGTCGATGACTTAACCGACACGCTTGACTTTGACTCCGAAGACATCGATAGTATGGACGATGATGCCGGAGAAGAACAGGAACCACCGCCCACAGGGCGCTGGACAGCCACCTCATCATATGACATATATATGGTAGACACACCCAAAGAAGGCGATGGCGATGAGGCAACAGGGGATAATCCCCTTGAGAAGCAGTCTAAGCACCGGCGTCATAAGCGCCGCTCTAAGCCCCGCCATAGCAAAAATGGTGATACCGGCACATGAGACAATAATACTCCGGATAATGCCGAAGACGAAAACAATCCCGCCCAGCTAGACTTCGAGAAGGCCGAACGGGAGAACGGGCACGCTAGCCCCGATGAACAGGCAACGGACGGAGATTTAGAGGACGACAATTACATGCCCCTCTCCGAGGACGAGGTTAGCCTCGGCGACGAAGAATTCATCGTGCCTAAGGACCCCGTCGAGCAAGAGCGCTTCAAGCGCCGGCTTATAGGCACTACAAAGAGCCTGAAGAAAAAGCAGCAACAGCTTCAAGCTGATCAAGATCTGCTAGCTGATAGATGGACCGAGGTCCTGGCAGCCGAGGGATATGGACTCGAGCGCCCAACCAAAAGTTACCCAAAGCGCAAGTTGTTACCTCACTTTGAGGAGGAGGCGCAGGATGCGGCTGACCGACCACCACGTGACCGGGACAAAGCATATCAATCCCAACACTAGCCCGCACCCCGTCGCCAGTCAAACAAAAACACGAACGACCGAGGCTACACGCAGGACCTGCGAGATGTGTTGGAAAACAAAGCAGGGCAGTCAAGATCGATCTATGGGTCACGGGGGCGCGCCCCAACGTGTGTCGACGATGACCACGCCGGATACACCAAATATAAATCCGGCCGGGCTGAATACAACCGACCAGACTCACTTGAACTGCGTCGTGATATAGCCCGGCATAGAGGCGCCGCACACCCCCTATGCTTCACTGACGAAGTAATGGATCATGAGTTCCCAGAAGGGTTTAAGCCCGTGAACATCGAATCATATGATGGGACTAAGGACCCCGCGGTATGGATAGAAGATTTCTTTCTCCACATTCACATGGCCCGCGGAGATGATCTACACGCCATCAAGTACCTCCCACTAAAACTCAAGGGACCGGCTCGACATTGGCTGAATAGTTTGCCAGCAAATTCCATTGGAAGTTGGGAGAACCTGGTGGACGCATTCCTGGATAACTTCCAGGGCACTTACGTGCGACCACCGGATGCTGATGAGTTAAGTCACATAATCCAACAGCCCGGAGAGTCAGCCAGGAAATTCTGGACTCGGTTCCTAAATAAAAAAAACCAAATTGTCGACTGTCCGGATGCCGAGGCCCTAGCGGCCTTTAAGCATAATATCCGCGACGAGTGGCTTGCCCGACATCTCGGCCAAGAAAAGCCGAAGTCCATGGCAGCCCTCACGACACTCATGACCCGCTTTTGTGCGGGTGAGGATAGCTGGTTGGCTCGTAGCAACAACACAGCAAGCAATCCTGGCACATCAGAGGCCAGAGATAGCAACGGCAAGCCCCGACGCAACAGACACAAGCGTCGCAGCAATGGCGATAACGCCGAAGACATGGCTGTCAATGCCGGATTCAGTGGCTCCAAGTCCGGTCAGCGGAAGAAGCCATTCAAAAGAAACAGTTCGGGCCCGTCCAGTCTGGCCCGCATACGCGATCGCTCGTGTCAAATTCATGGCACCCCCGATAAACCAGCCAACCACACCAACAGAGAATGCTGGGTGTTCAAACAGGCTGGAAGTTGAATGCTGAAAACAAGGAAAAGGGGCCACATAGTGATGACAACGAGGGGCCCCAGCCGCCGAACACAGGAGGACAGAAGAAATTTCCTCCCCAAGTGAAAACGGTAAACATGATATACGCCACCCATATTCCCAAGCGGGAGCGGAAGCACGCACTAAGGGACGTCTACACGATGGAGCCAGTTGCCCCAAAGTTTAATCCATGGTCTTCTTGCCAATCACTTTCGATCACAGGGACCATCCTACCAGTATCCGTCATGGCGGTTCGGCCGCATTGGTCCTTGACCCTATCATTGACGGATTCCACCGAACACGAGTCCTCATGGACGGTGGGAGCAGCCTGAACCTACTTTATTAGGATACAGTGCGCAAAATGGGCATCGATCCCCCCAGGATCAAACCTACCAAAACCACCTTTAAAGGTGTCATACAAGGTGTAGAGGCTCGCTGCACGGGCTCAATCACACTAGAAGTAGTCTTCGGATCTCCGGACAACTTCCGAAGCGAGGAGTTAATATTTGATATCATCCCCTTCCGCAGTGGCTATCATGCACTACTCGAACGAACCGCATTTTCCAAATTCAATGCGGTACCGCACTATGCATACCTCAAACTCAAGATGCCAGGTCCTCGCGGGGTTATAACAGTCAATGGAAACACAGAGCGCTCCCTCCATATAGAGGAGCATACTGTGGCCCTCGCAGCAGAAGTACAGAGCAGCCTTCTTAGGCGGACCTACAGTTCGGCCATAAAGCCCCCCAGAGTACTCTGCAACAGGATCGGTCGGCATGTCCTGGGCTCGGCTAGAAATTTGGCCTCCATCCTAGTCCCAGTCAAGCAGCAAAATTCGTGCCGCGGATACATAATTACGCACTTAAGATACCATGGGCACAGGCGGAGGCACTGATACAATACGGCCTACAATGCGGCTCAACCGCTCCAGGACCCGTACACCATCAACCTTTTTCTTTCTTTCAGGTCCCTATTTTCCAAAGGCTCATCCGATAAACCTGATTATTGGACCCATCACGGGACGGAAACGCCAAGGAGGCAAGAAGCTTTGACGTACAAGGGAGTTACCAGGTGGTCTCTGATAACAATCGCTATGCCTGTTTTACATACCCGCACGCAGCTCGCTCTTGGCTTGGACATGTCAAATAGTCCCATTTTTCTTAATCGTACTACTCGTATACATACGCCTTGACGTACTATTCAAATAACAATGGAAAATAATGTACAGCGTCAGCTTGTTATTACATTTCTTTATTTCTTTCCTTGGTTGTTTATTTAAATTTGCACCCGTACATTTTGGTACGATCAGTTCGCCAGGGGCTTCACTGTACCCCATAACACGGCAAGAAAAGTCCGAACACTTTCGACAGTGCAGCACCCCGAACTTATAGCATTATATGCATCAGCTCCGAATCATGTCTTGGGTAAATAGTTGGGTTTGCCCGGCTCCCTTGTTTTGGTGCCTTACGTTCCGCTATATCGGGTAAGGTAGCGCAGGGAGAACTACTGCGATTGTGTCCCGGTTCTTCCGGACGAGCACCTCAGTAGAGAAAGCCGAAAACTGACTGTCATGATGTGGCGAGAGCTGGTCGCTGTTCGAGAGGTCTCAAATCCTTAAAGATTTTTTCCGCTTTGGGTGAGGAATCGGCCTTGTCCGATTTAGGCGTGTATAGCGCCCCAAGTTTGGCCTTCCGAATACCAGGGGCTACACCAAATTTTAAAACTGTAGACTTCTATGCCTAAGTGAGAGTGATAAAGCCGTATAGTCCGATTGCCTGGTTCGTTGCATTAAACACCTCCTTAAAGGACCACTTTTTTTGATAAAGAGTGTTTATATTTGTCCCGAACACCCCGGTACTAGTTACATGGCAGCAGAAGCCGACGACTGGCAAACTCTCAGATTTTATAAACGGCCGCATAGAAGGTAATATTTTAAATCAACAAGCGTTATCTGGCGCAAATGAACTTTTTTTCATATTACAGGATCGAATGAATACATTCATTCAAATATTACATCCTTAGAACATTCCTCTTCCATGAGGCAGGCGCCCTTCAGGACACTATCATAATATTTTTCAGGGTGGCGGTGCTCCTTGCCCTTCGGTGGCCCCTCCGTCACCAGCTTCTCGGCATCCATCTTCGCCCAGTGCACTTTCGCGCGGGCGAAGGCCCTGCGTGCACCTTCAATGCAGACTGGCCGCTTTATGACTTCGAGCCGCAGACAGGCAGACACAAGCCGGTTCACCAGGCCGAAGTAGCTGCTGGGCAGGGGCTCGGCTGGCCACATCCGGACTATAGGTCCTTCATGGCCAGTTCGGCCGCCTTGTGAAGTTCGACCAGTTGCTTCAGCTGGTCGCTCAAGGTCACCGAATGTTCGGCCCCAATATACTGGGACCAGAACAACTTCTCCGTCGAGCTCCCTTCCTCAGCCCGATAGAACTCTGCGGCATCAGATACGCTACGCGGCAGATCTGCGAATGCTCCGGGAGAGCTCCAAATTCGGGTAAGTAAAAAGAAAGTCTCCTTCACATGCTTGCTTTGCATATTGAATGCCTTACCCGCTGCAATCTTCTTGGCCGCCTCAATCTCCTGAAGGGCCTTTTGGGCTTCGGCCTTGGCGTCTCTTGCGCTTTGGAGGGCCTTCGCAAGCTCGGACTCTTGCGTCTTAGAGTCACGCTCCAAGGACTCATATTTTTTGACAAAATCCTCGAGCTCTTGCTGGACCTCGCTGATGCGGGCCTCTTGCTTCTCGCGCTCGGCGCGCTCCTTGGCCACGTTGTTTTCGGCCTCACTCAGCGCCTTTTTCAGGGCCGCCACTTCGGTCGTGGCCCCTATTAAAATTGATAACGCTTCTATAAGCTGAAGCCATTCCTTTTTTATACAGACGGGGTATTATGTACCTTTGTTCTACTCGAGCTGCCTCTTCACGAGGCCGGGCTCTTCCTCCGTACGCTCCAGGTCCCGCTTCAGTTCGGAAACCTTCGATGTACGGGCGGCAGCGGCCAGCAGCGACGCCAGCTTATTCACATAGACATATTATGTTAGACTCCTGCGGATGATTATTTGATCCTCTGTTCGGCTTTTCTTTCCAAACACCAAACAGAGCATCAGGGGCTACTGTCTATACCGTGATATTTTCTTATAATTTTATTATTTACCTCGAAGCCTGTTAGGAGGCTGGCGCAGGCTTCGGTCAATCCGCTTTTGGCGGACCGGACCTTCTCAATCACCGCACTCATGATGGTGCGGTGCTCTTCATCAATGGAAGCGCCGCGAAGCACTTCCAACAAGTTGTCTGATGCCTCTGGATGGACAGAGGTCATCGGCACAGGTGGCTCGCCCTCCTTAGCGAGGGCCTGCCTACCTGAATCCGGAACCGTTGGAGGTTCGGGCGCAGTATCTGGCTGGGGGCCAAACTTGCTGCGGCCCCCGTTATCAGAATCCATGGGGGTCTTCCCCCCATGTGCCCGGCGTTTGGGATTTCGCCTTGGGGCGTCTCCAGAACAGTCTCCCCCTGGTCCGGTATCCTCTGGAACAGCACCTCGATGTCGTCCACGGGCTGGGGGGAAGTGGCCGTCGGGAGTGAATCGCTAGTTGTTCATCACCGACTGACTCAAGGACCCATCCAAGGAGGATCCATTGATGTGGGCTCTGGCCGGACTGCACAATCATATTTAACATGATAAGAAGCAATAAAGCAATGCGTACCGGAAGTATTATAGTATCTGGATACTTACGACTTCGCCAGGGGCTTGTCCCTGGGCAACCACTCCTCGTCGCTGTAGGCGGCTGTTGTGGAGTGGTCCGGAGCGAGGGTCTTTCCCTTCCTGGACCCTTCGGCCTCCCCAGACGGGGCGGCCTTCCTTTTCTTCTCCCCCCAGTCGCGGGGGGAGGGATTTCCGCTACCTCCTCTTTGTTAGAGGAGCGCGCCTTGGTGTCTTAGGACGATGAGTCCAATACGACCTTGCGCCGGAGACCTTTCCTCGTGCCCGCGTTCTTCTTCTTCTTCTTCGGCACCTCATAGGGTGCCGGAAACAGCATCTCTGTTAGGAGAGCCGATGCTGGATCTTTAGGTAGAGGAGCCGGACAGTCAATCCACTCTGCTAATGCTACCCAGTCCTGATGAATGGGCATGGAAGTTTAGATTCCTCCTGCGGATGTGCTGGTAAAAGGCACGTCTTGCAGAATATAAGAACTTACCAGATTTGCGGGGCGCCTTGCGCTGAGTCCGCGATCTTCGGTTACGGGTGGTGGTACCTCGTTAGCCTTGAATAGCACTTTCCTGACATCTTCATGTGTTGTGTCGAAGAGCTCTCGCAGCGTCTAGTGTTCGGCTGGGTCAAACTCCCACATATTGAAAGCCCGTCTTTGACACGGAAGGATCCGGCGGGAGAGCATGACCTGGACCACGTTAACAAGCTTGATTTTCTTGCTTATCATGTTTTTGATACAGGTCTGGAGTCCGGTCAGCTCCCCCAATGGGCCCCAGGCTAGGCCCTTCTCTTTCCAGGAGGTGAGCCGCATGGGGACGCCGGATCGGAATTCGGCAGCCGCTGCCCAGTTGGTGTCGCGCGGCTCGGTGATGTAGAACCACCCCGATTGCCACCCCTTCACGATCTCCACAAAGGAGCCTTCGGGCCAAGTGACATTGGCCATATTGCCCACCATGGCGCCTCCGCACTTTTCTTGCTGGCCGACCACCACCTTTGGCTTCATGTTGAAGGTCTTCAGCCATAGGCCGAAGTGGGGCGAAATGCGGAGGAAGGCCTCGCACACGACGATAAACGCCGAGATGTTGAGGATGAAATTGGGGGCCAGATCATGGAAGTCCAGCCCATAGTAAAAACTGAGCCCGCGGAAAAATGGGTGGAGGGGGAATCCCAGTCCGCGGACAAAGTGAGGGAGAAACACTACCCTCTCCTGAGGCTCGGAGGTAGGGATTATCTGCCCTTCGGTAGGAAGCCGGTGCGCGATGTCTGCGGCCAGGCATCCGGCCTCCCGGAGCTTCATGATGTCCTCCTCCTTAACGGAGGAAGCCATCCACTTGCCTCCCGCTCCGGACATGCTTGAATGACTTTGCGGAGAAGGAGAAAGCTTGGGCGCTAGGGCTCGAGCAAGGGCAAATGGATGAGCAGAGGAAGAAGAAGGTGTGGGTGGAGAAAGGGTGAATCCTTATCTCTTTATAGAGGCGGTAGAAAGCATGCGCCTCCCCACTTGCCCCGTAAAACTCGCTTATTCCCCAAGCATCGTGTTAACGGCGCGGTTGGGTTACCCACACCCGTATTGATGAGAATCCCGTGATAAGGGGACACGATCTCTGCTTTGACAAGACGTGCCAATGAAACCGCCTCGCAATATGTGTAGCAGCTGGTTGAGAAAAAAGGTTCGAATAATGACCGGGCTGCGGCGTGATGTCACGCTATGAAAAGTTGTCAGTAGATTAGATTTGTGGAATATTATTCTCTCTACGGTGGTATGTGGAATTTGTTTTGCAGAGCCGGACACGATCCTCGTCTTAAACCTTCTATGGTGTATTCGGAGAAGGAACCCGCCTTGCAATGCCGAAGACAATCTGCGCGCTGGACTCATCGTCATTGAAGCCTGGTTCAGGGGCTGCTGAGGGAGTCCCGGATTAGGGGGTACTCAGACTGCCGGACTATATACTTTGGCCGGACTGTTGGACTATGAAGATACAAGATTTAAGACTTCGTCCCGTGTCCGGATGGGACTCTCCTTGGCGTGGAAGGCAAGCTTGGCAATTCGGATATGTAGATCTCCTTCTCTGTAACCGACTCTGTGTAACCCTAGCCCCCTCCGGTATCTATATAAACCAGAGGGTTTAGTCTGTAGAACAACAACAACAATCATACCATAGGCTAGCTTCTAGGGTTTAGCCTCTCCGATCTCGTGGTAGATCAACTCTTGTAATACTCATATCATCAAGATCAATCAAGCAGGAAGTAGGGTATTACCTCCATCGAGAGGGCCCGAACCTGGGTAAACATTGTGTCCCCCGCCTCCTGTTACCATCAGCCTTGGACGCACAGTTCGCGACCCCCTACCCGAGATCTGCCGGTTTTGACACCGACAACGGAGGTGGGGGGTGGGGGTGGCGGAGGAACAGAGGCCGTGGGGGCCGTGGTCCGGCCGGCGGCCCGTGTGGTGTTCTGTATGGGAAGAATCAGAGACGTGGAAGAAGAAGGGTTAGGAGACGTAGGATCTTCATCCAACCGCCTGAAATGGTCGAGAGACAGCTGGGAGTTGCATTCTTAATGCGCTCTGGTTCATCATGTGTGGGCACTGCGCAACCAACATTTTATTATCCAAAATCTGCTTGCTCTTCTTTACCATGCTCCTCTTCCGTTCTTCTTTAATATGTACTCTCTCCGTTCCTAAATACAAGTCTTTGTATAGATTCCACCATCGACTACATATGGAGCAAAATGAGTGAATCTACACTCTAACTAAAATGTATCTGGATACATCTGTATGTGATCCATAGTGGAAATCTCTACCAAGACTTATATTTTGGAACAGAGGGAGTATGATAGTAGTACAGTATGTTCCTTGTACTGAAGATGAGCAGGGACATTTGCAGTGTAGAGGTCTATACGGTCGGTTGTGATGGACACTTTGAGCCTCTTTCATTCGTAGGATTTTGTAAACATAGGAATAGGATTTGTAGTGACCTGCCCACTTGAATCCTATAAGAATAGCAAGGAAATGCGGGGAGCTGTGTCGCCTTTGAGAGTTACACTGATATTAACAGTACCGCACCTTCAGTTGAAGAGAACTGGTATCCAAAGCCTTTCTAGCCGTACCGGCAGTACTAGCACATATATTCCAGCAAGTTCCACTTTGCTGATTTTACTCTGATGCTTACGATTTTCCCTGTTATATCTACACTATGATCTGTGTAGCTGCTTTGTGTCACACTAGCAGCAGTCCACTCTTGAATCTAAACACTGCAATGACTTACAAAATTGGCACCAAGGCATTGAGTGCCATTCTGGATGCAATGAAACTCATACGCTCCCCACCTATTGATTCTTGTTCAGAATATGATCCTAATGACTATTCTAACCTCGAGGAGTCAAAGGCAGATGGCCTGTCCTGTTCACCCATCAAGGTGCCTGTTCTAATTTGGCAAGGTTTTATTGATTGCGCATATCTTGCATATGTTGTCTCGCATTTCTTCTACTTTGTTGCACCGCCATCTGCTTAGTTTACTCATCATATATGTCGAGATGCCATGCCCATCCATTATCAACACATATTCCATCTGTCATCATACCATGTTTTCCACTCAAATGTTGTTCTTGTGCATCAGACATCAAAAAGGAAGAGGGTGATTGCCGAACCTGAAGGAGCACCAGCAAAGTCGTTGGAAAACATGGTGGTGCCGAAGAAATCAGACAACACCCCACTTATATTGGCTATACAACCAGTGACACAAAACGTAGGACCGACTCTAGCAGACTGTACCCATACTTCACTGGCCACACCACTAGCCCCACCACACAGGACCTGCACTCCAGCAAAAGGTATACCGATTTCATTTGCCATAGCACCAGCCGTACCACAGAAAAATCCCACTCCAGCAAAAAGGTACAACAAGTCCACCGGCCGAAGACCTATCCCAATTGCAGAGACAGCCAATTCTTGCAGATTGGAACCCCATTCCATTTATTCCCAGTTTAAAAGACAATGCTTTCAATGTTGTTAGGGACTACGTGCATATATTCCCATGATGGGAAGATTATAGTGAAGACAAACACCATTTTCACATCTTCCTGTCCAACTTACGTGTAAGTGCTATTATTCATGGTTATTATTTTCCTGTTTTCTGCTGATTGAACACATCAATGATTTACATTACATTGTTGTAACTAGGCGAGGGTCAATCTGGATAGTCATGACGAGCAAAGCTTGCTTGTTCTTTTCAAGGAAGCATTCTAGCAGTATCGGTGTTACCTGAGGAAATCACACTTTGATGGCAAGTCTATAAACGAATTTCCGGTGAATTCTCCTGTGCTAAATTTAGAAGACATTGAATGGAAAAACCTTGTTATGCACTGGTCTCGTTCCCAGGATGAGGTACTGTCTATGAAATCACATGAAAATTTGAACTTCTACTTTTCCGCATGTGCCTTACGGATCTTTTTTGCAGGAAATCTGCTCAAAGAAGAATTCCGGTTTGAAAGGAACGATAGGATATCGCAAATATGCTGCCCGCTGCTTTGCTCTTGTTAGTACCTGTTGTCCTGTATCACTGTACTTGCATACATACCTAGTTCATTATGTGACAGCAGCATGCATGATAGCTTGCTTATCAATTGTTCGCTCCAAATTATCTTATATGTATGAATGGTTACATTAGTGTAGAATATATCCAATGCCAATGAATTTTTTTATCTCTGCATTGTTCTTGTAAGTACATGCTGTCCTTTATCAGTGTACTTATATTGACAGGTGGTTGTTCATGTACCATCACTCTGCAGCTTATTTTCCTTTGCCCTCCATTTTCTACACATCAGATCTATATTTACTCTTACCATAAGGTTGGATAACACCGATGGTCCTGAAGAAGTTTAGTTGTGCATTGCTCTTGGCTGTACCTTTTGCCTGTATCGCTGCACTTACATTTATAGCTACTTGGTTATGTAGCATCACTCTTCATCTTATCTTAAATATTCTCCATTTTTTCGTATTTTAGCACATCTATATTTACTCTTAACAAAATGTGGAATAAAGGCAATGCTTATGAAGAAGATTCTGTGGTAAACTTCTTGAATTGCCCCTCCCCCCCCCCCCATCAGCATGGACAAGGGCTTTATAGAGCCTGTCTTCACCAATAATGTAAGTTTGTCCTTCTCAAGCCTTCAAACTTTGTTGTGTATATTTGGTTAGGCATGACTGCAACAGCTGTTTATTTTTGGTGTTTGCATCAAATTGCATGTTTAAAGTTTATTATGTAGTTCATAAACAATAGTTAAGTTATCAGTTGTACAACCAAGTTCCTTCTTCATACCATGTAAATTAAACTATACAGAGCAAGTGATCTTCTTTTGCACAACATGTATGCTTCTGTTCTTCATCCGTAATCCAGTGGTGTGGTGAACCTACCCACTACAGCACAATGTCATATTCTACAATGTCTTAACTATGGACAATGTCATATCATTCTACTATTATTTAAACCGTCTCTTTATTTGCCAATCTAAAATGGGATAAATTGACTAACCATTGATACTTATGAGTTCTTGATCTGTAATCAAGTGGTGTCGTGAAGCTGCAACTCCTTCACAATGTCATTTCCTGCCATGTCTTGACCTGAACAATACCATACTATGTTAATGCAATTTTAAACTGTGTCACTATATTCGTCAGTAAGAAATGTGATGAATTGTCAGCACCGATACTTTTATGTGCAAAACATGTCATCTGTCTGCTTGTTTATATTTCAGAGTGAGGAAGATATAAGTGTTGAACAAGTGCAGTCTCATCAGCTTGCTCAACTGCTTGCGCTGCTGCTCCCCAGCAGGGCTAACATTTCTTGAGATCTATTGAAGTGCTGTCGGTTTTGTATATTATTTTGTCGACGTGTTTATTTGCACTGGTGGCGATCTTTGATGCCCAGTGTATGTAATCTGCTGTCTGCTTGTGCTTTATTATCATAGTGGCAAACATTGATGCCTAGTGGATGTAATATGCCATAATTTCTTTATTGTATAGTCTAGGTTATTTCTTATTCACGATGCTGCAATTATTTTACTGTATATCCTGTCTTCGCAGTAAACCGGCCAAACCATAAAATTACAGTACATAATCGGGCCGTCATGCAATCACGATGTATGATCCGCATCATGGGCCCCGTCATCTTGGTCCGTTAAAAGGCCAAAAGTAAACTGGCCCACTAGTAGATTCGGGCCTTTAATAGGCCGAGTAACCCCCGGCCCTCTTTTCGCAAGAAAACTCAATGGGCTTTTAGGAGGCTGAGAAGTAGGTTGGGCCTGAAACGTGCCGAACAGCTCATGGGCCGGCAGCAGCCCGAAATGGACCCTGGCCCATGATTGTGCGAATCAAATCACGGGCTTTTAACAAGCGAAAATTGTCTCGGTCCTTGTTTGGCCCAATCAGATATCGGCTGCGAGCAGGCCGGATGCAAACTGGGTCGGAGTTAGGCCCAACTATATGACGGGTTTTTAACAGGCCGAAATTAATATAGGGCCGAAATGTTAAACAGGCCCTTAACAGGCCGAAACTAATATCAGGCCGAATTACTAAATGGGCCTTTAGCAAGTGGGCCCAAAAGCATAGCGTCCAGTTGACGGGCCGAATCTGATATGGGCCATAATTTAGCCTAAAGCCTCTTAAAGGGCCGGACCTGATCTGGGCTGTAATTTGGCCCAGAACGTGGTAGGCTTTTAACGGGCCGGATCTCATATGTGCCATTATCAGGCCCGGAACGTGGCAGGCCATTAATGGACCGGATCAAATATGGGCCGGCATTTGGCCCAAAACATGGCAGCCAGTTAATGGGCCGGCCTACTAGGGTCCTCAAAATCTTGTTGGCCTACAGCCGGGCCGGCCCATGTCGGCGAAATTTCATGGGCCTTTAGCTGGGCCGGCCCATTATGATCCGCAAGAATCTTGTGGGCCTTTACCTGGGCCGACCCATTATGGCACACAAAAATCTTGTGGGCCTTTACCTGGGCCGACCCGTTATGGCCCGCAAAATATTGTGGGCCTTTAGCTGGGCCAACCCATTATGGTCCGCAAAATCTCGTGGGCCTTTAGCTGGGCTGGCCCATTATGGTCCACAAAATCTTGTGGGCCTTTAGTTGGGCCGACCCATTTAAACTTTATGGGTCGGTCCACATGTCAACATATCATAGGCGCGTCTCGCCCATTGGATGAGTGACAACTGTGCCAACGCGGAGCTGACACGTGTTTCCTCCAGCCAATGATGATTTTACACGTGGAAAATCCCCATTGGTCCGGGCTGTTAACGGGTTATCGGATCCAAAACCCGACCCGAGCTTAACGGCGTTCCGTTACGGTGGATGCCACATGTCGGTCACCCTTGACGAAAGCACTTCTGTGACGCGTGATTTATCATCATGGAAGTGAACACTTCTGTGATGATAATTTTGGTAATGTCATGGAACACTTCTACGACAGCACAGGTATGACTATCTTGATTCTGTCATAAAATCATCAAGGATGTACATGCATGACAAAAAACGCGACCTACTGTGACAAACACGTATCATCACATAAGTGTATTTTTTTGTAGTGGTGGGGCACTTAACAACCATAGCTGAAAGCAGTATGAGTACTTATACAGGTTCAACCATACAAAGCACGCCTCGAATAGTGCTACTTTGCCTACAGTTAACCAAGGATGAGGCCACCAAGCCCCAGGACAAGGCCTAGGCACCAGCGCGCATCCACAACCTTCTGAAAGCGGCTTCATCTCGCAATGTGGTCAATAAACAGGATATTCGCTTTAGAGTCATGTAAAAGCATGAGCATAACCTTCTGTCCTATTCTCCAAGATGGACGGGCCTTCATTATTTGAGACCATCCATGCATAAGTATCTTTTCACCTCCAAGGGGAATGGAGTAGGTCGACATAAACATCATGTTGTGACCAAGCGCAAGTCTGACCCGACCATGGTTAGGCATCTGTATTGGAACAATAGAACTGGGCAGTTTCTGTTTCAAGACGATCACAGCTGTAAAATTGTGTATAAGCAAGAGTTTATGAACAACATATATAACAGAAAACAACTCATACCATAAGTTTCTCGACATACTTGGACATGTTCAACGTGTGCAGCAGTGGCACACATATCCCACGTGGCCTTCCACCATTGAAACGCCCCACAAGGACCTCAAGACGATCAACAAGGTGTAGGAACTTGTGGATGTCGTCCCAGTCAACTTCAGTGCAATCAGTAACAGTAGAGTTCTTATAGAATAACAAATGAGTAGCGTGCTTAACTTTGAAATAACCTACACATGCCACCAATTATAAGAAATATTAGTTAGAAGTAGCACCTTCATGAGAGATGGGAATCACAAATCGTTGCTAGTTCTAAAGTTAAATTGTGATTAGTTAGACAAAATAGGTGGATTAAGAAGTAATCGAGGCAACAAGCAAGAACCAGATACAAAACTAACTGATGTCTACTACACAACCTTCTTCTTATAGACGTTGTTGGGCCTCCAAGTGCAGAGGTTTGTAGGGCAGTAGCAAATTTCCCTCAAGTGGATGACCTAAGGTTTATCAATCCGTGGGAGGCATAGGATGAAGATGGTCTCTCTCAAACAACCCTGCAACCAAATAACAAAGAGTCTCTTGTGTCCCCAACACACCCAATACAATGGTAAATTGTATAGGTGCAATAGTTCAGCGAAGAGATGGTGATACAAGTGCAATATGGAAGGTAGATATAGGTATTTGGAATCTGAAAATATAAAAACAGCAAGGTAACTAATGATAAAAGTGAGCAAAAACGATATTGCAATGCTAGGAAACAAGGCCTAGGGTTCATACATTCACTAGTGCAAGTTCTCTCAACAATAATAACATAATTGGCTCATATAACTATCCCTCAACATGCAACAAAGAGTCACTCCAAAGTCACTAATAGCGGAGAACAAACGAAGAGATTATTGTAGGGTACGAAACCACCTCAAAGTTATCCTTTCTGATCGATCTATTCAAGAGTCCTTAGTAAAATAACACGAAACTATTCTTTCCATTCGATCTATCATAGAGTTCGTACTAGAATAACACCTTAAGACACAAATCAACCAAAACCCTAATGTCACCTAGATACTCCAATGTCACCTCAAGTATCCGTGGGCATGATTATACGATATGCGTCACACAACCTCAGATTCATCTATTCAACCAACACAAATTTACTTCAAAGAGTGCCCCAAAGTTTCTACCGGAGAGTCAAGACGAAAACGTGTGCCAACCCCTATGCATAAGTTCACAAGGTGAACCCGCAAGTTGATCACCAAAACATACATCAAGTAGATCACGTGAATATCCCATTGTCACCACACATAAGCACGGCAAGACATACATCAAGTGTTCTCAAATCCTTAAAGACTCAATCCGATAAGATAACTTCAAAGGGAAAACTCAATCCATTACAAGAGAGTAGAGGGGGAGAAACATCATAAGATCCAACTATAATAGCAAAGCTCACGATACATCAAGATCGTACCACCTAAAGAACACGAGAGAGAGAGAGATCAAACACCTAGCTACTGGTACATACCCTCAGCCCCGAGGGTGAACTACTCCCTCCTCGTCATGGAGAGCGCCAGGATGATGAAGATGGCCACCGGTGAGGGATCCCCCTCCGGCAGGGTGCCGGAGCAGGGTGCCGATTGGTTTTTGGTGGCTACAGAGGCTTGCGGCGGCGGAACTCCCGATCTATTGTGCTCCTCGATGTTTTTAGGGTATATGGACATATATAGGTGAAAGAAGTCGGTCACGGGAGCCATGAGGGGCCCACGAGGGTGGGGGCGCGCCCAGGGGGTAGGGCGCACCTCCCTGCCTTGTGGCCACCTCGAAGCTGCCCTGACGTCTACTCCAAGTCTCCTGGATTGCTTTCGTTCCAAAAATAACTCTTCCGAAGGTTTCATTCCGTTTGGACTCCGTTTGATATTTCTTTTCTTCGAAACACTGAAATAGGCAAGAAAACAGCAATTTGGGCTAGGCCTCCGGTTAGTAGGTTAGTCCCAAAAATGATATAAAAGTGTAGAGTAAAGCCCATAAACATCCAAAACGGGTAATATAATAGCATGGAACAATAAAAAATTATAGATACGTTGGAGACATATCACTAACATGGATGAACAATTGGAACGACGCCGGGGTGGAAGATCACAGTGAAGATGAGACCAGGTTCTGCTATTTCCATCAACATTCTTGCGCCGACTTTCAGTCCGTAACACTTGAGAAAGTTTATCCAAGTTCGGCCATAAAAAAGCTGCGATCTTCTTGGTTCATTAACCCAACTCGGATATTATATCCATGGCTTGTCTTCAATGTGACCATTAAACTTGTGTATTTACTTATGTCAAGGCCGACCATCTTGAGTACATGTGCTCTAGCAGAGCAAGGAATGCACTCTAGGAAAAATAATATGAGAACACAATATATTCCCTATCCAAATCTAGAAATAATTCCCTCCTTCACGTCAGTGTTGAGCATGGTACTAGTACCTTTTATCCGAATATAGCAATCAAAATTTCCAAATTAGTCGACAACATGTTCAAAAAACCCCACCCTCCCGGATAGAAAAGAAGATTCTAGGAACATACTGTGCGTGTTTTAAAATCCTGTGTTAGGATGAGAAGGAACAAGTGTGGCGTCTCGCCGAGGGCACAGAAACCTGTAGGGTCCTCGCACTTTGGGCACTGCAAATGAAACAGACTAGATTTAGTAGGAAGAACAATGCATCAACGGCGGCGACTGCCATCCTAGGATTACCCGCGACCAAGGGACTTGGATTTTATTGGGGATGGGTGAAGAATTCGTATCTAGTTATCCATGAGAAAACCCTATTCAATCGCCGAGAGGGGGTTTTCTCTGAACAAGCAAACAAGGGAGAAGGGGATTTAGGCCGAGTGAAATATTGTTGCTTCGTCTGTCCAGCTTACTGCTAAAGCTGGAAAGGTGGGGGGTTTTTGTGATTTGATGGCTCATTGGGCATTACTGTAGCGCTACGACCGGGGTGAGTCTACCGTGCAGTTGTGCACTCTAATTTGGTGAATGACACGTGGACCCTATTGCCGGATGCCCCACATATCAGCGAAAGGAAGTAGAAAGGCAGGAGTAACTAGTTACACATAAAAATATTTTTGACAGAGAGATACTCCCTCTGTAAAGAAATATAAAAATCTTTTACATCACAACTTTATAGATAAGAAAAATCGAGGGGAATATATATAAAATAATATGGGGGTTCAGCTGAGAATATAATACTCAAACAGGCTCACGGTTCTGGACTTTGGGCCATAGGCCGGTGAGCCTGCATGTTTGGGGGCGCATGTGTTCTACCTCTGTGCTTTTCATATTGCAAGCGATCGGTACGACGCTGGTTTTAGATGCTGTCGCAAGGCAAATACAGAAAATTGAATAAAGCACGGTAGCTGTTAGAATGAAATCGAATGACAGTTCCTAACTAGCAATCAGAGTTGCAATTCTATCAACGATATCCTACGTGATAAATAATACTGTCGTACTAATTATACACAGGACACTTGTTTCACTGTGCCAGATTATTACATCAAAATCTCATGGAGGATAGATTAGTTCAGCAGTTGCGTGCTGCTACTGAAGAATTTCATAGGACATTTGGACCAAATCTCCTTGCAGAGAAAGTTTGATTTTGACATCATCCTCTACCGCAAGATTTGATTTAGATTTGAACCTTGACCATCCTTTAGCATCACTCATCATGCGACCATCCTTTGTACTTACGGTATATTGAGCAGGCTCATTCACATCAAGGCTGCACATGGTAAGAGAAACTTGGCCACGATCGCCCGGATTGTTGAACGACTCCCTCGTTGCTCTAGGAATTCTCTGTTTGCAAAACAAGAAGACGTACACAAACAGTTAGATCAACACAATGAATCATGTGAAACAACATGGAAGGGAAAAAGAATCAAGCACTTGGGTGGCCAATGCTTACCAAGAAGGTGGAGATGTCGGTTTTTTTAAGGGCTTTGGTATATGCAGTGCGAACTGCAGCCCAGTCTATTGCCGGTGCAACTGCTGGTTCCATTGCCGCTGCACGGGCCGGAGTAGATGCAAGTGCAAGTGTTGGAGAAGGTGTCGAAGCCGTTGCTGGTGCCCGTGCCGGTGCCACTGGTAGTGCCGCCGTTGCTGCCGGAGATGGTGCTCCTTGTGGAGCTGGTGCCGGTGTCGGAGCAGGTGGCAGTGTCGATGCCCGATCCTCCGGTAGATCTGCCTGATCCACTGACGCGGTCGGTGCCCAATCCTCAGGTGGATCAGACTGAGCTATGATGCCACTTGAAGCTACGTCGGTAATTCCCCAAAGAGGAAGTGATGATGCAGCACATCGACGATAGGTATTTCCCTCAGTGATGAGACCAAGGTTATTAAACTAGTAGGAGAACCAAGCAACAACACGTAAACGACACCTGCACACAAATAACAACTACTCGCAACCCGACGTATTAAAGGGGTTGTCAATCCCTCTCGGGTAATGGTGCCGGAAATTGGCAAAACGAACGTGAATAAATTGTAGTAGATTGATAGATCGAAGGGCAAATAAAATAAATAAGAATAAATTGCAGCAAGGTATTTTTGTATTTTTGGTTTAATAGATCTCAAAATAAAAGGCAAATAAAATAGATCGCAAAGGCAAATATATTAAAGAAGAGACCCGGGGGTCGTAAATTTCACTAGTGGCTTCTCTTGAGAAAAATAGCAAACGGTGGGTGAACAAATTACTGCTGGGAATTGATAGAACTTCAAATAATCATGACGATATCAAGGCAATGATCATTATATAGGCATCACATCCAAGATTAGTAGACCGACTCCTCCCTGCATCTACTACTATTACTCCACACATCAACCACTATCCAGCATGCATCTAGTGTATTAAGTTCATGGAGAAACGGAGTAATGCAATAAGAACGGCGACATGATGTAGACAAGATCTATTTATGTAGAAATACACCCCATCATTTTATCCTTAGTAGCAACGATACATACGTGTCAATTCCCCTTCTGTCACTGGGATCAAGCACCGTAAGATCGAACCCACTATAAAGCACCTCTTCCCATTGCAAGATAAATAGATCGAGTTGGCCAAACAAAACCCAAATATCGGAGAAGAAATACGAGGCTATAAGCAATCATGCATATAAGAGATCAAAGAAGATTCAAATAACTTCCATGGATAAAAAGATATATTGTCACGACCGGTTTTTCAATAAAATAATTATTGAGAGACCAATCCCTTTTATGGACCAGCGAAGAAGAATTCCTTCTCACTGGTAGACAATAATCTTGGTCACAGAAGAAAAATACCAGGAGTACTAAATATAACACAAGGTTGAGCAGAGACTGCCCAATAATTTATTACAGGCACGCCGATAAAACAATACGGCGGATAGGGTGGCAAACTTCTAACTCACGATAATAACGGTGGTGGAAATATCATCGCGAAGCGAGTGATATGATTCCAGAAGACTACAACTCATCGAGCGTCGGAGTGAGGCTCGAGGAGACTTATTGCGGGTGGCGGAAGCGTAAACAACATAAGTGACCAATATCCAGGGTCGCGCAGGACTGACTGGGACTCCTCTAGGCATCGGACGCGCTATCAAGCTCTTCATCCAAGAGATCACCTTCGTCAACATCTGGCCAAATCAACAAGCCAGGTGAGTACTATGAAAGTACTCGCAAGACAGTTCGGACATAAGGTATAACAAATGTAAACATGAAACATATGAACAAGTTAACCAGTGTGATCAAACATAGAGGTAATAAATACTGGGTGCCAAGCGAGGGTCTGAATGACGCCTCGAGCGGAAACTGCAGAACAGTAATACGGGTGCCAAACGAGTGTCTGAAAGACTCCTCGAGCAGAAAATGCGAAATAATAATGCGGGTGCCAAACGAGTGTCTGAAAGACTCCTCGAGCGGAAAATGCGAAATAATAATGCGGGTGCCAAACGAGTGTCTGAAAGACTCCTCGAGCGGAAAATGCGGAATAATAATGCGGGTGCCAAACGAGTGTCTGAAAGACTCCTCGAGCGGAAAATGTGGAATAATAATGCGGGTGCCAAACGAGTGTCTGAAAGACTCCTCGAGGGTAAATGCAGAATAACAATGCCACAGTCGGGCGTCGGGGCGACACCACATAAAGGGCTTATAATAGAAAGTAAAGACAGTGCATGCCGCAGTCGGACGTCTGAGCGACATCACATAAAGGGCTTATATCGAAAGTGAGAAAGGAGTACACGCCACAGTCGGACGTCTGCGCGATGTCACCTAAAGGGCTTATATCACATTTCATTATTACAACAGTTCGGAGACATAAATTATCACAAGCATGAGACACAAAATAAAGTTAGTCCATCCACTGGAATAACAATAAATCTGAAATTTTACCACTTGAGCTTGTTCACCGGGGACAAGTTTTTCACACGGATAGATATGGAGATAATGTTTACACTACTGATCATGGATACGATGATTTGGAAAGAATTGACTCTGCAGAGTTTGTACTTAACCACAGCCAACGGATTTCAGTAGTCACGGGGACTAGTTCCGTCTGCGTTGTTTTGGAGGAAACACGTCTAACCAGTACACACCCAATTCAACCATCCGAAGCCAGGGATCACCCTCGGCGACGTTCAAGAAAAACCTTGAGACGGGGAGGCTACAACCTCGCGTAGCATGGGATCAAATTTATATACGCGCGCTCTAAGGGGGTGCCCCCCCTCTCGGTCCCAACCGGAAACACCCATGCCCCCTGACCGAATGACTGGCTTTAATCCTGGGCCAAGGTACCATCATCCCGGCCTCTCTGTTTGGTGTGTACACGGAAAGAGGTTACCAACTTACTAAACCGCATCCTGGCAATGAGACATGTGGTAGCACGGAAAGGGGAAGGGACGGTAACACGGCTCCAACCATGTTAACGTCGGAAAAGTCGAATGACGCAAGGCTGGCATGCTACAACAATACCACCTTGCTGCCCTTCATGTCACCACATGATTAGGCCATCTCTCATCAGAGATCATCGCAACTTTGGAACATGCGGGAAAAGATCGATAACGTGGCTCCAACCACGTTAACGTCGAAGAAAGTCGGATGGCGCAAGGCTGGCATGCTACAACAGTACCACCTTGCTGCCCTTCATGTCACCACATGATTAGGCCACCTCTCAACAGAGGTCATCGCAACTTTGGGACAACCGGGTCGTTGCCGTACAAGCAACGAGGTTTTTACCGACACTCATATGCCACACACAAACTCTCACGTGAACATGCAAAACACCTGTCATATCAAATGTTCGAAACATGCTTGCCTGGTTCGGAGAAGTCGGAGTCTAGCTCGGCGAAGTTCGCGGCTCCGTCACCCCTCCCGGAACCTACGGCAAATCACGAAACGGGCACTAACGGGAAAACCAACACATACACAGAAACTTTTCCAATTATTTTTCAAATAAATCCCATAAAAAACTAGAGAAAATTTGAAGATTGTCAGAAAAAGAATCACTCAAAAATACCTTTTTATTAATAAGTTATAAAGGTTTCTCTCCAGGGACTTATCTGTAATGAAACAGAAAAGTTCCAGGGTTTTAACTGAGAAAACAGAAAACGCTTCGGCTGGGAATGCACAAGCGCAAAGGAGGAAACGTATTTTGCCCGAAGGCGCCAACAGAAAACGGTTCGCGAATAAAAGAACAGAGGCTGACACGCGGGGTCCACATGTCAGGTTTGAAAAGCTCGCCGGCGCCCGAAGACTGCGGTGGACGCCGGCGTCGAACCACGGCGAGTTAGGAGAAACGGAGGGTACCAAGAGCTTCAGCGTCCTCTTCCGCGTCGGTGGGTGGTGGACTCGTCCAACGGGGAGCACCACGTCGACGGCGACACTTTCTCCGGCGGACGATGGCTCGGGTGAGGATGGGGAACTCCGGTGGAGGGCTGCAAGCTACAAATTGAGGCGCGGGTCAGAACGAGGGATGCAAGGTGAGGCTACTGGCACGAGAATGGAGGCGGAGGAGCACACACGGGGGCGAATCGGGCTGGATCCCGTGGCGGGCCGCGGCGGCCGGAGTCGAGGAAGGAGACCTCCTCGGGGCTCTTCCAGTGGCTAGGCGTGCTCTAGGGGGAGTGCAGGGCTGGTGGGTGCTCGAGTTGAAGCTCGGGGCCCCTATTTATAGGCAGATCGACGGGATGGCCATGAACGGTGAATCTCCGGCGAGCGATTACGGCGGAGCAGTGGGTTGGCAGGGGGTTTGAGCGGTCGGGCAGCATCAGTGGATATAACTGGACTCGATTTGCAGCTAAACGGGGTCGGTCTTGGCGTAATGGCGTCGGTCCACGGTGAGGTGACCGCACGGGCTCAACGGCGGCAGAGAGCCGCTCTGCGCCCTGCGGTTCACGACGAGAGCGGCAGCGCGTTCGGGGGAGTGGAAGGCCACGCGGCGAGCTCCGGTGGTTTGGGCGGCGCTGGGTGGCGTCGTCGGCGCCGTGTCTCCCGCTGGCGCCCGCAAAGCCGCCGCCGGCGTTGGTCACGGGGTGGCGCACCTTCTGCTGCTCGTCGCCGACGCCCGCAAGGTGCCAGGCACTCGTGCGGTGCAGGAACAAGGGGGCGAGGACGGGGAGCAAGGCGACGCGGTGGCACTGGCGAGATCGATGTCCATCTCTGAAGAAAACGACAGTGAGCACTGAACTGAATCTCTGAACTTTCTGAACTTTGACAAAGACAGTGCACTACAGGTGTTCGACAGAAGGTTTTGGCTATGAGATAAATTTTTCTGGAGCTGTAACTTGGTGAGATGATCACTCAAAGCACCCAGGGGCTGTCTGAATTTACTTGGAATTTTTGGGGAAGGTTTTGAATGAATTTCACCAAATTTGCCAAATCTGGTCCAAACTTGCAGCAGGTGTAGTTTGAAATTTTTGAACTGAAGACTAGTGGATCTTCATGGTTCCAGGTTGAGGGTTCAAAGGACTAGGAGGGGAAAGAAGTTTGGTGGTAAAAGTCCAAACAGAAAATGGAGTTCCTTTGTAAATCTCCAAGTGGTAGAATAGAAGGCAGAAATTTGTTTGAATGAAATTTGAATGGGAATAATCACATGGGGAGGTTCAACTTGCTGGATTAGGTGTAAAACATGATCCAAAGGTGAGGGAAGGATTTGGGGAGAGGATTTGCACAAATGTCATGGTAAGAAGGGAAAGTTGAAAGTGGTAAAGGACTTTCCAAAAGCCATAGTGCAAAATTCAAAAAGATTTTCAGAAGTTATTTTTCCCGAATGAAAAACATTTTGTTTTGAGTCCAAATGAAAAGTAAGAACTTCCAAGACCAAAGGCCAATCTTGGGTGAATCCAAACAAAACTTTTGCCATAAGGAAAAATATATGAGAGGGAGAGTTCTCTTAAAGAAAAATTTAAATTGCACCCCTCAAGTCAAAATAGAAATCTTTTTTGAAAAATCCAAATAAAAACTTGGGTGTCACATATATCTGATCATAAACTAAGTTCATCCGATCCCAACAAACACACCACAAAAAGAGTTACATCATATGGATCTCCAAGAGACCATTGTATTGAGAATCAAACGAGAGAGAGAGGAAGCCATCTTGCTACTAACTACGGACCCGAAGGTCTACAAAGAACTACTCACACATCATCAGAGAGGTACCAATGGAGGTGGTGAACCCCTCTGTGATGGTGTCTAGATTGGATCTGGTGGTTCTGACTCTGCGGCGGATGGAATTAATTTTCGTCGACTCCCCTAGGGTTTCTGGAATATTGGGGTATTTATAGAGCAAAGAGTCGGTCCAAGGGGCAACCGAGGTCGGCACAATCCACTAGGGCGCGCCTGGGTCTTCTGGCGCGCCCTGGCGGGCTGTGCTCCCCTCAGAGCACCCCCAGGCGCTGCCTTGGCCCATTGGGTGTCTTCTGGTCCAAAAAAATCCCCAAAAAGTTTTGCTACGTTTTGGAATTCGTTTGGTATTGATTTCCTGCGATGTAAAAAACATGCAAAAAATAGCAACTTGCACTTGGCACTATGTCAATAGGTTAGTACAAAAAATGATATAAAATGACTATAAAATGATTATAAAACATCCAAGATTGATAGTATAATAGCATGGAACAATAAAAAATTATAGATACGTTGGAGACGTATCAAGCTGCTTCCGCTGTCAGTGCTAGAGCAAGTGCTGTCGGAGAAGGTGCCGACACTTGATCCGTTGCTGAAGGTGGTACCTATGTGCGAGACAGCAGCGATCGTCTCTGGTGTACTATGATCAGCTTTCTAACTTGACTAGGCCCTGTGACCATGGTCCAGTCTTTTTCTTCATTTCTTTTAAACGCGAGAAGGACTAATTATGGCATATTTGTTAAACCAAACTGCAGTTCATCATAGGGCTTCAGATTGTACTCAGACAACAGACGGATCCAATTGTGTCCAGTAATATAAGTGATGGACAATGCCTTCGTCACTGGCAGGACATAAGAAGTGAAACCTGCAAAAATAACCATCGTAGAGCAAACCAAACGGTTTATTCTTTGAAGAATGTCACGTGGCAAAACCTGCATTGTAAAATTGCAGCAGAAGTAAGAAAACATGACATTAAATCAATAAGATTTAGACAGTAAATCAATAAGATTTACTTGATGTGACACGAGTGAATCATTACCAGGAAATCACTATGTTGAAGTTCTAAACAGAAGATTGATCGTCCAATTACGCGTGGCATGTAGGGCCCCCGCTTACCCCCTCAAGCAGGACAGTCCAAAGGTTGTGACAAATCGTATGGACCGAACATCCATGGGACTGGAAATCCTGGTGGGTGCGATAAACCCTGCAATGCATAAAAATATTGGAGTGTAACCATAATTGATAAACCGTCCTCACAAAAAGATGATCTGGATACTTCAAAATATACAGACTGAATGGAGCGGACAGACATTAACATAGACTGTTCTCAGGACTCACCACACAACAAAAGTGGCAGTACTAAACAATATAGGGTTCACACACACAAATCAAGTACTGAACAATAGTACTTACTACAGACAAGCAAAGTTGCACTAATTAAACTATGCAGACTATTTGTTGCCACCGACATATGGGATGAACCCCGCATAACTGACTAGGCCATGGACTACGTGAGAGATGTCTACCAGCACCAGCACCATCTCATCAACCTTGGAGAACCTAACAGAGTGGTCTTTCCACTCATAAACATGACAATGAAGAGAGTCCACATCAGATTTGTCGGGAAGATTTACAAGAACCACACCCTTCGTAATCGAAGGCACAACCAGGAAATTGTTGTGGTCAAGTACACCATCGAGAACACGCCCGACAACAATGCTACAGGAAAACACTAGTTCAGGACACGTGGCGACAAGGACACAATAGCTGGATAGTTTAGAAGTAGAACTCATCCTCAGGTCCTCCAGTTCACAAGGCATGACTTTGAGAACTTCATCTCCACCACGGACTTGGTTCTAATTCAAACAGAAACCAAATATTTTATTACTACCTCCGTTTAGAAATATACGATGATTTTCGATATTTTATTATATATAAGACTACATATACACACAAATGAGTGAACAAAGACACTAGAACATGTCTTCAAAGGCATGAGAGTAGAGGGATTACTTGCAATATCCATAACAGAAGTTACTGAGGCAAATATACTCTCTTCAAAGGTAGCATTGATGTTCATAAAGTAGTTCAAAGTAATCTATAAGAAATCAGTGACAACCTCTCGCATGTTTTGGTCAAAAGAGGAATTTAGAACTGTCATTTGGCACACAAAAATCACACGCAAGATCACCCAGAAAGTTGTACTACTAGTACTAGTACTGCGTGCTAGCTGAAAAAACACGATCCAGATTGAGAAAAAGATCATCAAGAAGAGATATTACCTGGACTTGCTTAATGAGGGATCCCGGAGAGGGGGGCTTGGACAGGGCGATGGCCTTGAGCTCGTCTGCGGTAGTCTCGGCAGGGTGCTTGCGCTTATTCGTACCATGAGCTTCGACGGTTTTGGCCAGAGCCATACACATCACTTCAGCCGATGCTCTAGCATCCATCAAGAAACTGCCAAATAGAAATAAAAGAAAAGAAACCATAATCACAAACCCAAAAGAAGAACAGAGAGGGATTTATAGGATCAGTCTCGGGGTTGCAAGACTGGGCCTAGGCCAGAATCAACACCATTATGCGCTCACCTTTCCATCTTTGGGAGAGGAGAACAATGGTAGAAGCAGGTCGGGGTTTTCTTAAAGAAATGAGGAACAAGATGAGGGAGAAGCGAGTTGGGGTTTTTTGCAAGAGAGGAAGCTGAGGGAGAAGAGTGAAATGATGGTTGCTTTGTCCGTCCAACTTACTGCTGGAAAGGTTGGGGTTTTTTGATTTGACGGCTCATTGGGCATTACTGTGGCGCTTCGATCGGGGTAGTTTACTGTGTAGTTGGGCACTCTAGTACGGAGTAATTTAGTGCATGGCTAGTGGACCCGGATGTTGGTTGTCCCACACGTCGGCGAAAGTGAGTAGCAAGGTTCCCGACGACCATCATGGAGGATCCGCATGGTAGAGTGTGTCCACTATTTTTCTGAAGAAAATAATGATTACAACAAGTGTTTCCACTCTTACGACGGAGGAGTGCGAAACACGGCAGCCACTTGAACTTACACAGTGCTCCTACTACTAGGCATGTGCAGTGGTTCATACGTCAGTACTAAATAATCGTGTTGCTAGTGTAGTAAGATATGACGATAACAAACGATGTTGTGCGCATGTCAACTATATGAACAATAATGTAACATAGTAGCCCTTTTTTGACTGTCTGGTCGAGAATGAACGGTGAGATCAATGTTAACAGAACTAGGTCTAGAGCGCACGGAGAGTACGGTGCTACAGTACTCCACGGAACATGAACCATATGAAGTACGAATCAGTGTTAGGCTTTGTGTATGAAGGGTGCATAGGATGGGAGAAAAAGTTCCCTTCTCGACCCACTTTTGGGTGTTTGGCAGAGTGCATGAAGGGTGCATGAGTACACACTAGTAGGTTAATACAAATACACTAGGATCATGCATGAAGAGGGGTGCTGAGATGGGCATGAACGAAGAGGGAACAACTATATTGAGATGAGAATGCAACCAAACAGACCCACACGCTTTCCGATACTGTGAAGTCCCTCTGCTTCTCAAGGCGCACAGCGTTGGTGGTGCAGGGTGCCACCGCCCGTAGAGCCCACTGCCGGTCGACGGGAGCCAGCTCCTCAAAGAAGGCATCCAATTGCATGAATGGATTCCAGTGACGGAGCCCTGAGAGGATTCGCCCGGCAACGGCGATGGCAGCCCACAACCCCTCCTTGTCCAGCTCCGCCCCCACCATCGCACGGAGACGGCTCAGCTCCTCGGAGATATAGGTGAAGAAGGAGACCAGGTCAGGAAGCCGCAGCTCGTTGAAGTCGACGGGTTGGTCGAACAGATTTAGCCCGACGCCCGGCATGGTCGCGCTGGCATGACAAAAGGCATCGCGCAGCCGCAACACGTGCGTGGCAACATGGTCCACCAAGTGGCTGAGGCGATCCCGGACCTTGTCACGATCGCCCCACTCGTGCTCTAGCCGGCTTTCCTGACCACCTATCGCATCTCCTGCTTTCAGCAGCAACGCCGCCGACGCTGACACGTCTCCGTCGTATCTATAATTTTTGATTGTTCCATGCCAATATTCTACAACTTTCATATACTTTTGGCAACTTTCTATACTATTTTTTGGGACTAACGTATTTATCCATTGCCCAGTGCCAGTTCCTGTTTGTTGCATGTTTTTTGTTTCGCAGAAATTCCATATCAGACGGAGTTCAAACGGGATAAAAACTTACGGAGATTTGTTTTGGAATATATGTGATTTTTGGGAAAAAGAGTCAATGCGAGACGATGCCCGAGGGGCCCACAAGGACGGAGGGCGTGCCCCTTGTCCTTGTGGCCACTTCATAAGGGAGTTGGTGCCCTTCTTCCGGCAGGAAAGCTAATATCCAGGTAAAAATCTTGTTGAAATTTCAGCCCAATCGGAGTTACAGATCTCCAGGAATTTAAGAAACGGTGAGAGGCCAGAAACAGGGAACGCATAAATAGAAGGAAATAGAGAGAGAGATCCAATCTCGGAGGGGCTCTCGCCCCTCCGCCGCCATGGAAGCCAAGGATCAGAGGGGAAACCCTTCTCCCAACTAGGGGGAAGGTCAAGGAAGATGAAGAAGAAGAAGAAGAAGAAGAAGGGGTGCTCTCTGCCCCTCTCTCCCGGTGGCGCCGGAACGCCGCCGGGGCCATCATCGTGACCGCGCTCTACACCAACAACTTCACTACCGTCATCACCAACTTCTCCTCCTCTATGCAGCGGTGTAACACCCCTTCTCCCCGCTGTAATCTCTACTTAAACATGGTGGTCAACGCTATATATTATTTCCCAATGATGTATGGCTATCCTATGATGTTTGGGTAGATACGTTTTGTCCTATGGGTTGATTGATGATCGTGATTGGTTTAGGTTGCATGTTTTATTATTGGTGCTGTCCTATGGTGCTCTCCATGTCGCGCAAGCGTGAGGGATCCCCGTTGTAGGGTTTGCAATATGCTCATGGTTTTCTTATTGTCTCCGTTGCGTGATTGATAGAAACACAAACACGGATAAGTGGGCCATGGTGTATGGGAATAAAGAGGACTTGATACTTCAATGCTATGGTTGGGTTTTACCTTAATGATATTTAGTAGTTGTGTATGCTTGCTAGAGTTGCAATCATAAGTGCATATGATCCAAGAAGAGAAAGTATGTTAGCTTATGCCTCTCCCTCGTATAAAATTGCAATAATGATTACCGGTCTAGTTATCGATTGCCTAGGGACAAATAACTTTCTCGTGACAAAAAGATCTCTACTAAAACTAACTTAGTTGTTTCTTTATCTGAAAAGCCCCTAGCTTTTATTTACATGCTCTTTATTATCTTGCAAACCTAGCCTACAGCACCTACAAAGTACTTCTAGTTTCATACTTGTTCTAGGTAAAGCAAACATTAAGCGTGCATAGAGTTGTGTCGATGGACGATAGAACTTGAGGGAATATTTGTTCTACCTTTAACTCCTAGTCGGGTTCGACACTCTTACTTATCGAAAGAGGCTACAATTTATCCCCTATACTTGTGGGTTATCAGACGCCTCGAGCATCTTTCTGGTGGACGCCTGCCGCTTTTGAAGCTCCGTGAACTCCCACACATAAAGGAGGAGCATGTCACTCCTCTCCTCCTTGAGCTCACGGAGCTCCACGTCCTTGGCCCTGAGCTCCCCATCCTTGGCCTGGAGCTCCTGTGGCAGGCGCCTCACCTCAGACTCCGTGATCTGGTGCACCACCATGGAACCAGGTAGAAGCAATGGGGAGAGGAAGCAAAGGGCGTGAAACTGCTGAAAGGCAATGCAATCTACGGGAAGGTGGAGGGAGCCAGCCGAGGAGCAGGGTGAATCTTTTTTTTTCGCCATGGGAAAACACCAGTCGACGACTTTTCACATCAGGGAGCAGTGGTTTTACAGGCGAAGTCATCATGACTAATTGCTGCCGCGCCTGTTCCCGTCGATCAAAAAATTAAAAATCCTGCCACGCCTGCTCCTGTCAATCAAAAAATTAAAAATCCTGCCGCGCCTGCCGCACCCAAAGACCAAAGCAACATCGCGGTGGATATTTAAATTTACCTGCCGGCAAGGAGATAAATAATGGGGTGAAAAAACAAATGTGGCGGTAGCCAAGCTAATTGGGCGCACTAGCCCAACTAGCTAGCCACCGTGCTTCACTGATGTACTCGACCGGAAAGGTGGTCTGTCGTGATTTGACGACTCATTTACTTGCTTCGGCACTACGACCGAGGAGGTTCTAGAAAACACGCGTAGAGCGTCCCACGTCTCGACAAGGAAGAATATATGCGTGCACCACCCAGGAGGACCCCAAAACCGCGCGGTAAGGTGTGCCACGTCTCGGCACAGAGGAAAAATGTGCGTATAAAAATATACTGTATCAGACATACTACCTATGGTTCGACCTCGGGACCCAGCCAGTCGGTCGAAAAGACCCCACTAGCCACACAACTTCATCATGCTAACATGGCACAGAGGATAGGTGTGGTTAGCTCTGTCTCGACCAGCCACAACGTCTCTTGTTCTAGGTGATTCTTCTATTTTCTAAGCTTTTTTTAGTTATAATAACACCACGGCAAGCTAGCGCCGCTCTTCTATGTGCTCGTGCGTCTAAAGGTTAGACGATGGAGAGGAGAGAGAGATCGTAGACCTGGGACCCACCAGTAAGTGAGTCAACGGTCATGCACGTGTTGACGAACCACTCCCTCTACTCTACTCAACGTAATAGGAGTACTGTATAAAATCAAGTTATGGGACAAAGCCAACAACCATTGTTGTTTTAGGCTATGGACTTATGCTTTGTAGTCCAGGTTGCCAGTTCGAATCTCGTTTGTCAGATTTGTTAGTTTTATGTCCAAATTTGATCAATGACAAGTGGGACCCCCGTGTGTTGTTCCGATATTTCAGTGTAGGATGGTTTTTTTGAACAAACACTTTGCGTGGTTAGACAAGTAACGGCACGAGTTACACGTATTTTGCAAGTTTGGGAACAAAAATGACAGCGGCATAGAATATCACATCCACCCGGCAGCTTAGATGCTATGGTGATACGAGTTTTTACGTCGTTGGAAGTGAGATCCAATGGCTTGGGAGTAGTCTTTGTAATTATGCACAATTTCCAAACTCCCCAAGGGTTTTTTGGCAAATAGAACTTTCAGGCCTCGTGTGTGCCGTTGCATCTTGGATCCAACGGCTCCCCTTTGCTCATATTAGGTGCTCCCCGTAGCTTAATTAGCCGCTACGGTGATACGAGCATCTAGGTCGTATGATCTATGATCAGATGCCTCATGCGTAGTACTTGTACTTTCTGCGCAATTCCCAAACTCTCTCAGACGTATATTGCAAAAAACATTCAATCCTCCTACTATGAGCCGTTAGATCTTCGGGAACTCGTATCACCATAGAATCTACGGTGTGGGAGCACCTCATATTCTCCCGCGCGAGAAAACATCACGTGCTCTCGCAGCTTGGATGCTACGGTGATACGAGCTTCGAGGTCGTTCGATCTGAGATCCAATGGCATCTGAGTAGTCTTTGTGCTTGTAAGCTGTGGCCGAACTCTTTGGGGGCTTTTCTGCCAAAAAACATTCAAACCACGAAGGAGTTGTTGCATCACAAATATAATGGCTCCGAAGAGCTTGTATCACCAAAGCATCTAAGGTGTGGTAGCACATGTTATTCTTACATACAGGAAAATATGAGGTCCTCCTTCATCTTAGATGCCACGGTGATAGGAGCTTCGAGGTTATTGGATATGGGATCCAAGGGCATCTGAGTAGTTTTTGTACAAATTGTGTGCAATTCTCAAACTCATTATGGTTTCCTGTAAAAATATTAAGACATCCTGAGCTGCTATATCTCAGATCTACAAGCTCCAAGCAACTCGTATCAGCAGCATCTAACACTACAGGAATCAGACACTTCGCCGTCTGCGATGGCTAACGGCAAAGGCATGTCTGGCGGACGGCAAAGGCCTTTGCCGTCAGCCAGCAGACGGCAAGAGCTCGGGCTGAATAAGCTACGACAAAGGCCTCTTTGCCATCTGCTGGCGGACAGCAAAGATGAAATGGTCTTTGTCGTCTACCAGCAGACGGCAAAGAGCCTGGACGACACACGTGGCAGGTTAGGTCCGTTAGGAGGTTAACAGCGTGCTTTGCCGTCCGCTAGAGGACGGCAAAGTCCTTTGCATCTTTGCCGTCGGCCAGCAGACGACATAGCATGCCACGTGGCAGCAACCTGGGCTGGCCTATGTGGGCACTTTGCCGCCGGCTGGCAGACGGCAAAGATGCAAAGGTCTTTGTCGTCTGCCAGCGGACGACAATGCAACCATATAGGGCAACCCAGTGTCCCCAGGTTGCATAGGTAGCTGCCACATGGCGGCTTTGCCGTCTACTGGCTGATGGCAAAGCTCTTTGCCGTCTGCCAGCAGACGGAAAGGGGCTGTATAACCCCTGTTTTTTTTGTTTTTTGTTAGATTCATTCAATTTCACAGAATTTCACAGATATATATATAACAAGTTTCCAACAACATATATATAACAAGTTTCCAACAACGTATATATAACAAGTTATCCAACAACATATCCAACATAAAATGGTTTTATCCATACATACATATTGAACAACAAGTGTGCAACAAGTTTCCAAAAACATAAAAGAAGCACAAGGAGAAGAGTAGACTCCATGAACGCAAGCTCCTCATCTAAAGCAAATCTGCAAATTAGGAAAGATGAAAGTTAGAAGAAGAAGAAGAAGAATTTATCTTCTCTCTCTTTTTCTCCTCTCCTGTTCTTTATCTTCTTCTTCTTCTAACTAAGGAAGAAGACTAGCTAGAAGAAAAAGAAGAAGAAAAAGAAGAAGAAGAATTTATCTTCTCTTTCTTTTTCTCCTCTCCTCTTCTTTATCTTGTCCTTATTCTAACTAAGGAAGAAGACTAGCTAGAAGAAAAAGAAGAAAAAGAAGAAGAAGAAGAAGAATTTATCTTCTCTTTCTTAGTCTCCTCTCCTCTTCTTTATCTTCTTCTTCTAACTAAGGTAGGACAAAATGACATTTTTTAACTAAGGTAGATAAAAATGCTAAGTGTGTAGGTCATTTTAGAGGTATGCTAGGTAAATAGGTTATTTTGGAGCTAAACTAGGTAAAATGGATCCTATTGGAGCTAACCTAGGTAAACTTGGTCATTTTGGAGCTGACCTAGCTAATTATGCCATTTTTTAGTTAACTAAGCATACTAGTCGTCAACCCGTGCGTGCGCATGGGCTAATTAGATAATATTGCGTTCAAATCTATATCATTAACATTGATGATGCGTTTTGCAAGGATATCGAACGTGAGGATTGATAGGAGGTTATATAATAGAAATGAGTTAGTTGGATGTAACCACATTAATTAATGAGATGACATGGAAAAATAATTTGGGCCGAGATAACTTGATATAAGTTATTTGTAAATATGATTAAAGAAGTTTGATATAAATTCAGTAGTATTCGAAGTCGTCAAGTTATTGCCTACTTGCTTAGACGTACTCCAATGCCGAGCTTAGAAAGTGCTATGTTTTTCTTAATGATAAACGATTGTTTCCCTTAAATAAGATCAATCTAGAAAAAAAAAACTATAAGAGAAACATTCACACATAGTTCATATGCTTGACACTTCATATATCCTTGAAACTAATTGGGTAAGGAAAATAAATCTAGAGAAAGAACACACCTTATTCAAGTGAGGTAAGAAACTAAGGAACAATATAACAAATAAGTTGGAATTAAACAAACAACCTTAACACATTTTAAACTTGAAGAATGCTACAATTTCCAGAGAGATTTTGTTGAACATCACAGCAGAGATCCTTACATATAACTCTTTTGTATTAGATGCACTTGAACAACATATTCGAATATGTGTCATACTTAAATTCGGAGCATAGCCAGTACATATATGCAACATCAGCACAACCCTGATGAAGGCTAACGCATCTCCATATGCTTACATTGTCCAACATGAAACTGCTAATTACATGTATTTACATGCGTACAGTTATAAAAACTTTCTTCAATGTTTAATTAACCTTGGTCGCTTGGTTATAAAAGTGGGAACAGTAACAGGATTCCGTCAATCCCATCACTATTTTTTGCGGCAGTCTACAATACAAATTATAATGAATAATGATTAGTGGATGAGCAATGTCCTTGTACAACTACTCATAATCGTAGGAAAGCATTTTTCAAAGGCCACCCCAAATCAGAGAAATTATTCATTCTATTGTTCATCTAATACAGAGAAAAATCAGAATTACAAAAATAAAAAATAACTTTCCCATCTAGCATTAAATACGAACACATACCTCATCAAGCATCGATCCTCACCCTGTTGTGTATTCATCTTTCATCAGAACATAGTGTACTCAGACTACTTTGTGTACGCCATCACCCATATCAGCTGAAAGAGGAGGAGAGAAATTGAGACATTTGTGAAGATGTGGATTTATAGTACATATGGGTGCAATCTCAGTTGAGTGTTGCAGTTTTAATTAACACAACCAATAAGAGAAAACATATAGATGGCTTGAGAAACCTCAGCATAGCGCTGATGAAGGCTAGCACATCTCCATATGCGTACCATTGTCTATGTAAAACTGCTAGTTACATATCTTTACTTGCCTACAGTTGGACACACGGGCCTTGAGTCTGGGCACGTGTACACGCTACGCAACTACATGAGTTGATTGACGAAAATAAGATGATTGGTTGACTTTTTGTTTGACAAACTATGCATATATACTGGAAAGATGCACAGAATATGAACAGATTTAATAATTTATAAAAAAAGAGTACATATGAGATTTCCTTATTGAGAACACAAAGAGACTGGAAAAGGAGGACAACAGACTGCAAGTGCTGGATAACAATTGACCTAACAAAAGTGGTTATGATTCACATGCTGTCGAAGAGACTAAAATAGATGCATTAATCCAGCAACATCAGCAGCTATGTTACCTTAGACACTCGTTATCGGGAACTATGAATCCTCTGTTTCTTCCACGAACCGGCTAGAATATGAACGCTCGCAAAATCACATTAAATTCATACGTATAGTATAATTACACTTGCAAGGGAAAGCATGAGGCAACTCAATGTATGGTAGTAGTACTCCCTGGCAGTACAACGGGCTAATAGATGGGTGGAACCCATAGGAAAAATATATAAATATATGGTAGTAGCAGTCCTTTTACTTTATGTTGTGCTAATTAATCAAATATAACTATCAGTAGTTCGAACACTTACAGGTAAGGACATATATATCGCCATCTTGTGGAGAGAAAGGCTTACATAACGATATGGCATTACCTCCAATCATTTGCTCGCAGTTAGTGGTTCGACACTAACCTCTATATATGAACAACAATTACTTAATGTCAACAATAACCCCTGTAATGCAAGTACATATTACAATCCTTCCTCAATTATTTTCATGTTCAATATAAAGAGTCAATGCATTTTATTGGTGCTTGTAGATCAGTACATACCATATACTATTGCTAACTCTGAGACCTGATTATCTTGTCCTCAGAGTTTGATAGATATATCTGGTAGTAAAATAAATTATTGGCTCCGACAGGGATTTCATTAGGCATCTAGTGAACAAATAGAAAATTTATAGCCTGAAAATATTATACAGGAAACTTATAAATCTGCAAACGTGGATCACCAATCCTGCAATAGAGGTATCCATGACACAACCAATTAAGACAACACAGTGGCATCATGTAGAGGCTATGCTTATTACATAATCAATGATCTGGATACTGGAAAAATTAAGGCGGCCACTGCTACCAAAAGAATCATATTGGGAGGCAGCATGTCATGTTGGACTGATAGTAAAATGGATCACCACAACGCGTTCTAGTCATGGATTTTATCATCCCAAGATTAAGTTTCATTGATGATCCCAGGACCAGGAGGAAAAGATCGGCCTGGACATGATTTGCTAGCTTGCTGCCAACATAGGTAGGGCAAGAGTTTACACAACAGGAGACAACCTTGCACATCTAAACTGAGGAGGAGCAGTTACTTGATATAGATGCGAACAACATCAGCGGACTTGGAAGATTTTATCATCAGAAAAATAACATGCTTGTGTTCCTACTGTTTCTCCGGCAAGTGGGCATCGGTGCTAGCAACCCTACGTGCTTGCCTTCGTCTCTTTGTCCTACAAAATTAGACATGTTAGCAATGGCATGCGGCAGGTGGCGTCCACACCAAGAAAGGCTCAAGAAGGTCAGCATAGAGTCCCATAAAATTCTTCGCAATGGCCTGTGGCAGGACTTCAAGTAAAGCCGCCCGTGGCTGTCCTGGCGGAGGCTTGATCAGTTGTGGATCGACTAAACAATAGAATAGGCGATTGGAAGAGGAACACGATATGGACTTTGCATGAGTGTGTTTTTGTAGAGACCTACATGGGAAAGCCAGATATTTTCTGATTAACTAAGTAGAGAGAGAGAGAGAGAGAGAGGTACGTGCAAAAGAGAGAGACATGCGAGATTGAGCCCGGAAAAAAAGGATACGTCAGAGACTTGGACAGGTTGAGCCAGGAAAAAAGGCTTACGTGAGAGGAGATGTCTAGGAGGAGACACACTGACCCTCCTTCTTCCTCGAGCTACGGGTGTCATGATCTCTTCTTCGACCTCATAGGCCGGGAGCAGTCCACAATAGTTCGCCATTGCTGCAGCCACCAGGGAGTGGAGCGATTGGGGAATTGGATTCCATGTCAGCGCCATTGTTGATTCTACCAATTATGCGGTTTGGAAAACACACCTTCATCCTTCTATAGAGCTCGAACACAATAGAAAAGATACAACCGGTTCAAGTACAAACAGAAAAAAATCAAATAGTGATTGGAGACGAACCTGAACAACATGAGGAAAATAATTATAATGTGATAGGCCCATTACGTGCATCAGATCCATGCCCCATCTCGCTTCCTCCTTAAGAGAGACATAGATTTGTTTTCGGGGAGAAGAGAGACGATAGGGCATTTAGTCAAGCATGCACATGTACCCCCAAATCATGAAAACGGGAGATGAGAAATCAATAAGAGAGACAAAATAAACCAATTCGTTCCATTGGCTCATGCGACTCCACAATTTTCATAGGACTTGAAGAAGAAAAACTATAGTCAATCGGTAAGTAAAAGAAGGAGAAAATTAGCATATAGAAATTAACAAAATAATTCACTCTAGCAGTCCAGCCAGGCAGCCACACTATAGCAGTCATGAGATTGACATAATTTTCCTGGAATCAAGAATTATAGAAACATCATCTCCCGCCTCCTGCTCGTCCTCCATACTTGATCATGTGCTACAAAGTCCAAAGAGTCCACACACCCACCAATTAGAGTGCAGCCTACGACGTACACGTTCCATCTTCTCCATAATCTGCTCCAAGGGGCCAGCTGCACCCAAGAACTCTGTATCCTCAACGACAACAGCGGCTGGCAAATCTGCTTGAAACTGTCATCTATACACTTCCTCCGCCGCACCACCAAGCTTCAGTCTGATTCATCAATATGACTAAAAAGGAAACCAGATCACAGAGGCTTTAGAGATTTAAAGGTTGAGGAGAAGGAATAGGGGAATATATTAGATTGGATCGCGAGGGGTGAGGAAAGGCTCTGGCTCGGCTTTGGATGGAATTGAAGGGCATTGGAAGGAGAAGGCATAGGGAGAAAAATACTGCGTGAGGGTTGTTTCGGGAAGGATCGACGCTGGAGTTTTATAGGAATACGATATATTCTTTTGATTGTTTTTTTAACCGTGCTCTAGATTGCTTTTTTACAGCGAATGTTATGTTGGTTTTTTCTTCGATTGCAAGGCTTATATGGGTGGATCTACACCGTTCTAATTCAGGCCCATTAGATGAACGACCGGTAATTTCTAATTAATGTGGTAATTTCTGGGGAGTCCGTATAGGTATAGATAGATTATGCCATTTTTGACATAAGTAAGCTAATTATAGGTCTTTATTGAGCTAACCCAGGTAACTAAGCATATTAGAGCTAATTTAGCATTATAGAGCCAACTTAGATCATTTTGGAGCTAACTTAGATAAAATTGATCATTTTGGAACTAATTAACCTTATTATGTCATTTTCGAGGAAAATATGCTAATTATGACATTTTTTAAAACCAAAGTAAGCTAATTATGCCTTTTTTACATATGTAAGTTAAGTGTATGTCATTATTGAGCAAACCTAGGTAACTAAATATATTAGAGATAACTTAGCATATCAGAGCTAACTTAGGTCATTTCGGAGGAAACAAAGTTAAATATAGATCATTTAGGAGCTAAGTCGGGGTGTCGAGGTGGGGTCGGGGTGTCGTGTCGGGGTGTCGAGGCGGTCTCGGGGTGTCGTGTCAGGGTCCGGGTGTGGCATTGTGTAATAATTTATGGCCATTCATAGCCTCTTTGTTTTCTTCTTCTCTTCCCCTCCTCTTCTTCTTATTCTTCTTCTTATTCTTCTTCTTTTCTTCTCCTAATAATTTCTGTCAAGAAATAACCTAACAAACCTACAAACTAACCTAACTAACCTAGAAACTAACCTCATCTAAATATAACTAACCTAACTAACCTAAAAAATCAAACTAACTAACCTAGAAGCAGGTTTATATTTCCTCCAAATAATCTGTTGTTACTGTTGAAATATTAACTTGATATACAACCTAAATGGGTTGGACTAAGGTTATCACAACCACAAGCTTTGCAAGAAAACTAACACAGAAGGTTGTCACATGAAAACTGACATAACAGACTGGTTCAGAACAAGCAAAAATGCTCTACAAGGATTTAAGGGATTATCAAGGGATCACTATGTCAAAATCCACAAGTAAACTAACAACTTAAACAGGTTGCCAATTCCATGCCAAATCAAGTTTTATGCATCAGTATTACCATGCGGAATTACACATTGAGGCCTAACTTAGGATGGAGTTTGGACATCACCACGCAGGAAACATGTTTCTATATCTCTGCTATGTCACAATGAAGGTGGGATGGCTAGTAATAGCACTAGTTCCATTCAACCCAAATGGATTGGGATTAATTGACTTGACAGATTACCACAACCGTAACACAGTACATGTCGCGCGGATTCGCAAACAAAATTAGCACAACAGATGGGTTCAAATAAAAACAGGCTACATATTCTAAATCCAATCCCAGAACAGAGAGGCTAACCATGCAATCTATATCGGACACAGCAATTAAGGGACCACCAAACCAAAATCTACGATTAAACTAACATCATAAACATTCTAGGCAGCCCAATCACAAACTAAAAGAAAAAAATAGGGGGAGCTCACCGGAGTGGGTCGGCGGGGCACCGGGGCAGCAGGGTGTCGGGGCGGCTAGGGCGTCGGGACGGCGGGCCTCCTGGTTGTAGAGTCGGCGGGGCGCCGGGCCGGCGGGGGCGGCGAGGGCGGGGTGGTGGACCGGCGCGACAGGGCGGCAGGGGGGTCAGGGGCGGCGAGGGCGGTGGGGGTCGGGAGCGGCGGCAAGGGCGGTGGGGGTCGGCGGTGGCGGGGGCGGATCGGGCACGGGGATGGCGCGGTGAGGGGAGAGAAAGAGGATGGCGCGGGCGCTGACCTTTTTTGTTAGGTCAAATCTCTATGTCGTCTGCTAGCAGACGGCAAAGAGCCTAGGTAGTGGAGTGAGGCCGGGGGGGACGATCGTTAGGCGAGCCACTTTCTTTGTCGTCCGCTAGTGGACGGCAAAAAAGCTTTGTCGTTTGCTAGCGGACGGCAAAGAAAGTGGTCGTTAAGTTCTTCTCATTAGTGGGCCACCCACTCTCTTTGTCGTCTGCTAGCTGACGGCAAAGCTTTTATGTCGTCCGCTAGCTTACGGCAAACACGATCTTTGCCGTCTGCTCCTTCTTTGCCGTCAGTTTTCTGTAAGCTTATGGCAAAGACTGTCTTTGCCATTAGCTAGCTGACGACAAAGATCCTGATTCCAGTAGTGTAACACTAGTACAGCGAGGTGCTAAACAAACGGTTTTTAACCCCTTTCCGCGACGACATTTGGAACCGTCGCCAAGTGAGTGTGGGCGATAGGGGAGGTCCTTCCAACACGACCCAGAAACCGTCGGGGATATGCCCTCCTGGCACACACGCTCAGCAAAATAAGGTCGTGTGCGATCGGCGAGCACTCAAATACAGAAATACGTCAGTAGTGCTCAAAAAAATACAATTATACAGGCGAAACCATTTCCGGTCGTAAGTACATCCCACACAATCAGCCAGCACTAAACGTTTCCGTTCGTATATACATCCGACATAGTCGCTCCAAGGAAAACGTTTCTGTTCGCAAGCACATCACACACAATTTTTCCGGTTAAATCATTTGTGATAGCGTTTCCATTGCACACGGTATTAACAATTTTATCGTTTGCGTTGTTGAATTCATCACACACGGTGCCTAGAACAAACTGTGTGTCAAGGGCTATCCATCACACACAGTTTTTATGTGGTAAACGTTTGCGCGAGGTGGCCTAGCGTAAGCAGTTTTCAAGAGGATATCGTGTGTGATTGTTCATTAATCTAACACGGTTTATTCCTAGATACTATGTGCATTATTGAATGCATCGCACATGGTGTTTTCTCAATAACCGTTTGCAATAAAAAAAACCCAATTATCAGGCTAATTATCCGATTATTCATAATCCATTTATTAATCTAATTGACATTTCATATTACGCACACAATATATTTCATTTTCATAATTGAAATACATCAGAGTACAATATCATATAGCTTTAGCACTCAGCTACCCCATTGCACAACTACACCAGGACCAAGTTTCACATGCAACATCTATAACCTTTCAAAATTAGCATCATAGACGGTACATAGACAGATGTATCTCATCTGGAAAACTACTGAAGCAGAAGGCGAATATTGAGCCTTCATTGATGTTGAAGGTCTTTGTAACTTTAGGCCAGTGCTTGTGGATGATTGACCGTCCATCTTTCGTCCTCTTCAGGAACACTTCAATATTGAACCGTGGTTGTTGTATGAAAACTTTCCTCGCCTCCTGACCATACAGGTGGTTTGAGAGGTAATCATCAGTGAACTGCTTTGGAAAGGCATGAAAACAAGGATGTGCATAAATATCTTCTCTATATTGGAAATGAGGCAAAGGAATAAAAAAGGCATGGTATATTAGTTAGTTCCATCCTGTAGTGAACTGATGTCTTCTTCATTGTGCAGACAAAGATCTTGTTGTTTTTTGTCGCTAATTTCTTTATCCTAACAATCTTTCTGAGTTTCTTGACTTAACTGATATTCATGGACAACTCATTTCCCCATATGCAAAAAGGGTCGAACAGTGAGTCAAAACCTCTGACAGCAGGACCTACATGTGCAAGACCAAATTGTTAAAAACCTAAATATTAGAATGGTTCCTGCAATTGCACAATAATATGCTATTAGACAATGGACCATGCACGTGCTAACCACGATTGTAAACCTCAGTGCGTCCCATTGTTTCCCTGCAACACATATAAGATAGTTAGTCATCAGGTTAAGTAAGAGTTCGCATCCTATTTGTAAAATATGTTGATGAAAAATAAGCACATTGCAGATTCATCAGATTAATTCAAGCCACATGGAAAACCCATTTATCCAAACCAAGCATGATTAAGAACTAGGAAATATAGCACTTGTATATGTTTCTCCTGTATTAAGTGCAACCAAATTTGATTTATTCCTCACATGCACAACAATACAAAATTATACCCATGACAACTGGACATCGCAGTGTAGAATTGAACCAAGCAGTTAGCTAAACACCACAACAAATGAATCAAACATTAACTGAGCACCACATTTCACAATATAACATACTTCTAATAGAAGATCAGACAGTTAACCAAACCAATCATGCTTAACCACTTGGAGATATAGCAATTGTATTTTTTGTCATGTATTTACTACAGCCAAATTTAATTTATTCCTCACATGGTATACAATAACAGTATGCACCCACAACTATTGAATATCGCATTGCAGAATTGAACCAAACAAAATAGTTAACTAAACACCACAACAAATGAACCAAACGTTAACTGAGCACCACATTGCACAATATATCATACTCCTAATAGAAGACCGGATAGTTAACCAAGCCAAGCATGGTTAACAACATGGAAATATAGCAATTGTATTTGTTTCTCATGTACTTAGTACAGCCAAATTAGATTTATTTCTCACATGGTATAAATAAAAGAATGCACCCACAACAATTGAACATCGCATTGTAGAATTGAACCAAATAGCCAACCGCGTCGCGTCGTCGGCTCGCGAGGCGTCGACGGTGGCCTCGACGGCGAGGTGCTCCTCCAAGATCTGGGGGTCGACATAAATGGCAGCCATCACGACCTCATCCGCGCATGCGGCCGCGATTTGCTTCTCCTATGCTAAATGGTCCTTGGGATCCTGGCTATAATGTGCACACCATGGCTTAGGGCGGTGCTTATTTGCAGGAGGGGTCGGTGATTTCGGTGGAAGGTGTCGTGCCAACGGTCGGGGCATGTGGGGTGTGGAAGGAGAAGGAGGATGGGGGTCGGGTGTGGATTACCTGCCTGTATAGGCGAGGGCGAGCAGCATGGAGGAGGGTTGCCGGCAAGGAGGCGGCGCTGCAAACAAGGAGTGAAGGTTTCAACTTGAAACGGAAGGTGGAAATAGGGGAAATGTGGCTTTTGGAAAGGGGGGGGGGGCGGGGAGGTAGATATTTCCGCGGAAGCCGAAAATTTGGAATCGCTTCAGCGAAAAAACTGGCACGCAAATTGTCATCAGACACGATCCCTTATTCAGAATTGTGTACGATATGTGAACATCACAAACGATTCAGATAGCTTAACCCGTGTGTGTTCAGTTTGAACGTCTAAAATTTTGGTTCGAATTTCCCTGGTTACAGTGGTCATCCACGTCATTGCATAATTTGGGTACACAAAGGAGACAATAGCTGTCAGGACCCCGATCCTAAGTCACACCGATCTAGCATGTAATACATCATATCACTTTGCGGCCTCACGCATGGTATTCCCATGGATGCCACCTTACCTGGCCCGGGACCATTTGCGCCTTTTGGCTCACGTATATCATAGTGTTGCTAGCATCCATATGACAGAGAACCCGGGCCGACATGACTAGTCGTAAACCCAAAGTGGCACTAACTTACAGGGATTGGCATACATGACCCAGCAACGAACATGTCGGTCATCAGCGAGTGAATCCGGGATGTAGTAGCTGGGCTAACAGGACTCCGGAGAATCTGGGCTGTAGCAGGCTAATAGGACTCCGGTAGGCACCACGTGACATTTCCCTGAAGGGACAGACATAGGAACGAAGAAGGACACATGCCGGCCAGCCTAAGTGTTCCGGAGTAGTAGCAAGCTACCATGGATCAGTGGAAGCACTAGGAGACATTTCCCGGTAAGAGAGCTACCAAGGATAAATAACTAGGTTGTCGGATCCCACACATACCAAGCATTTCAAATCATACACACAATATGCTCGATATGTGCAAATACAACATGGCATCACGACAAAACTCTACAACTCAAAGTATTTATTCATTAGGCTCCGAAGAGCCAGATATTACAAACACGGGTCTGATGACCCAGCATTCAAGTCATACAAGCAACAAGCACAAGCGGAAGCTTAACTTATCTGAGTACAGACAACTACAAATGAAAAGGCTGAGAAGCCTGACTATCTACAAGACCCTGCCGAGGGCACAAGATCGTAGCTGAGGTAACAAGCTAAACGTCGAAGTCCGCGCGGAACTACTAGCGAGACTGAAGTCTCTCTACAAAAACATAAATTAAGCAAACGTGAGTACAAATGTACCCAGCAAGACTTACATCAGAACTAGCTACTTATGCATCAATATCAACAAAGGGGCGGTGGAGTTTAACTACAGCAAGCCAGCTTTGACTCGGTGGCTATTCTGAACTACGAATGCAAGTAACTCTTTTGATGTGGTGCACACGAGTCCACATATTCACCATATCAATACACCACTATGGATCCGCTCCCGTCTCCCTACGAGAACGCCATCCATAGCACTCACGCTTATCTTGCGCATTTTAGAGTATCCACTTTCACTTGTGTATGAACTGTACAGGCAACCCAGAAGTCCTTTACCGTGGACGCGGCTATTCGAATAGATCATTTATAACCCTGCAGGGGTGTACTTCTTCACACACGCTCTCGCCACTTATCGCCATGTACACGTCATGTATCTCGGCAACCTTCAAGCGGAAGCCTGGCAAGGGTGTCGGCCATGACCTGACTAACCACACAAGTCCCTAGTCTAGGATTATCGCCTATTCTGGTTCCATCCGCCGGGAGTCCGGCCGAGGTTTCCACATACGGCCCGAACGATGTGTGCAGGGTTCCCGAGACACCAAACGGGCGCCCGGTACACCATGCCACGTGCCTACCGCATCACAGCCCACCCCTCGGGCCAGCGCTGCGCACGGCCCCCAGCATGCTACAAACACCAGAAACTACATGCAACTCCTGGACAAAGGACAGGGGCGTTTAATAAGTCGTGAGAGTCAATTAAGGATCCCAATGTGTGGTAGTAGCTGTTCATGGATCACAAACACAGAACTAAGTTCTTGAGGACAGTTCAATGAGACAACCCACCATGTACTCCTACATGGCCTCTCACCGCTACCTTTACCAAATCGTGTTCACACGCTTAGCTCTCAACAGTAAGACATGTTCACCACATTCCAATTCATCCCCGATGAATCAGACCCGACTCAACTCTAAGTAGTAGCAGGCATGACATCAAGCATGAATGAGTAGGCACATCAGGGCTGAAACAACTCCTACTCATGCTACCGGGTTTCATCTATTTACTGTGGCAATGACAGGTCATGCAAAGGAAAGGGGTTCAACTACTGCAGCAGGTAACAGTTGAATCGTTGTTTTCCTAATGCAGTAAAAGAGAGCAGGAGCGAGAGAGTGGGATTGTATCAAAATGAACAAGGGGGTTTTGCTTGCTGGGCACTCCTGAAGATAGTATAGCTCTTCATCGGTGTCATCGAACTCATCGTCGGAACACGTCTATCGAGAGGGGACAAATACCGGCAAACAGAGAAAGAACACAATCAATGCAATGCAACAATATGATGCATGATCATGACATGGCAATATGCTGTGAGTTGAGCTAATGAGGCTAGCAACAATTTAAATGGAGTTGGTTTGAACACTAGATTCAAATTCAAACTCCACATAAGGCATTTCAAATGCCATTAATTCAAATTGTCATATACAGTATCTTTAGGTTGCTCAAACATGCATGAAAATGCCATAAACAGATTCTTTGGATTTTTTTGATAATTTTTCATGTATAACTTATTTCATTCTGAGCTATAGATTATTTTCTATGATTTTTTGAAGTTCAAATCATTTTCTGGATTTTTCTGCTTATTTAGAATTAAACAAAATCCAGTAAATGATTTATTGCGTCAGCATGACATCACGCTAACGTCAGCAGTCAACGGAGCGGCCCAGCTCAAACTGACCAGTGGGTCCTGCGTGTTAGTTACCAACGAAACTATCCTGGTTTAATTAGCACTAATCCTAGATTAAACTAATTAGTTTCAAAACTAAACTAGGTTAATTAGCCAGGCTGGGCCCGCATGTCATTGACCCATGGGGAAGTCAAACAGGGCCAACCTGGGTCAAACTCGCCGGAGTTGACTCGCGGCTCGTGCCGGCAAGGCCAGAGACGGCGGAAGGGCTCGGGACTTGCCCACAGTCGACCAAATCGACTGTGGTTTGGTCCTATGTGTAGCTGGGGATCGCACGCATCCAGTGGAGCCTTCAGCTCATGCCGGGGCGGACCCAAACGACGGCGGCGACGACGTAGGTGGCGGCCGGAGTTCGGGCGCACTCGGGAACGAGGTTACGGTGGTCGTGGCATTGCGTGCTTGGCTCCCACGACACCTACGCAGCACGACGAGCACGTGGGTTAACTCGGTTGGTGTCGGGACCCCGATTCTAAGTCACACCGATCTAGCATGTAACACCTCATATCACTTTGCGGCCTCACGCACGGTATTCCCACGGGTGTCGCCTTACCATGGCCCGGGACCGTTTGCGCCTTTTGGCTCACGTATATGATAGTGTCGCTAGCATCCATATGACAAAGAACCCGGGCCGACATGACTAGTCGTGAACCCAAAGTGGCACTAACTTACGGGAACAGGCATACATGAAACAACATCGAGCATGTCGGTCAGCAGCGTGTGAATCCGGGCTGTAGCAACTGGGCTAACAGGACTCCGGGAACCCGGGCTGTAGCAGGCTAGGCAGGACTCCGGATGTCACCGCGTGACATTGCCCCGAAGGGACAGACACAGGAACGAAGTGAATCACATGCCGGCCAGTCTAAGTGTTCCGGAGCAGTAGTGCTGGGCTAGCAGGACTCCGGTAAACCGGGCTGTAGCGGACTACCATGGCTCGGTGGAAGCACTAGACTACATTTCCCCATAAGAGAGGCTACCAAGGATAGACAACTAGGTTGTCGGATCCCACACATAGCAATACACGTTACACGTACGCATAACATGCAAGTATGTGATGTACAACATGGCATCACAACATAACGCAAACTCATATAGATAAAGGCCCAGAAGAGCCACATAGCATTAAGTACAAACAGGGGTCACATGACCCATCATTCAGAGCATACAAGCAACGGAAGCATTACATGTCTGAGTACAGACAACTACAAAAGAAAAGGCTGAGAAGCCTGACTATCTACAAGCCCCTCCCAAGGGTACAAGATCGTAGCTGAGGTACAAGCTACTCGTCGAAGTCCAAGCAGAACTACTAGTAAGACTGAAGTCTCCGCTGCAAAAACATAAATAAAGCAACATGAGTACAAAGGTACTCAGCAAGACTTACATCAGATCCTATCATACATGCACTAGTATCAAGGAGGCAATGTGGGGTTCAGTTGCAGCAAGCCAGCTTTGACTCAGTGGCTAACCTATTCTACGACTACGAGTAACTTCTTTGAGGTAAGAAGGCGCACACGAGTCCACTAATCACCACCTCAATACACCACTATGGATTCATTCCCGTCTCACTACGAGAAGCCATCCATAGCACTCACACTTATCTTGAGCATTTTAGAGTATCCACTTCAAGTTGTCTATGTACCACGTAAGCATCCAAGAAGTCCATAACCAAGGACACGGCTATTCGAATAGATCATGATAACCCTGCAGGGGTGTACTGCTCACACACGCTCTCGCCACTTACCGCCATGTACACGTCATGTATCTCGGCAACCTTCAAGCGGAAGCCTGGCGAGGGTGTCGGCCACGACCTGACTAACCACACAAGACTCTAGTCCAGGTTTATCGCCTATTCGGGTTCCATCCGCAAGGAGATCCGGCCGGGGTGTCGCTCACGGCCCCAAACGATGTGTGCAGGGTTCCCAAGCCCACCTCGCCGGATGGATCTACGCTTGGTACACCGTGCCACTTGTGCCTAGTCTGTCCCAAGCCCACCTGGCCGGGTGCCACTTGGTAGACTACTAACACTACCTACAAACACCAGAAACTAATTGCAACTCCTGGACAGAGATCAAGTTGGTTAATAAGTCGAGAGGGGTCGAGTTACCGGAACCCAATGTGTGGTAGTAGCTAGTCATTGGACAACATACACAGAACTCAGTGCTTAAGGACGGTTCCAGTGAGACAACCCACCATGTACTCCTACATGGCCTCTCACCGCTACCTTTACCAAATCGTGTTCATACACTTAACTCTCAGCACCAGAACATATCGTAACACTCCAATTCATTCCCAATGAATCAGACCTGACACAACTCTAAGCAATAGCAGGCATGGCATGGTAGGAACACAACATGGCTCAATCAACTCCTACACATGCTAGTGGGTTTCAACTATTTACTGTGGCAATGACAGGTCATGCAGAGGAATGGGTTCAACTACCGCAGCATAAAGTAGCAGTTGAATCATTGTTGTCCTAATGCAATAAAAGAGAGCAGGAGCGAGAGTAGGATTGTATCGGAATGAACAAGGGGGGTTTGCTTGCCTAGTAGATCAATAGGGTTCCACTGCTCCTCAGACAGGTACTCTCGAGCACTCTTCGGAGCAGGACCTATCGAGAAGGAACGGTGTCGACAATCAATAAAAAAGCATATGCAACAATATGATGCATGATCATGGCATGTAGATGTGATGCTGTTTGAGTTAATGCAACTAGCATTTAACTTGGAAGAGGTCCATTTGAACCAAAGGTTCAAATGCAATTCTAAGTTAAGTCCCTTTAAATGCCATAAGTGTGTTTTCATATATACAGCATGTATAGGTTGGTTTTTCATGCATGAAAATGGTACAGATGGATAGATTGAATTTTTTGATAATTTTTCATATATAACTTATTTCAATCTGAGTTACGGTTGAATTTCTATGAATTTTAGAGTTTTGGCTATTTTCTGGAATTTCCTGATTTAATTTAAATCCAGAAAATAAATAACTGCATCAGCATTGCGTCATGCTTGCGTCAGCAAGTCAACAGCGCTGACTGGGTCAAACCTGACGTGTGGGATCCACACGTCAGTGACACAGTGTTAAACAGGGGGTTTACTAATCTAATTAAAAGATTAGGGCGCACTGGGCCCACATGTCAGTGTCAGGGGGATTAATCAGGCGGTGATTAGCGCTAAGCTAATCACCTGCCAGGCCGGACCCACGTGGCAGGGCTCAGGCGACGGGGCTCGTCGCCGGCAACCACTGGCCATGGCGGAGTCCCCGCTGGAAGCCACGGAAGCGGCGGCTAGGGGCACCAGGAGGTTGCCCGTGCTCCCGCGCATCCAGGGGAGCCAGCGAGAGGCTGCGGGGGCGGCGGAGCTCGCCGGAGCGGAGCTCGCGGCGGTGGCCGGAGTTCGGCCTCGGGCAGGATCGTGGCTGCAGCTTGCAAAAGACAAAGGGGAGAGGAGGATTCGAGGTGGGAGCTCTCGGGGAGTCCAGCAGAGGAAACGGCGGCTCGGGGGAGGCTCTGCAGGCGACGGACGGGCGGTGGAGATCCACGGCGGACGGAGTTGAAGATGACGGCGGAGGCGGCGATACGGTGCGTCCCCAGTTGCCTGGCTCGTCGAGGACGTAGAAGACGTCGTGGCGGAGCTCTCGGGCGCGGAGAGAGGTCGAGGGGGAGGCGGTGGCTGCGGCAGCGGCGAGCGGCGGCGACGGTGGCGTTTGGCCGTGCGCGAAAGAGAGCGAGGGAAGAGGAAATGGGCACGGGAGAGAGCAAGAGAGGTGCGGGGCGGCCCGTGGCGTCGCGCGGGGCATCCAGGCGACGAGGGGGAGGACAGGCAGGCAGGTGGCTTGGCGGCACGGCCGCGCGCGCGCTGGCCACATGCCTGGCCGACTGGTGCTGGCGGGCTGGTCCAGCTGGGCCGCAGGTAAGCACAGGTAGGTTTTTTTCCATTTCTGTTTCTTTTCTATTTTTCTGACATTTGTTTGGTTTAATAAAAATAATAAACCATTTTATTTTCTTATGCCAATTTTTGTAGGGGCTAGTGGTATTATTCCAGAGCTCCTCAACAAATGGCATAATTTTTGGACAATATTATATATATATATAACAATATATATCCAAAGCAAATAATTACAGCATTAATTCCAAATGCCCAAAATAAATATTTATGAGCTCCTAAAAATATTGGTTTGATTTTTATCTCTGTCCAATATTATCAGAGCAACATGAACATTTTCTTGGACCCTTTTGGAGCAATTTTTATCTGGGTCATTTCCAGAAATGATTCTGAGGGTTTCCCAAATCCCCACTTCAAATTTAAATGGAATTTAAACATGATGCACACATGACTAGCTAGTCTAGGTCATACCAGAACTAGGGATGTGACAACTCGCCCCCACTTGAAAGAATCTCATCCCGAGATTCAGGGGTCGATGGAAAGTAGGTGGGGTACTCCAGTCGAAGACGATCTTCTCGCTCCCAAGTAGCATCGCTCTCGGAATGATGAGACCACTGAACCTTGAGAAACTTGGTGTTCTGACATCGGGTCACACGCTCTGCTTGATCAGGAATGCGAATAGGGTACTCTCGATATGTGAGGTTATCTTGGAGATCAAGCGTTTCGTGGTCCACTCCGCGGATGGGATCCGAGAAGCAACGCCTGAGTTGAGAGACGTGGAAGACATCATGGACTCGAGAAAGATGTGGGGGTAGTTCCAACTGGTAGGCAACCTCTCCTCGTTTAGCGAGAATGAGGAACGGACCAATATAACGAGGAGCCAACTTGCCCTTGATACCGAATCGATGGGTACCCTTTAGAGGAGTAACCCGAAGGTAAGCCTTGTCGCCAACTTCATAAGCCACTTCCTTATGACGACGGTCATACTGGCTCTTTTGACGAGACTGGGCTGTTTTCAAATTCTCACGAATGATGCGAACTTGCTCTTCTGCTTCCTGGATCATGTCCGGTCCAAAGAATTGTCTTTCACCGGTTTCTGACCAGTTCAAAGGTGTTCGACATCTTCGTCCATACAGAATCTCGAAAGGAGCTTTCTTAAGACTGGATTGATAGCTATTGTTATAAGCAAACTCGGCGAAAGGTAGGCATTTCTCCCAATCCATACCGAATGAGATAACGCAAGCTCTAAGCATGTCTTCGAGAATTTGGTTGACCCTTTCCACCTGACCACTTGATTGAGGGTGGAAAGCGGTACTGAAGGAAAGATGGGTGCCCATGGCAGTTTGGAAACTCTCCCAGAAATGAGAAGTGAAGAGACTACCACGGTCTGAATTGATCTCTAGTGGAACACCATGAAGTGACACTATTCGAGAAATATATAAGTCAGCGAGCTGACTAGCAGTGATACTCTCTCGAACAGGTAGGAAGTGAGCCACTTTGGACAGGCGATCAATGACTACGAAGATAGCATTATTCCCTTTCTTGGTCCTGGGAAAGCCGGTGATGAAGTCCATACCAACTTTGTCCCATTTCCACTCAGGAATAGCTAAAGGCTGAAGGGTGCCAGCAGGCCTTTGATGCTCTGCCTTAACGCGACGACAAACGTCACAGTTAGCTATGAACTCAGCAATTTCTCTCTTCATCCTAGTCCACCAGAACCTCTGGCGTAGGTCCTGATACATCTTAGTACTACCGGGATGAATCGTGAGAGGGGATTCATGCGCCTCCTTAAGGATCAATTGCCGAAGATGTTGCTTCTTGGGAACCACCAGACGGTTCTCGAAGAGAACAACACCTCGATCATCTATAGAGAAACTACCAGCAATACCCTTGGCAATGTTTCTCTTGATCCGGGTAATCCCCGTATCATGCTTCTGGGCTTCTATGATATGATCCACAAGAGTAGGCTTCGCCACCAAGGTAGAAAGGAATCCTTGAGGAGCAATGTGAAGGTTAAGCTTACAGAATTCCTCATGGAGAAGTGGTTGGCCCTGCTGCAACATAAGATTGTTGCAATAGGACTTACGACTTAGCGCATCAGCCATGACATTGCCCTTGCCTGGGGTGTAGGTAATCCCTAAGTCGTAATCTGAGATCAACTCCAACCAACGTCTTTGCCTAAGGTTCAAATCTGGTTGGGTGAAAATATACTTGAGACTCTGGTGATCGGTGTAAATCTCGCAACGTTTACCAAGAAGGTAATGTCGCCATGTCTTAAGAGCATAGACTACGGCTGCGAGCTCTAGATCATGTGTAGGATAATTCTCCTCATGTGGATGCAACTGTCGAGATGCATAGGCAATCACATGACGATCCTGCATAAGAATGCAGCCTAGTCCCTGTCATGAGGCGTCGCAGTAGATAACAAAGTCTTTAGTGAAATCCGGTGGCACAAGTATGGGGGCAGAAGTCAGGCGTCTTTTCAGTTCCTGAAAACTGTATTCACACTGTGGGGACCACTCAAACTTTTTATCCTTCTTGAGAAGTTCCGTGAGGGGTTTGGCTACTTTGGAGAAGTTTTCAACGAAGCGGCGACAATAACTGGCTAGACCAAGGAAACTCCTAACTTGTTTAACTGTTTCAGGTGGATTCCAATCAAGAACAGCCTGAACTCTCTCAGGATTGACAGCAATGCCCTTACCAGAGATCACGTGGCCTAGGTAGGTCACTTCTGGCAACCAAAATTCGCACTTGGAGAACTTGGCATAAAGGCGGTGCTCTCTGAGTTTTTCTAACACAAGTCTAAGATGTTCGGCATGCTCTTCCTCGTTCTTCGAGTAGATAAGGATATCATCGAGGTAAACCACGACGAACTTGTCTAAGTACTCCATGAAGATCGAGTTCAACAAGCGGGAGAAGGTAGCTGGAGCATTGGTTAGACCAAAGGACATGACGGTGTACTCGTACTGGCCATAACGAGTGACAAAAGCCGTCTTAGGAATGTCCCCGTTTCTAATCTTGATTTGATGGTAGCCTAACCTCAAATCCATCTTGGAAAAGACTGAGGATCCAGCGAGTTGATCATACAGGTCGTTGATCCTGGGGAGCGGATACTTGTTCTTTATCGTGACCAAATTAACGGGACGATAATCTACAACCATCTGGTCCGTACCATCCTTCTTCTTGACAAAGAGAACGGGGCAAGCCCAAGGAGAAGAACTAGGACGGATGAAACCCTTTTGCAAGGATTCATCGAGTTGTTTCTTAAGCTCGGCTAGCTCTAAGGGTGCCATCTTGTAAGGTCTCCTAGAAATTGGGGCGGTTCCTGGGATAAGATCTATGACAAACTCTACATCCCTGTCAGGTGGAATACCTGGCAGTTCTTCTGGAAAGACATCCGCAAAGTCACGGACTACCGGGATATCCTCAAGGTCTGGAAGAGGGCTGGCATTAAGAGAATAAAGCTGATGCTTTGCAATTCTGGTGGAGACAGTGACTATCTTGCCAGATGGGTGTGTGAGCTGAACAGACCGGGTGTAACAATCAATCTTGGCATAATGAGCTTTCATCCAGTCCAGACCCAAGATGATGTTAATATCTAAAGACTTGAGAGATATCAAGGAAGCTAGGAATACAAGTCTATCAACATGTATTTCATTGCCATAACTTATCCTAGAAGTTTGCCATTTGGATCCAGGAGTTTGAATGAGTAGTGGGAAGGGCATGTCATTAAATGACATGTCGTGCAAGCGGGCATAACTTTCGGAAATGAAGGAATGAGACGCCCCACACTACAAGGATAACCCCTATAAAGCAACACATATTCTACAACATTTTGACCATAGGTTGCAAAATTCACAAGAGATACGCATATAAGCGTTGCGGCATATGCGTTGTAGACTTACATCTCATGACCATAGTGTCATACATAGATTGCAACAGATCTTATATGTTGCCTTGTATGTGTTCTATATTATGTATGTTATAAGACTGGAAATTTACATAATTAAAAATAAAAATTAGAGACGCCGACACACATAATGAATGTGGTGGCAAAAATATCTGCTAACCATTCAAGCGAAAACCAAATCACACATAGTCCCTTCATTTTATTCTCCGATCCACACCAGGTTAAATCCTATTCGGTTAAAGGCATCGGCACAAACGGGCGCACCCCATTGACCCTTTTTTCTGTTTATTAAAGAACAAAAAATGATGAGTGGCGATGGGATTGGACTCTAGACATCTTCTTTCAAATACAAACCCAGTAAACACTAGAACATCTAAATTCTTGTGCCTACTAACTTCATTTTCCCATTTTATTCTTTCTTCAGTTCGGGGAAGCCCCCGGTTTTGGGAAGATTCCCTAGACGGGTTTTTTTGGACCGCTTTTGTTCGTTTATTCTTTCTTTTTTTCTATTTCTATTTTTTTATTTTTGCAAAATGCATGAATTTTTTTTCAGTATCGATGAACTTTTTTCAAAATTGAGATTTGCTTCTAAATTGATGTTTTTTTTCAAAATTGATGAACTCATTTGAAATTTGGGAAATTTTATTGAAAATTGATGAACTTTTTCCAAATTCGATGGACTTTTTTTAATTCAATGTACATTTTTTGAAATCGATGAGCTTTCTTCAAAATTGATGAAATTTTTCATATTCGTGAAATTTTTGTCCAATTCATAAAAGTTTCTCAAATATATGTTTTCTTGTTTTTGCTAACTTTTCCCAAATCGATGAACTTTTTTTAAATTCATGAACATTTTTTTAAATTGATGAACCTTTTAAATTTCATGATTTGTTTAGAAAATTGTGAACTTTTTCGGAATTCTATGAACTTTTCAAAATTGTGTTAACCGTTGGCCGGTTTTTTCCGTCAATCAGAAGCACAGCACATCCGAGAGAAGAAAAACAGGAGGCGAGAAAGCAAGTTGAGCGAGAATAAATAAGAGATGGGCTTGGAGGGAAAATAAGCCCAGTAACAGCTTACCCTGCAGATCGTCCCGGGATAAGAGATGGGCTTGAAGAGAAAGGCAAGTTGAACTCGTTGCTGTAGGGCCGAGTTCTTTTCTCCCTTCGATCCAACAAGTTCCCCTTAAAACACAAGAAACAAATAAATGTTGTAGCCATAAGCATATGTAAACACTAGTCTATCCTGTTTTCTGACAAATTTTTTATATCACAGGCATTAATTTTTTTCCGCAGCAGGCGTAATTGAAATAAAAAGCAAAATTAAGCAGCGTTGGACTATGAATTGTAGGCACATTTTTTTAGCAGTAGGGAAATATTACGAGGTCACAAAATAGTGAGGCATGACAGAAAATAAGAATGATTTTATACCATTTTATTATAATATATTAAAGATATTAAAATGCACATATACAATTAAGTCCGCGAGGCAAAATTCCCTTGAACCGGAACCAAAGCTGGGGGAGGTTTGCGGGCGTCCGGACTCGTGCTAATGTACACAGTCCCACCAGAACACTCTCCCGCACGAACCGCTCTAGGACAAAATTTCATACCGCAAGCATAAATAGGTTTTTTCCGTAGTAGGTGTAAATTGAAATAAAAAATCAAAATTAAGCAGCATTGGACTATGAATTGTAGGCATGATTGTTTTTGAGCGGCAGGGAAATATTACGTGGTCACAAAATAATGAGGCACGATAGAAAATAAGAATGATTTTTTGTTATAATATATTAAAGGTATTAAAACGCACATATACGATTAAGTTCGCGAGCCAAAATCCCCTCAATTCGGAACCAAAGCTGGGGGATGTTTGCGGGCGTCCGAACTCGTGCTAATGTACGCAGTCCCACAAGAACACTCTCCAGCGTGAACTGCTCTACGACAAAATTTCGTACCCCAGGCATAAATAGATATTTTTTTCGCCGTAGGCGTAAATTGAAATAAAAAAGCAAAAATAGCAGCGTTGGACTATGAATTGTAGGCATTTTTTTGAGCGGTAGGGAAATATTATGAGGTCACAAAATAATGAGGCATTACCGAAAATAAGAATGATTTTATACTCTTTTATTATAATATATTAAAGTTATTAACACACACATATACAGTTAAGTCCGCCAGCCAGAATCTCGAAACGGAACCAAAGCTGGGGAAGTTTGAAGGCATCCGGACTCGTGCTAATGTACGCAGTTCCAACAAAACACTCTCCCACGCGAACCGCTGTAGGAACTGCGCCGGCGTATCGATGTCTGTTGGGGAACGTAGTAATTTCAAAAATTTCCTACGCATACGCAAGATCATGGTGATGCATAGCAACGAGAGGGGAGAGTGTTGTCCACGTACCCTCGTAGACCGACAGCGGAAGCGTTATCACAACGCGGTTGATGTAGTCGTACGTCTTCACGATCCGACCGATCAAGTACCGAACGTACGGCACCTCCGAGTTCTACACACGTTCAGCTCGATGACGTCCCTCGAACTCCGATCCAGCCGAGTGTTGAGGGAGAGTTTCGTCAGCACGACGGCGTGGTGACGATGATGATGTTCCACCGACGCAGGGCTTCGCCTAAGCTCCGCAACGGTATTATCGAGGTGTAATCTGGTGGAGGGGGGCACCGCACACGGCTAAAATATCGTATATCAATGTGTGTCTATGGGGTGCCCCCTGCCCCCGTATATAAAGGAGCAAGGGAGGAGGAGCCGGCCAAGGGGAGAGGCGCGCCAAGGGGGGAGTCCTACTCCCACCGGGAGTAGGACTCCTCCTTTCCTTGTGGGAGTAGGAGAAGGGAAGGGGGAAGGAGAAAGAAGGAAGGGGGCGCCCCCCCTCCCTAGTCCAATTCGGACTAGCCCATGGGGAGGGGTGCGGCCACCCTTTGGGGTCTTTCTCTCCTTTCCCGTATGGCCCATTAAGGCCCAATACGAATTCCCGTAACTCTCCGGTACTCCGAAAAATACCCGAATCACTCGGAACCTTTCCGAAGTCCGAATATAGTCGTCCAATATATCGATCTTTACGTCTCGACCATTTCGAGACTCCTCGTCATGTCCCCGATCTCATCCGGGACTCCGAACTCCTTCGGTACATCAACATACATAAACTCATAATAAAACTGTCATCGTAACTTTAAGCGTGCGGACCCTTCGGGTTCGAGAACTATGTAGACATGACCGAGACACCTCTCCGGTCAATAACCAATAGCGGGACCTGGATGCCCATATTGGCTCCCACATATTCTACGAAGATCTTTATCGGTCAGACCGCATAACAACATACGTTGTTCCCTTTGTCATCGGTATGTTACTTGCCCGAGATTCGATCGTCGGTATCTCGATACCTAGTTCAATCTCGTTACCGGCAAGTCTCTTTACTCGTTCCGTAATACATCATCCCGCAACTAACTCATTAGTCACAATGCTTGCAAGGCTTATAGTGATGTGCATTACCGAGTGGGCCCAGAGATACCTCTCCGACAATCGGAGTGACAAATCCTAATCTCGAAATACGCCAACCCAACAAGTACCTTTGGAGACACCTGTAGAGCACCTTTATAATCACCCAGTTACGTTGTGACGTTTGGTAGCACACAAAGTGTTCCTCCGGTAAACGGGAGTTGCATAATCTCATAGTCATAGGAACATGTATAAGTCATGAAGAAAGCAATAGCAACATACTAAACGATCGGGTGCTAAGCTAACGTAATGGGTCATGTCAATCACGTCATTCTCCTAATGAGGTGATCCCGTTAATCAAATGACAACTCATGTCTATGGCTAGGAAACATAACCATCTTTGATTAACGAGCTAGTCAAGTAGAGGCATACTAGTGACACTTGTTTGTCTATGTATTCACACATGTATTATGTTTCCGGTTAATACAATTCTAGCATGAATAATAAACATTTATCATGATATAAGGAAATATATAATACTTTATTATTGCCTCTAGGGCATATTTCCTTCAGTCTCCCACTTGCACTAGAGTCAATAATCTAGTTCACATCGCCATGTGATTTAACATCAATAATTCACATCACCATGTGATTAACACCCATAGTTCACATCTCTATGTGACCAACACTCAAAGGGTTTACTAGAGTCAATAATCTAGTTCACATCGCTATGTGATTAACACCCAAAGAGTACTAAGGTGTGATCATGTTTTGATTGTGAGATAATTTTAGTCAACGGGTCTGTCACATCCAGATCCGTAAGTATTTTGCAAATTTCTATGTCTACAATGCTCTGCACGGAGCTACTCTAGCTAATTGCTCCCACTTTCAATATGTATCTAGACCGAGACTCAGAGTCATCTAGATTTAGTGTCAAAACTTGCATCGACGTAACCCTTTACGATGAACCTTTTGTCACTTCCATAATCGAGAAACATATCCTTATTCCACTAAGGATAATTTTGACCGCTGTCCAGTGATCTACTCCTAGATCACTATTGTACTCCCTTGCCAAAATCAGTGTAGGGTATACAATAGATCTGGTACACAGCATGGCATACTTTATAGAACCTATGGCCAAGGCATAGGGAATGACTTTCATTCTCTTTCTATCTTCTGCCGTGGTCGGGCTTTGAGTCTTACTCAATTTCACACCTTGTAACACAGGCAAGAACTCTTTCTTTGACTGTTCTATTTTGAACTACTTCAAAATCTTGTTAAGGTATGTACTCATTGAAAAAACTTATCAAGCGTTTTGATCTATCTCTATAGATCTTGATGCTCAATATGTAAGCAGCTTCACCGAGGTCTATCTTTGAAAAACTTCTTTCAAACACTCCTTTATGCTTTGCAGAATAATTCTACATTATTTCTGATCAACAATATGTCCTTCACATATACTTATCAGAAATGCTGTAGTGCTCCCACTCACTTTCTTGTAAATACAGGCTTCACCGCAAGTCTGTATAACACTATATTCTTTGATAAACTTATCAAAGTATATATTCCAACTCCGAGATGCTTGCACCAGTCCATAGATGGATCGGTGGAGCTTGCATATTTTGTTAGCACCTTTAGGATTGACAAAACCTCCTGGTTGCATCATATACAACTCTTCTTTAATAAATCCATTAAGGAATGCAGTTTTGTTTATCCCTTTGCCATATTTCATAAAATGCGGCAATTGCTAACATGATTCGGACAGACTTAAGCATAGATACGAGTGAGAAACTCTCATCGTAGTCAACATCTTGAACTTGTCGAAAACCTTTTGCGACAATTCTAGCTTTGTAGATAGTTACACTACTATCAGCGTCCGTCTTCCTCTTGAAGATCCATTTAATCTCAATGGCTCGCCGATCATTGGGCAAGTCAATCAAAGTCCATACTTTGTTCTCATATATGGATCTTATCTCAGATTTCATGGCCTCAAGCCATTTTGCGGAATCTGGGCTCACCATCGCTTCTTCATAGTTCGTAGGTTCGCCATGGTCTAGTAACATGACCTCCAGAAGAGGATTACTGTACCACTCTGGTGCGGATCTTACTCTGCTTTACCTACGAGGTTTGGTAGTAACTTGATCTGAAGTTACATGATCATCATCATTAACTTCCTCACTAATTGGTGTAGGAGTCACAGGAACAGATTTCTGTGATGAACTACTTTCCAATAAGGGAGCAGGTACAGTTACCTCATCAAGTTCTACTTTCCTCCCACTCACATCTTTCGAGAGAAACTCCTTCTCTAGAAAGGATCCATACTAAGCAACGAATGTCTTGCCTTCGGATCTGTGATAGAAGGTGTACCCAACTGTCTCCTTTGGGTATCCTATGAAGATACATTTCTCCGATTTGGGTTTGAGCTTATCAGGATGAAACTTTTTCACATAAGCATCACAACCCCAAACTTTAAGAAACGACAACTTTGGTTTCTTGCCAAACCACAGTTCATAAGGCGTCGTCTCAACGGATTTTGATGGTGCCCTATTTAACGTGAATGTAGCTGTCTCTAATGCATAACCCCAAAACGATAGTGGTAAATTGGTAAGAGACATCATAGATTGCACTATATCCAATAAAGTACGGTTATGACGTTCGGACACACCATTATGCTGTGGTGTTCCAGGTGGCGTGAGTAGTGAAACTATTTCACTTTGTTTTGACTGAAGGCCAAACTCGTAACTCAAATATTTTACCTCTGCGATCATATCGTAGAAACTTTTATTTTCTTGTTACGATGATTCTCCACTTCACTCTGAAATTCTTTGAACTTTTCAAATGTTTCAGACTTGTGTTTCATCAAGTAGATATACCCATATCTGCTCAAATCATCTGTGAAGGTCAGAAAATAATGATACCTGCTGCGAGCCTCAATATTCATCGGACCACATACATCTGTATGTATGATTTCCAACAAATCTGTTGCTCTCTCCATAGTTCCGGAGAACGGCGTTTTAGTCATCTTGCCCATGAGGCACGGTTCGCAAGCATCAAGTGATTCATAATCAAGTGATTCCAAAATCCCATCAGTATGGAGTTTCTTCATGCGCTTTACACCAATATGACCTAAACGGCAGTGCCACAAATAAGTTGCACTATCATTATTAACTTTGCATCTTTTGGCTTCAATATTATGAATATGTGTATCACTGAGATCCAACAAACCATTTTCGTTGGTGTGTATGACCATAAAAGGTTTTTATTCATGTAAACAGAACAACAATTGTTCTCTAACTTAAATGAATAACCGTATTGCAATAAACATGATCAAATCATATTCATGCTCAACGCAAACACCAAATAACACTTATTTAGTTTCAACACTAATCCCGAAAGTATAGGGAGTGTGCGATGATGATCATATCAATCTTGGAACTACTTCCAACACACATCGTCACCTCGCCTTTTACTAGTCTCTGTTTATTCTGCAACTCCGTTTTCGAGTTACTACTCTTTAGCAACTGAACCAGTATCAAATACTGAGGGGTTGCTATAAACACTAGTAAGTACACATCAATAACATGTATATCCAATATACCTTTGTTCACTTTGCCATCCTTCTTATCCACCAAATACTTGGGGCAGTTCCGCCTCCAGTGACCAGTTCCTTTGCAGTAGAAGCACTTAGTCTCAGGCTTAGGACCAGACTTAGGCTTCTTCACTTGAGCAGCAACTTGCTTGCCGTTCTACTTGAAGTTCCCCTTCTATCCCTTTGCCCTTTTCTTGAAACTAGTGGTCTTGTTAACCATCAACACTTGATGTTTTTCTTGATTTCTACCTTCGTCGATTTCAGCATCACGAAGAGCTTGGGAATTACTTTCGTCATCCCTTGCATACTATAGTTCATCACGAAGTTCTACTAACTTGGTGATGGTGACTAGAGAATTCTGTCAATCACTATTTTATCTGGAAGATTAACTCCCACTTGATTCAAGCGATTGTAGTACCCAGACAATCTGAGCACATGCTCACTAGTTGAGCGATTCTCCTCCATCTTTTAGCTATAGAACTTGTTGGAGACTTCATATCTCTCAACTCGGGTATTTGCTTGAAATATTAACTTCAACTCCTGGAACATCTCATATGGTCCATGACGTTCAAAACGTCTTTGAAGTCCCGATTCTAAGCCGTTAAGCATGGTGCACTAAACTATCAAGTAGTCATCATATTGAGCTAGCCAAACGTTCATAACGTCTGCATCTGCTCCTGCAATAGGTCTGTCACCTAGCGGTGCATCAAGGACATAATTTTTCTGTGCAGCAATGAGGATAATCCTCAGATCACGGATCCAATCCGCATCTTTGCTACTAACATCTTTCAACATAATTTTTCTCTAGGAACATATCAAAATAAACAGGGAAGCAACAACGCGAGCTATTGATCTACAACATAATTTGCAAAATACTATCAGGACTAAGTTCATGATAAATTTAAGTTCAATTAATCATATTACTTAAGAACTCCCACTTAGATAGACATCTCTCTAATCATCTAAGTGATTACGTGATCCAAAGCAACTAAACCATGTCCGATTAACACGTGAGATGGAGTAGTTTCAATGGTGAACATCACTATGTTGATCATATCTACTATATGATTCACGCTCGACCTTTCGGTCTCTGTGTTCCGAGGCCATATCTGTATATGCTAGGCTCGTCAAGTTTAACCTGAGTATTCCGCGTGTGCAACTGTTTTGCACCCGTTGTATTTGAACGTAGAGCCTATCACACCCGATTAACACGTGGTGTCTCAGCACGAAGAACTTTTGCAACGGTGCATACTCAGGGAGAACACTTTTATCTTGAAATTTTAGTGAGAGATCATCTTATAATGCTACCGTCAATCAAAGCAAGATAAGATGCATAAAGGATTAACATCACATGCAATCAATATAAGTGATATGATATGGCCATCATCATCTTGTGCTTGTGATCTCCATCTCCGAAGCACCGTGCTTGTGATCTCCATCTCCGAAGCACCGTCATGATCACCATCGTCACCGGCTCGACACCTTGATCTCCATCGTAGTATCGTTGTCGTCTCGCCAACTTATTGCTTTTACGACTATCGCTACCGCTTAGTGATAAAGTAAAACTATTACATGGCGATTGCATCTCATACAATAAAGCGACAACCATATGGCTCCTGCCAGTTGCCGATAACTCGGTTACAAAACATGATCATCTCATACAACACATTATATCACATCATGTCTTGACCATATCACATCACAACATGCCCTGCAAAAACAAGTTAGACGTCCTCTACTTTGTTGTTGCAAGTTTTACGTGGCTGCTACGGGCTTAGCAAGAACCGTTCTTACCTACGCATCAAAACCACAACGATAGTTTGTCAAGTTGGTGCTGTTTTAACCTTCGCAAGGACCGGGCGTAGCCACACTCGGTTCAACTAAAGTGAGAGAGACAGACACCCGCCAGTCACCTTTAAGCAACGAGTGCTCCGAACGGTGAAACCAGTCTCGCGTAAGCGTACGCGTAATGTCGGTCCGGGCCGCTTCATCTCACAATACCGCTGAACCAAAGTATGACATGCTGGTAAGCAGTATGACTTATATCGCCCACAACTCACTTGTGTTCTACTCGTGCATAGCATCAACGCATAAAACCAGGCTCGGATGCCACTGTTGGGGAACGTAGTAATTTCAAAAAAATTCCTACGCACACGCAAGATCATGGTGATGCATAGCAACGAGAGGGGAGAGTGTTGTCCACGTACCCTCGTAGACCGACAGCGGAAGCGTTATCACAACGCGGTTGATGTAGTCGTACGTCTTCACGATCCGACCGATCAAGTACCGAACGTACGGCACCTCCGAGTTCTACACACGTTCAGCTCGATGACGTCCCTCGAACTCCGATCCAGCCGAGTGTTGAGGGAGAGTTTCGTCAGCACGACGGCGTGGTGACGATGATGATGTTCCACCGACGCAGGGCTTCGCCTAAGCTCCGCAACGGTATTATCAAGGTGTAATTTGGTGGAGGGGGGCACCGCACACGGCTAAGAGATCTCAAGGATCAATTGTTGTGTCTATGGGGTGCCCCCCTGCCCCCGTATATAAAGGAGCAAGGAGGAGGCAGCCGGCCAAGGGAGAGGCGCGCCAAAGGGGGGAGTCCTACTCCCACCGGGAGTAGGACTCCTCCTTTCCTTGTGGGAGTAGGAGAAGGGAAGGGGGAAGGAGAAAGAAGGAAGGGGGCGCCCCCCTCCCTAGTCCAATTCGGACTAGCCCATGGGGAGGGGTGCGGCCACCCTTTGGGGTCTTTCTCTCCTTTCCCGTATGGCCCATTAAGGCCCAATACGAATTCCCGTAACTCTCCGGTACTCCGAAAAATACCCGAATCACTCGGAACCTTTCCGAAGTCCGAATATAGTCGTCCAATATATCGATCTTTACGTCTCGACCATTTCGAGACTCCTCGTCATGTCCCCGATCTCATCCGGGACTCCGAACTCCTTCGGTACATCAACATACATAAACTCATAATAAAACTGTCATCGTAACTTTAAGCGTGCGGACCCTTCGGGTTCGAGAACTATGTAGACATGACCGAGACACCTCTCCGGTCAATAACCAATAGCGGGACCTGGATGCCCATATTGGCTCCCACATATTCTACGAAGATCTTTATCGGTCAGACCGCATAACAACATACGTTGTTCCCTTTGTCATCGGTATGTTACTTGCCCGAGATTCGATCGTCGGTATCTCGATACCTAGTTCAATCTCGTTACCGGCAAGTCTCTTTACTCGTTCCGTAATACATCATCCCGTAACTAACTCATTAGTCACAATGCTTGCAAGGCTTATAGTGATGTGCATTACCGAGTGGGCCCAGAGATACCTCTCCGACAATCGGAGTGACAAATCCTAATCTCGAAATACGCCAACCCAACAAGTACCTTTGGAGACACCTGTAGAGCACCTTTATAATCACCCAGTTACGTTGTGACGTTTGGTAGCACACAAAGTGTTCCTCCGGTAAACGGGAGTTGCATAATCTCATAGTCATAGGAACATGTATAAGTCATGAAGAAAGCAATAGCAACATACTAAACGATCGGGTGCTAAGCTAACGTAATGGGTCATGTCAATCACGTCATTCTCCTAATGAGGTGATCCCGTTAATCAAATAACAACTCATGTCTATGGCTAGGAAACATAACCATCTTTGATTAACGAGCTAGTCAAGTAGAGGCATACTAGTGACACTTTGTTTGTCTATGTATTCACACATGTATTATGTTTCCGGTTAATACAATTCTAGCATGAATAATAAACATTTATCATGATATAAGGAAATATATAATACTTTATTATTGCATCTAGGGCATATTTCCTTCAATGTCGGCCAGCCACTCCAGAATGGACGCGACTCGATGGCCTTGATGTCAGTCGGAGCGACCTGACAGGACGGGAGTGTGGCACCGATTCAATGCGGGCGCGACGACCGAGAAGCATATTCCGACCGCCGCGCCCATTGAAGCAGCATCAATCCGCCTGCCCGGGCTAATTAAGTACGGCTCCAGCGTCGACCAACCCCATCTTTATCTCATCTTGGCTCCTCTCCGCACAACCATAGCATCCAATCCGATCCTCTCCTGGACCGGCAAGATAGGCTAGTCAGGCTCTTCCGGATTGCTCTCGGCGCCGGCGGAAGATGTTCCTTAAGATCATGGCGCCGCCCGCGCGTGGTCTTTTGTTCCATCATTCTCCTCTACGCCATCAAAGAAGGAGGTCGTGCTCTCCTTGGATGACCAAGAGTAGCAACAGTCACCCCTCCTGGCCGATGCTGCCGCAATGGACGAGGAGTTTTAGTGACAGTTCGAGCTCCCTCTGTGACCGCAATTCGGCGCCACCCTCGCCACTGCCTTCCCCGCCTCATCACTGATTGCCGCCCTATCGATGCCCGGTCGCTGTGAAGCTGGATCCATACCTGGAGCTCACGAATGCACACGGGCACCTCGTGCCATAGCTCAAACACTATGACAGGAGAATGTCGCCGCGGTGCTCTAGGAACGTCCGTGTTTCATGACATGGCGCAATGCGCATTACCGTGCCGTGTTCGCGATGTTGCGCCAGACTGGGTCCTCGCAAACGCCGCGCTGGCCAAGGCCTATACCATCTACCAGTCAAAGACCACGGTGAAGATGTCTGCGCGCGGCGCCGGTGCCGCCCCGACGACCAACTGGTCATGATCGGCTTGGCCTAGCCGCCGGGCTCCGCCGCCCTCGTCGCCGACAAGGGCAAGGGAAGGGCGGTGGAGCGGGGTGGTGTCCGCGGCTGACGGTACCATGCGCGCGACGACGAATGAAGTTGAGCAGAAACAATTCACGGCCAATCAGGTCCGGTTTGAGCAACAAAAATCAACATTACTTCACCCATCTTTCACTGAATTTTTACAAACATAGAAGAAGCACATTGTGTTTGGCACAAATATATGTACATGTGCGTGTCAAGCAAGGGCCAGATATGATAATAACAAAAATTATAAATTATTTCGCATAATTTTTTACTACTGGTATTCTTTTGTGATTTCGCACCAAAGTTTTCCTTTCCCTCCATTCTCTCCCGCAATAGCGAATAAGCACGCGCGCTTGATTACCATGGCCCCACCCGCCATACGAATCAAGAACGCAGACCAAAATCTGGCATCGCGAGGAGGTCAAATCGGAAACCTCCCCCTCCCCCTCCCCCATATCTTATCAACACAGTTCCCTTCCTCGTCTCGTAGGATCTCTATCTTGAGGAGATCGATCATGGCCTGCCCTCCCTCCTGAACCTCGTAGCTGACCCCGCCGCCGCCGATTCATTGAGGATTTGAGGTTGAGGGCACAAGAGGCATGTCTTGTTCAGCAACTGGGATGGAAAGCAGATCAGTCCCCACCCCCGATTCATAGAAACACAAGGTAAATACTAGTACGACTTGACGATTTTGCCTCCTCCCCCCTTGGTTCAGATCTGTCCCTTATATGTTTTCTAAGTACTCTTCTCTTGTGTGAATTTGCTAGTGCACACCAAGTGTTTGATAGCTGTCCTCTGTTATTGGTTCACAATTTTGGGGGCCTTGAGATAGAGGGGGTTGTTTCAGATTCTTCTTCTATAAGCTTACACGTTCCCTACTTGATTGAGATTAGCTTTTTAGGTTTTATTCATTATAGTGCCCTGACGCCTCCTTGTTTTGGTGTTCCTAGGTTTACTGAACATAAGAGGTGGCTTAAATCTAGTAACTATTAAGGTTTCAGGTGTGGACGCGTGCAATATTTCAATGTAGTTCTGCACCATTACTACCTTGGTGAGTTCAATCTCTTCATAGACTTTCTTTATGGACCTCCAATTCTGACTATCCTATTCTAGTTGGGTAGTACAGTTGGGTTAGTTCTTAGCATAGTTTCTTTCTTTCTTTCTTCGTGTGTGTGCAGACATTTGTGACCTTGTTATTTTCTTATTGCTATCATATTGTATTCTGGCTGGGGTGTCATTTGTAGAAAATGGACGATGGAGTGACTAGAACAAGTGTTATCTTGGTCGTACCTATGGACAAATTGCAGTAAGTATCATGTTGACTAGTGAGGCCCTAATAAAATGAAAAATGTTAATTTTATTATGAATATCAGAACATGATCTGCAGCAGCACAACTACAAGTCCAGTCTACAAAACAACACACTTGTTCTCAAAATAAATGTTAGTGAACAACCATGTGCACGATAGTGAAAACACATGTATACTCTGCAACACACTCAGCCTTGGCCCATGGGATCTCCTCACAGTTCCAACTTGAAAATCTCATCAGCCTAGCTATAATGCTTGTGCATGAAGGAAACCTCCTTAACACCAAAGAGAATGAACTTGGGTGTCCTTGAGCTTATGATCCTCTTACTATCCGTGGATAGTGTTAAACCTGAACATGTGTTCCCCCCTGCAAAAACCAAGTTAAACATCATACCACACAAGTACAAGTTCATCTTCCCTAAGCAACTGAAATAGATCAACAGTTAAATTACTAGTATCGAAAGATAACTGCATTTTATTCATAGTAATGTTCCCAGCATAGAAAAAAAACTAAAAAGCATGGGGTCATTGAAAGAGCTGCTATATGGAGTTTCATTTTGTTACTTGCTCTTTTTCTTATACACCTGATGAACAAAATAATGGACCCCTTGCAAATTTACATTTTAGAGTAACGGTTTCATGTCTTAGTTCATCGTTTTCACTATGAAATAGGAATAGCTTGATTTATTCCCAGTACCTACTCAGTACTAAATGAGTTGCTATTTTGATTTGATAAGGAACAAATGTGGTAAGACTTATTTTTATTGATTGTAGGGGTAGAAATTACTTCAAAATATGATTGTTTGAGCTGAAATCTGAATTAATCATCTTCACATCTGTGGGGATGACTGTCATAAGGTCGAGTAGGACCACAGAATATTGTCTTTTACATAATTTATTTAAACTTTTGGTCATTGTCATGTTGCAGCAGATATGTAATGGACAAGAATTTCAGTGCACGGGCGAAGGGAAATAGATTCTGCTGCAGATAAGGTATATATCCATTCCCATATACAATATGTTCAAAATATGTTGCTCCAATGGTTATGTATCTACTAGTCGTCTTGCTAAATGCTGTTAAAAATAAGAATGTTAGTGCATGTCAGGGAGAAAAAACTTCTGTTGCAAACAAGCGGTATCCTTTCATAATCACATACAAATTTTGTTTAGACTATTTGTGGCTTCTTTAGTTGTTTATTACTTCTTTGCTATCAGTCTGTTGTCCAGACTACAAAAACAACATAAGGTGCTAATGCATGCTGTAAGAGTGCTCGAAGTGGTTCCCAGAGTTGGATGGATGCCAATGAACTATCTGTTGTGCTCAAATTCATTTCATATGTTCCCCTGTTTTGTTTCTGTCTTCTCATATGGCAACTTTTATTTTTTCTAACAGGCAGGAACTAAAGTATTCTTGAAGAGCCCGAAAAATCATAACAAGGGCGTAGCTCTAGATACAATGGTAAGTTCTGATCCTAAATTTAAACTTGATGGTCCTGAAATTAGAAATGAATTCTGGGTAGTGCATGTCGATATGGCACTAGTGCAAACTTAATATTTGGTATGAAGTCGCAAAACTGCAATACTCTCGGTAATGCATAAAAATAAAAGCTTGCATGGCCTTCAACCTTTGTACGTGACTAATATTTGCCTATATTACTACTTGCATCATGTCAAGGTATTGTGTGTTAACAGTTCAGTTTTGTTTTCTTGTTTGTAGATTCAAAAGATAAATGGATGAGTATATGGGAGCGTGGGGATTATACTGCAATGATGATGTCGATGATCCGTTTCATGATGATGATGACGGATGCATTTAGTTTTAGTTATGTTGTAGGGATGACGTTCCTGTCGGATGTTGTTCCTTAGTTAAGATGGATATTTTCAGTTTAAGTTTCACTGTCAAGAAAATTGTTAGATTATGCATCACATTTGGATGATGTTCCTCCTGTAATATCCACTATTGTAATCCAACAGTTTTGATCTAATATATGATTTCTTCCTCTCGTGAGTATATCGTGTTGTTTTTCGTTCACTTGAAATACATAATTATCGCCTTTACATGGAGCATTAATTTAATTGCTAGCAATATATAATTATATATACATATAATATTATTATTGACACTATATATGTACCAACACTTGAAACGTTGGAAATTCTCCGTTGCCAAGCAATGGGATTTTGATTCATGTACATCAAGCACCAACATATAAAATTGTTGTAAAGTCCGTTTTATCTGTTGTTCTCTTGCAACGGACCCCTTTACCAACGATAGTATAAGCGTTGCATATGCGCTAGCAACACTGGATAAGGCTACGCATCCCAAACCGTTGGTAAAGAACCTAGCAACGCATATATGGACATTTAGATACGGAAAAAGGCGTTGCTATAGTGGGGGTCTTGTTGTAGTGCCAGTATCAAATAGAACCGAAGCTGGATGACAGTTTACAAGGAGTGTACCAAGAACGACATCTGGATCATCCCGAGCGTCTTTAGCTGAGACGTGATGCACACGTCCACATTCAGTGGGAGCTGACTTGGTACTGATCATCTTGCATGATGGCTTACCACGGCCAACAGACTTCTCGGGCTGGGGTGGAGCAACACGGGCCTGAGTGCAAATACGGGCGGTGTGTCCTGGCTCTCCGCACTTGTAACAAATCTTGGAGGTAGGATGTGGACCCGTGTTGGCAGGCGGTCCACCAATAGGCCTGGGTGGAGCATACGGCTGAACTGGGTGAGGCGCCACATAAGATGGCCTCGGTGTATAACCGGGTGGAAGAGCAGAGTTCGAAATCCAAATCCGGCGCTTCTGAGAACTAGAACCGGAGGAAGAACCCAATTCACGAGTGTGCTTACGAGACTCCTCGTAGGTGAGATGAGCTGTCTCCGCATTAATGGCCTTGTTCACAAGAGCCTGGAATGTATTGCAATGGTGCAGGTGGAGGTCTCGACGCAACTTGGGGTTGAGACCCTTCCGGAACCTAGCCTGCTTCTTAGCGTCCGTGGACACTTCTTCTGTAGAATAGCGGGCGAGGTTCTCAAACTCTCTACTGTAAGCATCAACAGCCATCTTACCCTGGGTAAAACTACAGAACTCTTCTCTCTTGCGGTCAATGAGAGCCTGAGGAATGTGATGCTCGCGAAAAGCCTCAGCGAAATCCCTCTAGGTCGGTATCTGGCCAGCTGGAAGCATAGCCTCATAGTTCTGCCACCAAAGACTAGCAGGACCTTCCAGGTGATATGCAACATAAGTGACCTTGTCACCTTCAGCTATGTTCGCAGAACGCAGCTTGTGTGTGATACTACGGAGCCAGTCATCTGCATCGAGTGGTTCAATGGAATGATGGAAGGTAGGTGGTTTCAAACAAATGAAATCATAGATGGTCGCTGACTCTTTGCACTGAGGTGCGGTGTTCTCCTCGATACGTGCTAACAAGCGGTTAGACTCATGCTTGTTCCTCTCCATCTCTAACATAAACTCTGCCAACGAAGGCTGGTCGGGTGGATCCTCCTCATCCCTACCACCTCCGTGGTTCAGGCAACGAGCAACAGAACTTCGGTTAACTGATGACATCCTGAGAAGCGGAACCAAGGACGAGGTCAACAACAACTATAGGATGCAACATGTAGCATAAGGAAATTTAGTATCTCTCAAGCTCCTAGGACAAATCCGGCAGCATAACGGTAGTAAAATGCTCAAAATGAGACATTCTGCAAAAGGCGGGGTAGCACCATACTCAACATCGTCACTCAAGGTTCTGAGATATTACTGAACAGGCTACACCGGAGGTACTCGAACTGGGATATGACTCTGATCAACCAATCCTAAGAGACTACGGAGTAGTAACATGTGATCCTGATAGACGGAAGAGAAAGCCTAGTTCCTTAACCCCGTAGGAAAGATAGGATGACTCAGATCAGAAGGCATGAGGTAAAAGGAGTAAAAAGAGCCTTACGTTCCCTTCCACAATCAATTCCCTTACATAACTAAAGAATTTCTAGACTCAACTTCGACCAGTTTGGCTTGGAAATCCTACAGGCAGTCAGGCTCTGATACCAAAGCTGTCGGGACCCCGATTCTAAGTCACACCGATTTAGCATGTAACACCTCATATCACTTTGCGGCCTCACGCACGGTATTCCCATGGGTGTCGCCTTACCATGGCCCGGGACCGTTTGCGCCTTTTGGCTCACGTATATGATAGTGTCGCTAGCATCCATATGACAAAGAACCCGGGCCAACATGACTAGTCGTGAACCCAAAGTGGCACTAACTTACGGGAACAGGCATACATGAAACAACGTCGAGCATGTCGGTCAGCAGCGTGTGAATCCGGGCTGTAGCAACTGGGCTAACAGGACTCCGGGAACCCGGGCTGTAGCAGGCTAGGCAGGACTCCGAATGTCACCGCGTGACATTTCCCCGAAGGGACAGACACAGGAACGAAGTGAATCACATGCCGGCCAGTCTAAGTGTTCCGGAGCAGTAGTGCTGGGCTAGCAGGACTCCGGTAAACCGGGCTGTAGCGGACTACCATGGCTCGGTGGAAGCACTAGACTACATTTCCCCATAAGAGAGGCTACCAAGGATAGAACACATCTATTGAGAGGGGACAAATACCGGCAAACAGAGAAAGAACACAATCAATGCAATGCAACAATATGATGCATGATCATGACATGGCAATATGCTGTGAGTTGAGCTAATGCGGCTAGCAACGACTTAAATGGAGTTGGTTTGAACACTAGATTCAAATTCAAACTCCACATAAGGCATTTCAAATGCCATTAATTCAAATTGTCATATACAGTATCTTTAGGTTGCTCAAACATGCTTGCAAATGCCATAACCAGATTCTTTGGATTTTTCTGATAATTTTTCATATATAACTTATTTCATTCTGAGCTATAGATTATTTTCTATGATTTTTTTAAGTTCAAATCATTTTCTAGATTTTTCTGCTTATTTAGAATTAAACAAAATCCAGTAAATGATTTATTGCGTTAGCATGACATCACGCTAACGTCAGCAGTCAACGGAGCAGCCCAGCTCAAACTGACCAGTGGGTCCTGCGTGTTAGTTACCAACGAAACTATCCTGGTTTAATTAGCACTAATCCTAGATTAAACTAATTAGGTTCAAAACTAAACTAGGTTAATTAGCCGGGCTGGGCCCGCATGTCATTGACCCATGGGGAAGTCAAACAGGGCCAACCTAGGTCAAACTCGCCGGAGTTGACTCGCGGCTCGTGCCGGCAAGGCCAGAGACGGCGGAAGGGCTCGGGACTTGCCCACAGTCGACCAAATCGACTGCGGTTTGGTCCTATGTGTAGCTGGGGATCGCGCGCATCCAGTGGAGCCTTTAGCTCATGCCGGGGCGGACCCAAACGACGGCGGCCGTGGCATTGCGTGCTTAGCTCCCACGACACCTACGCAGCACGACGAGCACGTGGGTGAACTCGGTTGTTGTCGGGACCCCGATTCTAAGTCACACCGATCTAGCATGTAACACCTCATATCACTTTGCGGCCTCACGCACGGTATTCCCACGGGTGTCGCCTTACCATGGCCCGGGACCGTTTGCGCCTTTTGGCTCACGTATATGATAGTGTCGCTAGCATCCATATGACAAAGAACCCGGGCTGACATGACTAGTCGTGAACCCAAAGTGGCACTAACTTACGGGAACAGGCATACATGAAACAACATCGAGCATGTCGGTCAGCAGCGTGTGAATCCGGGCTGTAGCAACTGGGCTAACAGGACTCCGGGAACCCGGGCTGTAGCAGGCTAGGCAGGACTCCAGATGTCACCGCGTGACATTTCCCCAAAGGGACAGACAGGAACGAAGTGAATCACATACCGGCCAGTCTAAGTGTTCCGGAGCAGTAGTGCTGGGCTAGCAGGACTCCGGTAAACCGGGCTGTAGCGGACTACGATGGCTCGGTGGAAGCACTAGACTACATTTCCCCATAAGAGAGGCTACCAAGGATAGACAACTAGGTTGTCGGATCCCACACATAGCAATACACGTTACACGTACGCATAACATGCAAGTATGTGCTGTACAACATGGCATCACAACATAACGCAAACTCATATAGATAAAAGGCCCAGAAGAGCCACATAGCATTAAGTACAAACAGGGGTCACATGACCCATCATTCAGAGCATACAAGCAACGGAAGCATTACATGTCTGAGTACAGACAACTACAAAAGAAAAGGCTGAGAAGCCTGACTATCTACAAGCCCCTCCCAAGGGTACAAGATCGTAGCTGAGGTACAAGCTACTCGTCGATGTCCAAGCGGAACTACTAGTAAGACTGAAGTCTCCACTGCAAAAACATAAATAAAGCAACATGAGTACAAAGGTACTCAGCAAGACTTACATCAGATCCTATCATACATGCACTAGTATCAAGGAGGCAATGTGGGGTTCAGTTGCAGCAAGCCAGCTTTGACTCAGTGGCTAACCTATTCTACGACTACGAGTAACTTCTTTGAGGTAAGAAAGGGCACACGAGTCCACTAATCACCACCTCAATACACCACTATGGATTCATTCCCGTCTCACTACGAGAAGCCATCCATAGCACTCACACTTATCTTGAGCATTTTAGAGTATCCACTTCAAGTTGTCTATGTACCACGTAAGCATCCAAGAAGTCCATAACCGAGTACACGGCTATTCGAATAGATCATGATAACCCTGCAGGGGTGTACTGCTCACACACGCTCTTGCCACTTACCGCCATGTACACGTCATGTATCTCGGCAACCTTCAAGCGGAAGCCTGGCGAGGGTGTCGGCCACGACCTGACTAACCACACAAGACTCTAGTCCAGGTTTATCGCCTATTCGGGTTCCATCCGCAAGGAGATCCGGCCGGGGTGTCGCTCACGGCCCCAAACGATGTGTGCAGGGTTCCCAAGCCCACCTCGCCGGATGGATCTACGCTTGGTACACTGTGCCACTTGTGCCTAGTCTGTCCCAAGCCCACCTGGCCGGGTGCCACTTGGTAGACTACTAACACTACCTACAAACACCAAAAACTAATTGCAACTCCTGGACAGAGATCAAGTTGGTTAATAAGGCGAGAGGGGTCGAGTTACCGGAACCCAATGTGTGGTAGTAGCTAGTCATTGGACAACATACACAGAACTCAGTGCTTAAGGACGGTTCCAGTGAGACAACCCACCATGTACTCCTACATGGCCTCTCACCGCTACCTTTACCAAATCGTGTTCATACACTTAACTCTCAGCACCAGAACATATCGTAACACTCCAATTCATTCCCAATGAATCAGACCTGACACAACTCTAAGCAATAGCAGGCATGGCATGGTAGGAACACAACATGGCTCAATCAACTCCTACACATGCTAGTGGGTTTCAACTATTTACTGTGGCAATGACAGGTCATGCAGAGGAATGGGTTCAACTACCACAGCATAAAGTAGCAGTTGAATCATTGTTGTCCTAATGCAATAAAAGAGAGCAGGAGCGAGAGTAGGATTGTATCAGAATGAACAAGGGGGGTTTGATTGCCTGGTAGATCAATAGGGTTCCACTGCTCCTCAGACAGGTACTCTCGAGCACTCTTCGGAGCAGGACCTATCGAGAAGGAACGGTGTCGACAATCAATAAAAAAGCATATGCAACAATATGATGCATGATCATGGCATGTAGATGTGATGCTATTTGAGTTAATGCAACTAGCATTTAACTTGGAAGAGGTCCATTTGAACCAAAGGTTCAAATGCAATTCTAAGTTAAGTCCCTTTAAATGCCATAAGTGTGTTTTCATATATACAGCATGTATAGGTTGGTTTTTCATGCATGAAAATGGTACAGATGGATATATTGAATTTTTTGATAATGTTTCATATATAACTTATTTCAATCTGAGTTACGGTTGAATTTCTATGAATTTTAGAAGTTTTGGCTATTTTCTGGAATTTCCTGATTTAATTTAAATCCAGAAAATAAATAACTGCATCAGCATTGCGTCATGCTTGCGTCAGCAAGTCAACAGCGCTGACTGGGTCAAACCTGACGTGTGGGATCCACACGTCAGTGACACAGTGTTAAATAGGGGGTTTACTAATCTAATTAAAAGATTAGGGCGCACTGGGCCCACATGTCAGTGTCAGGGGGATTAATCAGGCGGTGATTAGCGCTAAGCTAATCACCTGCCAGGCCGGACCCACGTGGCAGGGCTCAGGCGACGGGGCTCGTCGCCGGCGACCACTGGCCACGGCGGAGTCCCCGCTGGAAGCCACGGAAGCGGCGGCTGGGGGCACCAGGAGGTTGCACGTGCTCCCGCGCATCCAGGGGAGCCAGCGAGAGGCTGCGGGGGCGGCGGAGCTCGCCGGAGCGGAGCTCGCGGCGGCGGCCGGAGTTCGGCCTCGGGCGGGATCGTGGCTGCAGCTTGCAAAAGACAAAGGGGAGAGGACGATTCGAGGTGGGAGCTCACGAGGAGTCCAGCAGAGGAAACGGCGGCTCGGGGGAGGCTCTGCAGGCGACGGACGGGCGGTGGAGATCCACGGCGGCCGGAGTTGAAGATGACGGCGGAGGCGGTGATACGTTGCGTCCCCAGTTGCCTGGCTCGTCGAGGACGTAGAAGACGTCGTGGCGGAGCTCTCGGGCGCGGAGAGAGGTCGAGGGGGAGGCGGTGGCTGCGGCAGCGGCGAGTGGCGGCGACGGTGGCGTTTGGCCGTGCGCGAGAGAGAGCGAGGGAAGAGGAAATGGGCACGGGAGAGAGTAAGAGAGGTGCGGGGCGGCGCGTGGCGTCGCGCAGGGCATCCAGGCGACGAGGGGGAGGACAGGCAGGCAGGTGGCGTGGCGGCACGGCCGTGCGCGCGCGCCGGCCACACGCTTGGCCGACTGGCGCCAGGAGGACGACGGCGCTGGCGGGCTGGTCCAGCTGGGCCGTAGGTAAGCACAGGTAGGTTTTTTTCCATTTCTGTTTCTTTTCTATTTTTCTGACATTTGTTTGGTTTAATAAAAATAATAAACCATTTTATTTTCTTATGCCAATTTTTGTAGGGGCTAGTGGTATTATTCCAGAGCTCCTCAACAAATGGCATAATTTTTGGACAATATTATATATATATAACAATATATATCCAAAGAAAATAATTACAGCATTAATTCCAAATGCCCAAAATAAATATTTATGAGCTCCTAAAAATATTGGTTTGATTTTTATCTCTGTCCAATATTTTCAGAGTGCAACATGAACATTTTCTTGGACCCTTTTGGAGCAATTTTTATCTGGGTCATTTCCAGAAATGATTCTGCGGGTTTCCCAAATCCCCACTTCAAATTTAAATGGAATTTAAACATGATGCACACATGACTAGCTAGTCTAGGTCATACCAGAACTAGGGATGTGACAGTTGGAGGCTATGGTGAACGTGGCCACGGCGGCGAGGAGCTCAGGCGGCAGCGTGATTCGGTCATCGTCGCTACGACGGCTACGGTGCTTAAACGAGCGTGCAAGAGAGGGGGAAAGGTGCAGGAGCTCACGGCGGGTGTATGGGAGCGAACGGCGAGCTCGGGGACGGGCTGGAGAAGTCGTGAGGTCGTCTGCGATCTTGGTGGACGAGCGGGGAAGAGGTCGACGGGGCAACGACGCAGGGCGAACGAGCGCTCGAGGCTGGGTCGAGGAGAAGTGACAGACGACGGCGGATATCGTGGCAACACGGGGAGGCGAGGGGAGCACGGTCGTCGGTTCGACGGCGGCGAGCGAACGTCGGCTTCGGCCATGGCGGGAGAGGGCGAGGGAGAGAGCCAGGGGAAGGACAAGGGGGTTCCAGGGGTTGTGTGGCGTCCATAGCGATGTTCGGGAGGCGGCAAGCAAGCAGGAGGTGGCCGGTGTGTGCTAGGGCGCGGCGGGCACACGCCCTGGTTCTCCTGGCGGGAGGTTCATGGTGACTGGCAGAGGCCAGTGGGCTGGGCCTCTGCTGCGTTGCGGTGGGGCTCCAGGTAAGTCCTTCTCTCTCTCTCTCTCTCTAGTTTTTCTATTTATTTATGGTTTCTATTTTCTGCAATGGGTTTTGATTTTATTTAAATACCAGATCATTTCATAAACTTCTGGGAATTATTATGTGGCCTTTTTAAAAAGTGTTCAAAACCTTACAAACTTTCAGAGTTATTGGAGTTATATTTAATATATAACAAATATAACTCCAATGCAAATAATTATTGAATTAACTTAAATGTCCAAAATAAATATTTATGAGCTCCTAAAAATATTGATTTGAATTTTACCTTTGGCCAATATTTTCAGAGAGAAACATGAACATTTCCTTGGACCTATTTGAAGCAACAAAACTCAAACTACGAAAGAAACAAGCTCCGTTTATTAATCTGGACTTAAGTCAAATTGTACAGTAGCAGAAACTTGTTTAAGTTGGTTAAACAGAAAGAGGGCTTCGAGACGAAACTCTAGGCTCTTGAATCGCCTGATTCCGATAAATGAGCGAAAAGATAAACTAAAACGAAAAACAGGGCAGAAATCGCGATCGAAAATAATCGCGGAAAAACCCTGGAAACGAAAAACTGACGAACAGGCTAACGAACGAACGTTCGCTGTCTGCGGCTAAATGGTGAAAATCGTTCGTTAAAACAAACGAACAAACGGGCGTTCGCTAGTTAACTAAACGAAAAAAAATTCGAATCAGATCTGGAAAAAAACAGATCTAGGGTTTACAAAAAAAAGAACGGTTTTTTGAGAAAACCGACGAACCGCGAGGCGGCGGCGGCTACCTCCGGCGGTGGTCCGGAGGGCGAGGTGGTGGTCTCCGGCGGCGGCGGCAGGTGGCGGCGTCGGGCGGCGGCGCGGATCCGACGGTGGCGTCCGGCGGCGGCGGCGGCGCGGATCGGCGGCGGCGCGGAACTGGCGGTGGGGCGGGGCCAGGGTTCGGCGGCGGCGGCTTGGGCTGGCACGGCTCGGCGCCTCAGGCTTTAAAGGCCTGGTCGGGTCAGTGTCCCAGGCAGAGACGAACCGGTAAGGTCGGTGGCGTTTTATATTTAAATTAATTCCGCGCAGAAAAACGAAGAATAGAAATACTAAACGGACTCCAAAAATCATGAAATAAATTTTCCCCGTCCTCTAAAAATCTAACGGACAACATGAACATTTATTCAGGACCCTAATGCAATTTTAAAAAACACATATTTTTCCTAATTCAAATAAAATAGCGATAAAACTCCGTATAAAATTCTTATTTTATTTTAATATTAAATCTCCAGTATTTCTTTATTTTGGGAAAGTCATTTTATCCCCTCTCTTTTATTTTTATAAAAGAAATATTTGAAGAGAAAATAATTAAAATCAAACGATCCTCTTTTAAAAATTTGAGAAAACTCAAATATGAAAATAACGAAATCCCCAACTCTCTTCGTGGGTCCTTGAGTTGTGTAGAGTTTCTAGGATCAATCCAAAATGCAATAAAATATGATGTGCAATGATGATCTAATGTATAACATTCCAAATTGAAAATTTGGGATGTTACAGTGGCCGGCAGTGGGGTGGCGGCCATGACGGCCACCTCCCGCCTTTGGGCCGCGGCAGCGGAGCGGGAGATGGCCCTGGCTTTTGACGGTTGTGTGGTGGCAACGGCGGCCGGCATGTGGTGGGTGTTCCGCGCAGACCCAACAGGGACGCCACGCGCACTACACTATGCCGGGACCTACGCCATCCCCGCGGTGTAGCCTCCCAGCTGGAGCTGTCCTCTAATGACGGCGACGGACCGGTGCCATTGGTGATTGTGGGAGAAGCACACGAGATAAGCTATAGGGAGGGAGGGGAAAATGCGACGCAGGACTCGCCGGCAAGAGGGTTTTTATAGCAGGCCGATAAGCATTGGGATTTTGGGGGTTCGATCGCGCCCCACAACACAACAAGCACACCCACGACGACACATAGAGAGGGGATGTCCAGCGGCGCTCCAATGGAGTTCGGCGAGCATAGAGTGGAGACCCACGCAAGGAAGACGGATCTCTCGGTGGTGTAAACCATCGACCCGGCCATGGTGGACGACTACATCAACTGCGTTGAGCAGTTGCTTGCTGGAGACAAGTACAAGGTGGTCGGCATCGACCTCCAGTACACCGCTGGTCGTCCCGGCATAGATCATATGGTTGCCGTAGCCTAGTTGTGCGTGCGCCATCATGTCCTCATGTACCACTACTGCATGGCCACAGAGCCTAGCGACCGTTTCATCAGGTTTGTCAACAACACCGACTACAGTTCGCCATGATGGAAACCACCGACGATGTAAAAGCGCTCAGTGTTACGGGCTTGGACTGCAAGAACCTTGTCAAAATCCGTGACAACTACAGGGTCTAGGGCAGCACGAAAAAGGACTTGCTGGTCGAACTCTCCTCGGCCATCATCGACCTCTACTACGAAAAGATGAAGCAGGATGCCCAGAGAACAAGTCCCCTATCTTGGCACAGGGCCCGGATGCTGCAACTGGATGAACCTCACCTTAGGTTCGCGACCAAGAGCGTGTACACATGCTACGAGATGCACAGGTGGATCATTGACATGAGGAAGTGCCTCGTTACCCAAATCGACGAGCCCGGATCGAGCCACAAGAAGAGCAAGTGTCACAAGAAGTAGATGATGATCAGATGATCGTTTATGCTAGTTAATCATGCATGTAATATATAGTATACTTTATTGGTGTGTGGAAATGTCATGTGTGTAGTAGCCACCTATGTAATTATGCATGTAATAGTTTACTTTGGTGTGTGCAAATGCCATGGTTGTAGTAGCCACCTATGTAAGTGGATGTTTAATTTGGTTATGCAAGCATGTCCTTATAAGTGTGTATATATATGTTGTTGTTCTGTATGGAATCCCATCGCACAACACACACGTCTTATTAGCAACAACCATGTGTGTTATTATCGGTCTTCACACACATTTCTGAGTATAGACCTGTTTGCCGCGTATCACACACATCTTGTTAAGTTGAACCATTTCTGTTCTCATGTCTCAACGCAAACAGTTCATCCGAGTGAACCGCATGCTGTATGTCGCACACACCTTCATCTGGCTGACCGTTTCTTTTGTGTTGCCTAATCACAAATAGTTCATCTGAGTGAACCATATGATGTATATATCGCAAACACCTCCATCTGGCTGCCCGTTTCTTTTGTTCCTCCTCGTCGCAAAACAGTTATTGAACTGAATCTTATGCCATGCATCGCACACGCAACTAAAATCTGAACCGTGTTTGATGGCTCCGCCATCGCAAAAGTTTTGCACCTTTTTTGATGGTTTTTTACAGCACCGTTTGCGATTATGGAATCGCACATAGTTATGTCGAAGGGTCTCTGATCGTAGTGTCGCGTTAGTAGCATCATGCAGTAGTGTAAGGTGTGGGGGCACACGATATTCTCCCGGGGAGGGGGGTGCACAACCAATCGGTGTTTGGGAGGGTGGGGACAAATATAATGTTCAAATAATACAATCTAAACAATCCTAAATAGAGCTTCCCAATTTTATCTCAGGTCGAGGGGTTAACCCCCGACAATCTACATAGCTCCGCCTAAACACAACATTTGCATGTATGTAGTACTAGACTTAATATTCATGTTTCAGTTTCCTGTCTATTTTAAATATTGAATTGAGCACCATGCATGTCTTACATTTTACTCCCTTCATTCCTAAATATTAGTATTTTTAGAGATGTCAAATGGACTGCCACATACAGATGTATATAGACATATTTTAGAGTGTAGATTCACTCATTTTGCTCCGTATGTAGTCACTTGTTGAAATCTCTGAAAGAAAAATATTTAGTAACAATAGGAGTATTTTTGAATTCGTGTCATACATGCATGGTTTGCAAAAATAGATGCACTATACTTACTGGATTGTTGTTGTATTCGTGTGTGTGTGTGTGTTTGTGTGTGTGTGTGTGGTCATATGCTTGATACATAAAAAGTTTTCTCACCACCATACCGTTCATCTTTTAAATTTGAATTTGCAATGAAAAACTTACTAGGGATACCATGAAATGTGAAATCCATGTTGAGATCTCTATATCACAAACTCACTATAATTCAAGAACTCGTCATAAATCAATTACCATGTTGAGATTACTATTTACAATGAAAATACGGGCATTGTAATACACATAGATTCGTTCGGCAATGTAAAAGATTCCTTTTGTATTCTCGAATGGTAGGACCCAACGGTGTACCAGCCAGACCCTGACTCGTGTTGATCCTAAAAAAAACCCGGGCACGTGTCCTTCTGTTGGCGTGTGTGGTACGCACATTAGCCAACCCCAACCAGTCGAGCCTCCACGTTTCGAGTTGAATTATCTGGCGGCCAGAATTCCAGTACTAGGAAATTCCCCTCATGTCCCCGGTCCATAATGACTATCGGTGAACAATGGAGGGATGCTTTAGTAACTAGAAAACGTTACCTACCGTGCTGAGCATGGTTCACTTCCCTCGGTTGCCTCTACCCAAGGTCACCTGTCAACTCCTTTGCCTAGTACTAATAGGAGTACTACACCAGGATGAGCACAAAATTGAGCCCCGTTTGTTCATGCCTAGTACTTGAGTTAATATATCAGGCAATGCACTGGTACGGAGGGATTATCCTTTTACTCTGCATATAAAACTTGTCTGAAGTCTGACTAAGCAAAATGTTTGACCAAATCCTTTCTTAAGAAATACAACAGGAAAGATGTATCGCTTGAAAATTTATTGCATGTAGGCCCCGCTTGCACTGTCGCCACACACCAATCATATGATATAAATGGATACACATTCTGTACTGAGGCGAAGGACAAAAACTATTATTACCAGAACTCAGGTGTGACGATGCTGCAGTTGACCAAGAATGAGAGTAATAGATAGTATGGCAAGATCGAAGAGATATGGGAACTTGAGTACAGAGAAGATTACACGGTGCCATTGTTCAGGGTCAGATGGGCGAAGAACGTCGAGCATGAAGAACGTGGTTTCATTACCATGTCTTTGCCCGAAGCACAACCTGCTGGTGCAAAAAGAGTGAAAGGAATCACTGCCAAATATGAGCCTGGGGTATTCGCTAAGGACGTTGCACAATGCTTCTATTTAACTAACCCTTCAAAGCCGAGTCATCTTGTCGTACGGACAGGCAAAAGGAGCATCGTCAGGATGGACGGAGTCGCCAATGAGTATGACCATGATCAATTTGGCGTGGACCCAATAGAAGATGAGATGTATGAAGAGCATGACTACACCACTAGAAGGAGAAGAACTACCTTGCCTGCGACAGGACGTCCCTTCCTGAGAAAGACTCATAGAACGGGCGGAAGTATTCAAGCAACATTAAGAAGACCCAAACCATCGTTGAGAGGGTTGTCAAATGATGTCATACTTCATGATTCATTTGTGTACTCTGAACCACGAAAAGAATTTGTGTACCCTAAACTAACTGTACCATATTTATGTACTCTGAACCACGAGAAGAATTTGTGTCACTTTAAATATCTATATTATGCATGTCGTCGCTCAAAACGCCATGCACGAATATGTGGCCAACCCTATTTTAAAAACCTAGTGCTGGCATTGGCAACGTCACCTAAGCCAGCACTAACAATGAATAGGTAAGCTTCGTTACCCCCTTGCGAGTGAAAATGACCTGGTTTTCACTTTCTCTCCCTATCTCGCGCCGCAGCCCTGCCCTCCGCTGTCAGGACCCCGATCCTAAGTCGCACCGATCTGGCATGTCACACATGATATCACTTTGCAGCCTCACGCACGGTATTCCCATAGGTGCCACCTTACCTGGCCCGGGACCGTTTGCGCCTTTTGGCTCACGTATATGATAGTGTCGCTAGCATCCATATGACAGAGAACCCGGGCCGACATGACTAGTCGTAAACCCAAGGTGGTGCTAACTTACATGGACAGGCATACATGACCCAGTAATGAACGTGTCGATCAACAACGTATGAACCCAAGTCGTAGCATGCTACAAGGACTTAAAGGAACAACATGCTGGCCAGCCTAAGTGTTCCTGAGCAGTACAAGCTACCATGGCTCAGTGGAAGCACTAGGAGACATTTCCCGGTAAGAGAGGCTACCAAGAATAAACAACTAGGTTGTCGGATCCCACACATACCAAGAATTTCAATAACATACACACAATATGCTCGATATGTGCAAATACAACATGGCATCACAACAAAACTCTACGACTCAAAGTATTTATTCATTAGGATCCGAGGAGCCAGATATTACAAACATGGGTCTGATGACCCAGCATTCAAGTCATACAAGCAATAAGCACATGCGGAAACTTAACTTGTCTGAGTACAGACAACTACAAATGAAAAAGGCTGAGAAGCCTGACTATCTACAAGACCCTGTCGAGGGCACAAGATAGTAGCTGAGGTAACAAGCTAAACGTTGAATTCCACGTGGAACTACTAGTGAGACTGAGCCACCACTTCCTCCGGAGCCCTCGGCTTGGGCGTACAAACGCAGTGGATACCCGAGGGGAGGCCGCTCATTCCAAGGCCTCGACACCTCCGACCTCACGAATACATCGCGACGGCAGGCCAGCCTGTTCTTCGGCGGAAGCAGCCCCGGCTCGTCGCGGGGGGCCTTTCCTTTCTTTGCGGCCAAGAATCTCCGTATCGGCGCCATGGGTGTCGCTGCTAGAAATGAAGCAAGGAAGAAGAAGCGAGCGGAGCAGGAAGAGATGGGCGACCGGGGCTCCGCCCCCTTCCTCATTTATAGCAGGAGAAGGCCAACCGGCGACCCCCACGATCACAGGTAATGATGGTTTTCTCTGCATGCACCAGGGACTCGTCAAATTGGGTAGTTGCCAAGGCAGCATGGGGAAGCGAAGACGCCCACGTCCCATCAATCGCCACGCGTCAACTGAGGCTGCAGGCTGTTGGGGCCCGTGGCCCTCTGCACTTGCCCCTTGGCTTCACCTCGAAGCCAAGTCCGAGTGCACCTTGGGACTGGGAGCTACTGTCGGCGTCCTGGGAACGGGGGTCCCCAGACTTGCCTGCCTGGGGCCCACAGCGTAGCTCCACCAGCGGCCCTGTACGGCCCAACTTCATCAGCAAACGCTCAAGACCCTCGCGAGGGGCCAAGCCTCGCGAGGCGGAAGACACAAGACCTCCTCAGGGGCGGCCTCACAAGGCTGGCTCGCGAGGGGCGGAGAGATCAAGGTAAGGGGCACCTCGTGAGGTTCCTATGATGCAAGCCATGATGACCAAGGCAAGGCGGGCGCCTGCGCGCGCAGTGTACTTGTTTCCTCTTTGGTGCTAAAGAGGCAGGCGCATGCGAGGAGTTCCGAGGCATCAGGCAAATGTTTCCATACCGGTGCAACAAGGCCAAGACCAGCAGGACGGCGGGACGGAGGTCACCGTGGAGCCCAGGACAGCGTCACCACCAGAGCCTTTGGCAGGCGAAGACCACCTTTAGTCAGGATAACTTGTACTGGTTGTCCCCTCTTCAAATTTGGCCATTGTCGGATCCCTTCCCGCCTACATTTGGGAAGAGGACCAGGGCCTCTATAAATAGGACTAGCCACCACAGTAGGGGGCAACTGATCATGGAATGGATCTGGGAACTGATCTTGGACGGATCATTCAGATCATCCTCAACCACACAAGCTCATCGAGCCCAAGAACACCTCTCCGCAGGAGGCTGTTCTTCCCTTGTACTTGTTCATCCTTAGGCAACGAGGCAATCCACCACACCACATTGGAGTAGGGTATTACACCACATCGGTGGCCCGAACCAGTATAAACCCTGTGTCCCTTGTTCTTTGAGTTTGGTGTGCTGAGCCTTGGGATCGTGGTGAGTGGGTGAGCTAGGGAAGGGAGAGATCTTCGTGCGCACCCCAGTGTTCGAACCTTTAGGGTTTTGCCGGAACCCGAACTCCGACAACTACCGAGTTCTGGTTAGGATCCATCATCAAGGATTTTGAAGTCTTTACGCAAGTCCATGGATTAGATCCCAAGCATAGACATCTCTTCCTTGAACAAATCAATCAGTGGCTTGGTGTCTAGGAACACATATAGAGTGGAGGTAGCTAATCTCTCAAACCATAGTATACTTCGCACTTGCATGACTGACTTGGGATGATTCCAGAGGAGGCAAAAAAAAAGCTTTCTCTAATTCACGGTGGCAACTTGCATCAAATGCACATGAATTAGAGGAAGTTACTTCTTTCATCCAAACATATGCTTCATGAGCTATCATGAAGAAATGCCTTCAAAAGTTTCCAACACTAGCTTAATGTTCAAAAAAATCATGGATAGGATAATGATGTTGTCGATGGGCTCAACAACAATTCATCCAGGTTTCCATACAAATGGACTTCCATAACTATGTGAACAAGATGATAGCATTGGTCAGACCCAAAAGATATAATGGTGTATGCTTGAGGAAACAACCACGAGCAAGACAACATTACGAGCATCGTTGGTTCTGATTTGATTTGACGATAGCCCATGCTCAAATCAAAGATTGGATAAGACAATAGGTCCAACAACTGATCACAAGGACCAATAAATGAGGATATCATCTTTCTTGAACACACACACAAAAAGATATCCCTTAGTGATGAACTAAGTCGGACAAGCTTCCATCTTCCAACTCTCTGAGTTGTTGTTTAGCTCAACCAACTAGTTTAGGGTATCCAACACAGAATCTTGGAGAAAGGGTGGTTTAGAGGGATAAACCAACTTGATCACGAGCTCAACATAACGGTCAGGGGTCAACCTGGTGATACTTCCGAGAAGATATTCGGAAAATCGTGGACCATCGATATATTCCTAAGCTCGAGAACAATCTTACTTTTCAGGGCAAGACGATGTGATCAAAGGAGCGAGGGATTGACACAATCCTAACTCATTGATCGAAGAGTGCACCAAGTGAAAGGACTAGGTAGAACGATCAATCTTAGAATGATAATTCAATAACCAACACGCTAAGAATGAAATTATTGTCCTTTAACTACCAAGCAACGGGGTTGCTAGGAGTATTGATTTCACACATCACAGTTCACTTGTCGGTATTCCGGTTGTGACAACACGAGCTCGAGGAATGAATAATGATGGCGAGAAGTATCACTGTATCAAGAATCCATAAAAGGTGGTGCAACTATCATGACATTCCTGACATAAAGTGAGTAATACTTCAGGGTAGAGCAGAATCAAAAGCTGGATTGGCATTTTGATCTGCGGAATACAACTGCTTTGACCCAATCCTAAGAATGGATGAGGTACTGGAGTTTGTTTCTCCTAGTCAGTCCGGAATAGAATGGCTTGATGGACCACTAGAATAATAGGCATCGATGAACGAATGCACACATACTCTTTACTATAAATTGATAGACGATGGTCGGAATACAGGTGAAGAGGGACAACTCTAAGGAACATATAACTTTCTGAGTTGTGGATGCATAGATTAGTATGTCGAGCAAAACTCAACATTTCTTCCGGCTAACCCATGCAGAAAGGTAGAACTGGCAGATTCACAATGTAGAATGGAGAACTCATCAAGAGCACTCTGGTTGTGATCTTTTGGTTCAAAAGAACTCCTGCCATAAGCAGATCATGGTATTTGGAAGAATGAGATACCACAAACCTCGAGGACTATCGCAAAGGTTACTAATATCCTAAAGACCATGGCTCAGTGGAAGCACTAGGAGACATTTCCCGGTAAGAGAGGCTACCAAGAGTAAACAACTAGGTTGTCGGATCCCACACATACCAAGAATTTCAATAACATACACACAATATGCTCGATATGTGCAAATACAACATGGCATCACAATAAAACTCTACGACTCAAAGTATTTATTCATTAGGCTCAGAGGAGCTAGATATTACAAACATGGGTCTGATGACCCAGCATTCAAGTCATACAAGCAATAAGCACATGCGGAAGCTTAACTTGTCTAAGTACAGACAACTACAAATGAAAAAGGCTGAGAAGCCTGACTATCTACAAGACCCTGCCGAGGGCTCAAGATCATAGCTGAGGTAACAAGCTAAACGTCGAAGTCCACATGGAACTACTAGTGAGACAGAAGTCTCTCTGCAAAAACATAAATTAAGCAAACATGAGTACAAATGTACCCAGCAAGACTTGCATCAATACTAGCTACATATGCATCAGTATTAACAAAGGGGTGGTGGAGTTTAACTGCAGCAAGCCAGCTTTGACTCAGTGGCTATCCTGAACTACGTCTGTATGTAACTCTTTTTTGGGGTGGCGCACACGAGTCCACATATTCACTAATTAATACACCACTATGGATCCGCTCCCGTCTCCCTACGGGAACACCATCCATAGCACTCACGTTTATCTTGCGCATTTTAAAGTATCCACTTTCACTTGTCTATGAACTATATGGGCAACCAAGTAGTCCTTTATTGCGGACGCGACTATTTGAATAGATGATGTTAACCCTGCAGGGGTGTACTTCTTCACACACGCTCTCGCCACTTACCGCCATGTACACATCATGTATCTCAACAACCTTCAAGCGGAAGCCTAGCGAGGGTGTCGGCCACGACCTGACTAACCACACAAGTCCCTAGTCCAGGTTTATCGCCTATTCAAGTTCCATCCACAGGGAGTCCGGCCGAGGTTTCCACTACAGCCCGGAATGATGTGTGCAGGGTTCCCGAGGCACCATACGAGCGTCCCGGTACACCATGCCACGTGCCTACCGCATCACAGCCCACCCCTCGAGTCAGCACTGTGCACGGCCTCCAGCATACTACAAACACCAGAAACTACTTGCAACTCCTGGACAGAGGACAGGGGCGGTTAATAAGTCGAGAGAGTCAATTAAGGATCCCAATGTGTGGTAGTAGCTGATCTTAAATCACACATACAGATCTCAGTTCCTAAGGGCGGTTCCAGTGAAACAACCCACCATGTACTCCTACATGGCCTCTCATCGGTACCTTTACCAAATCGTGTTCACACACTTAGCTCTTAATAGTAGGACATGTTCACACACCTCCAATTCATCCCCGATGAATCAGACCTAACTCAACTCTAAGCAGTAGAAGGCATGACAAACAAACATGAATGAGTAGGAACATCAGGGCTCAAACAACTCCTACTCATGCTAGTGGGTTTCATCTATGTACTGTGGCAATGACAGGTCATGCAGAGGAAAGGGGTTCAACTACCGCAACATGTAACAGTTGAACCATTATTGTCCTAATGCAGTAAAAGAGAGAAGAAGCGAGAGAGTGGGATTGTATCGGAATGAACAAGGGGTTTTTGCTTGCCTGGCACTTCTGAAGATAGTATAGCTCTTCATCGGTGTCATCGAACTCATCGTCGGAACCACGTCTACTGAGAGGGGACAAATACCGGCAAACAAGAAAGAACACAATCAATGCAATGCAACAATTATGATGCATGATAATGACATGGCAATATGCAGTGATTGAGCTAATGCAACTAAAACAAGAAGGGTTTGAGCTATTTTGAACCCAAGGTTCGTGTTTAAAGTCAAACTATGAACTTATAAAGTGCATTATCATATTTGGATCTAAACATCAAGGTTAAGTTGTTTAAACATGCATGACACTAATACAGATGGAAATATTGGATTTTTCTGATCATTTTTCATATATAATTTATTTCATTTGGAGTTATGGTTGATTTTCTATGATTTTTCAAAGTTTGGGGTATTTTCTGAAATAAATAAATCATTTCTGATTTATTTAAAATCCCAGAAAACATTTACTATGTCAGCTTGCGTCAGTGTGACGTCAGCGGTCAACCGATCCTTCCAGGTCAAACCTGACATGTGGGTCCCACATGTCAGCCTCTCCCCTAACTAATTTGTTAAATAGCACTAATTTAACCCTAAGCGTAAACTAATTCGGGCCTGGCCCACATGTCAGTGGGTCAGGGGGGAGTCAAACCCCTAGTCAACTAGGTCAAACTCGCCGGCGTTTAGCCGCTGGCGAGGTCAGCGACACTCTTGTGCCTCGGGTTTCCTCTACGGGCACCGTTCGATGTGTCGTTTTGTCTCTACAGAGAGCGGGCGCGACGGCGCGTCGGATGGTGGTGGTTTCCGGGCCTGGGGTGGCCGGCATCAACGGCGGCGAGGTCATCCACAGCGGCCGGGGTTCGGGCGACCACGGAATAGCTGTTGCGGCGTGCAAACGGAAGGCTACTTGCGCTAGGAATGCTCTGCGGGGTGCCACGAGCGCGTTGGAGTCACCGGGGTGACCAAATGGTCTTCGGAGCTGCATCGACGGCGAGCTCAGGCGGCGGCATGCTACGGTCAGCAATGGGGCGACGACTACAGTGAGAAAAAGGAAGCGGGGTTAGGGGTTAGACGCAGGAGCTCACAGCGGGTCGGAGGAGGGGGTCGGAGAGCTCGGGAAGGCTTGGAGGCGACGGGGCGGCGATGGGATCTCCGGCGGCCGTGTAGAGATGAAGAGCTCGATGACGAGGCTTCAGGGCATGCGGGGTCGTGTGGTTCGGCGTAGATGTGCGAGGCAGCGAGGCGAAGCTCATGGTCGGGATGGCTGGCCGTGGGGAGGTCGGTGGCCACGACGAACGGCGACGGCGGGCTCGCTCGGGTGGCTGCGGGGGCGAGCACTGGGGGAGAGGGAGGAACCAGAGAGAGGGGAAAGGTGCAGCGGGTGTCGTGGCGCTCTTGGTGCCCTCCAGCAGCAGCGGCGACAAGCAGGAGGTGGCCGCGCGCGTGCTGGGGTTCGGAGGCCACGCACCCCTGCCTACTGGCGCGAGGTAGGGGATGACTGGCATCTCCAGTGGGTTGGGCTGCTACAGTAACGGGCTGGCCAGGTAAGTCACTCTCTCTCTCTGATTTCTATTTTAGTTTCTGTTTTCTATATTCTGCAAATGTTTTGGTTTATTAAAAATGCCAGAGCACTCTAAAAAATCGTGAAAATATTTGTGCGCTCTGTTTGGATTATTTCCAACAGCCCTCATTTAAATTCAAGATTATTTGGGCACTTAAAGTAATTTATAGCATTTAAATGCCCAAATGCAAATAACTTATGATTTAATTCAGTGACCCAAATTGTCCTAGAAAAATGTGAACCATTTTTTATAGAGGTTTTAAACCAAGACAAAAATGATGAACATTTTTGAAGGGCATTTCAGGTTAATTGAAAAATATTTTAGTAAACCCTAGTTGAGTTAAGTGGTGCAAGGGGTTTATGCCATCCCCATTTCAAGTTTCAGGAAAAATTAAACATGATGCATCACTCAAATGCAAGCACTGACTAGGGTTGTGACATCCGCCGTCGCCCCCGCCTTGCCACCGGCCTCCATTCCCCCCGCCCCGCCCTGCCGCCCCCGCCTTGCCCTCCATCGTGCCACCGGCCGCCCGCCCCCTACCCCCACCCGCCTTGCCCCCCAATGTCATCCCGCCGCTGCCATCCTGTACCCCCCCCGCCTCACCATTCCGCTGCACAACTCATCGTGTCCGACCTCCTCCGCCGCCGCTCCTCTCGGTCCGCACGGTATAATTAATTAAGACCTCCCTCTACCAATTTATTTTCATATAGATTTGTTCTAGTGTTCATATTATTAAGATGAAATGCACACATTATGTGTACCTATGAATTGATGAAATTTATTATATGTGTGCAAATGTGTTCAATGTATATTTATATATATATATATGTGATAATTGTGAAATGATCGAATTTTTTGGTGTGTACTTGTTTTACACACACACACACACATATATATATATGTGTGTGTGTGTGTGTGTGTGTGTGATATTACACGTTGCTCTCGGCAAGTGTCTCGCGATATGTTTCATTTTTGCAGGCAATGTCTACAGAGTTGCCAATGTTTTTGCGAAACCAAGATTTAGTTCCGTTTCGTCCAATTTCTGGCACTCAATATATATGTCCATTATTTAGCAATGCTCGTGCCGATTTTTTATGCTGATTTCAATTATATGAACGCAGCACAAAATGGAAGAGTGCCCCTACTGTTGCCACACTAGGGGAATGTGCGATGATCCTCACACCTTGACAACAATAATGGCTTCTCCCTCACGCTTCAAAGTGACTACAAATATTATATGGTAATAATTTGTGCTTCAAAGTGTAATTTCTATTTTTTACATTTTGATTAGTGTATGCCTTGCCATTCAAGACCTTTTGTCCAAGACGGAGTTGGTCCAAATGATGCACCATATATACCGCGCCTGTCACTAGTGCACACATTGAACAAGAACAACATTTCTAGAAAATGCATGGTATGATTTTGATCGCTTTCATATACGCATTCTTCTTTCAACTCATAGTATGTATGTGTTACTATATATATTGCTTGCTATGTTACTTTCAACTTCAAGAACAGAAGCTCCCTAGATGTGTTCTGCCTCATGTGATGGATGACTACCATGACGAGATGCACGCGGCTCGAAATTAATGAGTGGAGCCAACTACGTACTGAGAGACAGCGAGTTCAAGATTGGAGATCGGTGTGGATATCTCTGTCCTACACCATGGACATGCAAGGGTTCCTATATTCTTCAAATTTTCCCTCAAGTGGAGGAGTACCGTGTTAGTAGTAACGATGGTTGAATGAACAAGATGTAATATGCACGCATGGTTTAGTTACCTATATAGCTAGCAGTGTGTGGTTAATATATGTATGCACGTGAATAAACGATGTGTGTGTATATATTAATGCAAATATCTTGTCGAAATCAATGTGGGACAAAAACATGTTTATATAAATTCGTCATAAATGAGGCTACCGTGGCAGCGATTTTCTGCTGCCCTGGCAACATTTTTTACAGCTTTCAAAAACCTAGTACTCGCGTAGGACATTGCGCGACGCCAGAGATTCATTTATCTTATTACTGTCGTTGAACTGTATCAAACCCCATAGCTATTGTCGATAATGCCGTCGTGTGGTTAAATCCAACGCCATTAGTACACATAATAGTGCTGACGTAGGCTCCAGCGCCACCACTATTTTTTAACACTAGCGCCATATTGGTGGCGTGGGGCTCCTACGCGAGCAAGGCTGTTTTTGGCATGCCATAGCTAGGATTTTTTCCACTAGTGATGGGCCCCCACCGCGGCCTCCTACACGGCCGGAGCCATGGTTGTTGCATTCCGGGCGATGACCCAAGCGTTCATCACGGAGCGCCCTGAGCTCCTAACAATCATCGGTGTTGTGGGTGCGCACGTTGTGGTAGACGCAAAACAGGCGGCTGTCCTTGCTGGGCTCATCGTGGTCACAACCGTGCTTCAGCTCTAGCTCCAGCGCCAGCACGGTGGGGCCCTAGCGCTTGACTTCCTTGACCTTGGCCTTCTTGTCTTCGGGCTCGACATCGGGGTTGCCGAGGAGAGCGAGGTGGCCTTCTTCCGCCTTCGCACTTGTCGGCCAGGTTAAACAGCTCCAGCGCCGTGCATAGGTCACCGTTGATGGCGAGCTTCTCACTCATCGTGGCATCTGTGACGCCGTCGGTGAACGCCGAGATGATGGCTTCATCCGAGGCCTTTGGGATCTTGAGGCGAACCTGGGTGAAACATTGAATGTACTTGCGGCTGGTCTTGTTTGGGCACTGCTTCACGCGCCGTAGGTCATTGATGGTGAGGGCATGGTCGTGGGTGCCTTGGAAGTTGGCGATGAATCGCTCGCGGAGCTCGTCCCATGAGGAGATCGATCCCTCAGGCAGGTTCATGAACCAGGAACGCGCGCCATCCTGGAGATCCATGGGGAACCAGTTTGCCATGACCTTGTCATCGTCGTTCACAGCCTCGATGCTCAACGCGTAGAGCTGGAGGAACTCCGTAGGATCGGGGACGTCGTCGTAGCGCGGGGGCAGCTCCCGCTTAAACTTGGTCGGCCACACCACCCGATGTAGCTCGCGGGTGAAGGCACGATAGCCCGTGGCGCTCATAAGTGCGCCTCGCGCGGGAGCAGCGCGGTCCTGGCGTGCATGCGATGCAGCTTCTTGGACAACCCGGTCTTGAAGCTGGCGCAACAGCATGGGAGGCGCGCGCGTCGTGCATCAGCTGGTGCATGATCTGGCAGCTGGCCTTGTCACCAGCTGGCATCGGTGCTCTACATCTGTTTCCTCTGCATATATAGTCATCTAGCCCCCAAGTCTTATCTGTAGGAAAAGATATATTTGAGTAAGGTTAAGTCTTGTCCATATGTTTCTGCAAGCTCTAAAGTCATAACCCTCATGAGCCGGCTTATCTTGATAAAAATGAACCGGGTCATTTCCAGTATCTGAAAAAACTCCAGACCATAACCCTCATGGGCCGGCTTATCTTGATAAAGATGAGTCGGATCAAAAAATATAATTGTGAAAAAGAACTTCCGCACACATTAGCCCCCAAGTGTCAAGTGCTTTGCTTGCAACATGCTTGAGACTTGTACATAGATTGTATCTTGACAAATATATTTATATCGTCTTAGATCTTACTTGCAGGATGCCTTAACTCAGGCTGAGTCCCAGGTGGTCAATTTAAAGACCAGGCTTGAACAACAAGAAGATGAACCACGCCAAGCTAACTCTAAGCTTATACTTAGTCTGGAAGAAAGCGAGAAGCTCAAAGATGGATTCTCAACAGAAAGAACTGCCTGGGATAAGGAGAAGGCCATCTCGGTACAAAGAGCAGAGACTACCGAATCCTCTTTGAAAGAGACTACTGCAGAATTGACCGGCTTAAAATGCCATATATCCCAGATGACAGCTGCTATCCTTGGTAAGTAATTCAAGATATTTCGAGCACTTCCAATTTAATCCGCCAGGCGACTTATCTGTGCACTTATTCAACAGGCCTCAAGAGTGCCAACCTTGGCCAAGACATGTTGGTGAAGCTAAAGGCGGTTTACACTTTGGTGGAGCAGCTGTATACAGGCACTCAGCGAACCATAGCAGCCATATCGCACAATAAATAACCACCTTCACTCATCAAGGAGGTACTAGACAAATTATTTGTCATATCCAAGAGAATTGAAGAAATTATGTGATCATCCGCCTGAGCTGGCGCCATCACTTCTTTGAGATGGGCCAAAGCATGGCAAGCGGAACTAGACCATGTGGGATTGGCCACCGGATGTCCAAGCTTTAAAGAGGATGGATCGCCTTTTGAAGAAGCAGATTTTACCAGGTGCGTGAAGGAGATGCGACCTTTGGTGAGCAAATTTGCCGAAGAAACTGATTTGTCCAAATATCAGGCGACTTATACAATAGATAACTCAAAAGTGAATGCACCGGCTTATGAAGTGATGGAGCTCATCCCTCCAACGCGTAAGCACACTTTTGCTCCTATTGTTGATCCAGCCACCCTTATGGATGATGAAGCTGTGTTCAAAGCTTTAACTGGCATCGACTGGTCATCACCTGACTTCCAAACGATTGAGGAAGAAGAAGAAACGGTGCAGGATAATCCGAAAACTTCAACTCGTCAAGACCAAAACAACTGATCCAGGGGCGGCTCTCAGATCGCGGCGTGGCACTTGTCTTTGGAAAACTCTTAATCATTTGGGCTTTGGAAAGCCTTGTAATAGGCTAGTTGAAACAATGACCTACCATGCCATCGTGCATGTGATATCCTTTGAATGTTTAAACCGCCATGCTTGGTTTTTATCACCCGCCACTTGTGCATATAATATTATCAGTTATATGAATCATATCAAACATCATCATACTTCTTGTAGACTGATATCATGACGACACTGTAATGATTTTAATCCAGCATGGGTATTAACCTGTAAACATGAATTATCATGACTTGAATTTATTCAAGACAAATCATTCGGGCGACTTAAAGACTGCTTATCAGGGCGGGCTATTAACCCAATATGCTCACATATGAGTCATAGAATCAAGGCTAGATGGGCTGAATTGTGAAAACCATATATTAATATGGAAGAAGGATATGAATCCAAAATTGTCAGAAAAATAGCAAACCAGAAAAACAAGGCTTTCATAGGCCGCCAAGCCTAAAACTTCAAGTGCTTTCATGGGCCGCACAGCCATCGAGTTATTTTCCAGCACACCTGTAAGCCGGCCCTCACATGAAAAACCGCCGGTTTAACTTTAACGAGTTTAGGGTCTTATTTGAAAGATTGACTGTTAAGAACACGGCGGGTCGTTCCAGGATTACCTGGGCGGAGTAGCAATAACATACATGCCGGTTAACTCGAAATTTGGTGTTTACACTGGCATGTAAGCCCATCAAGAGGGAATTCAAGGATCTGCTCATTGAGCAGGTAGCCCCCAAATGACCAATGAGACGGCATGTAAGCCGGATCAAGAGGGTAATCAAGGCTCTCCTCATTGAGCAGGTAGCCCCCAAGTGACCAAAGAAACGGAATGTAAGCCAGATCAAGAGGGTAATCAGGGCTCTGCTCATTGAGCAGATAGCCCCCAAGTGACCAATGAGACGGCATGTAAGCCGGATCAAGAGGGTAATCAAGGCTCTGCTCATTGGGCAGGTCGCCCCCAATTAACCTTATGAACAAATAATAAAGGCGCAGACACTTTATAATGGAAACGACAGAGGCCCTGAATTATCAGCGATGCCGGCTTTATTACAGTGATCATAATATATACACTGAAGAAACTATGTACAACACAAGAGCCGGTGGCTCAGGTGTAATAAGGCCGCAGATGAGCAATGTTCCAAGGCCGGCGGGTATCCTCCTCTGATGTGCGTGAGTCCTTGTGGTCTCGAATATCAATGAGGTAATATGACCCGTTGTTCAGGTTCTTGCTGACCACAAAAGGTCCTTCCCAAGGTGGTGACAACTTATGCATATATGTTTGGTCTTGGATGAGACGGAGCACCAAGTCACCTTCTTGAAAGGTCCGGATTTTAACCCAGCGGCTATGATAGCGACGCAGATCTTGCTGGTATATCGTCGAACGAGCCGCCGCAAGGTCACGCTCCTCATCCAACATATCAAGAGCATCCTGACGTTCCTTTTCATCGACACCTTCAACATAAGCCGCCACCCGGGGCGAGTCATGACGGATATTGGAAGAACCGCCTCTACCCCGTAGACCATGAAGAAGGGCGTGTAGCATGTGGATCTATTGGGGGTGGTATTAATACTCCAAAGTACTAAGGGTAATTCCTCAACCCAACGACCCGATGTTCTATGGAAAGGGACCATAAGCCAGGGTTTTATCCCTCTTAAGATTTCTTGATTGGCCCTTTCAACTTGAACATTGGACTGGGGGTGAGCCACTGATGAGACATCAAGATGAATATGCTCTCGTTGACATAACTCTTTCATAGCACCCTTAGAAAGATTAGTGCCATTGTCAGTTATGATACTGTTAGGGTAGGTAAAACGGCAGATTACCTTCTTAATGAATTGAAACGCCATTGTCGCATCACACTTGCTGACCGGCTCTGCCTCAACCCACTTGGTAAACTTGTCAACCGCCACCAAGAGGTGGGTCTTTTGTCCTTGGATCTCTTGAAAGGTCCAACCATATCCAGCCACGAGACTGCAAACGGCCAATCAATTGGAATCTTCCTCAATTATTGAGCAGGCACATGAGCTCGTCTAGAAAATTTTTGGCAGCCGTCACACTTGCTAACCAGATCTTCTGCAACAGCATGAGCCATCAACCAATCAAACCCATGACGAAAAGCTTTAGCCACAAGAGATTTACAGCCGGGGTGATGGTCACAATCTCCTTCATGAATCTCCCTTAGAATCTCACGGCCCTCTTCAGGAGAAACACAGCGCTAGAACACACCTGTGACACTGCATCGGTGTAACTCGCCATTGACAATACTCATCGAATTAGACTGCTTGGTTATTTTCCTGGCCAAAGTTTCATCCTCAGGTAACTCTCCCCAGGTCATATAAGCCAAATAAGGAACTGTGCAATCAGGAATGGCATGAAGAGCCACTACGAACTGTGCCTCCGGGTCAGGGATTGCAAGTTCCTCTTCTGTTGGTAGCTTAACTGAAGGGTTATTTAATATATCAAGAAAAAACATTTGGTGGTACCGGCTTACGCTGAGACCCCAGCCGGCTTAAAGCATCGCTCGCCTCATTCTTTCTACGATCAACATGTTCCACTTGATAACCCTTGAAATGACCAGCAATATTATCAACCGCTCGGCGATAAGCCGCCATGAGCGGGTCCTTAGAATCCCAAGTTCCCGAGACTTGTTGAGTCACCAAATCTGAGTCGTCGAAGCACCTCACCAACAAGAGCTGCAAGAACTGTTGGCTCAACTAATTTTTTTAAGTGCCTCGAATGCCTCATTAGTAGCATCACTCCAGACAAAGTGATATGTTTTCGTCATCATCTGGCACAGAGGAATAGCCTTCTCTCCCAGGTGGCTTATAAACCGGCTTAAAGCCGCAATACGACCCGCCAAACGCTGGACATCATTAACACACGCCGGCTTAGCTAATGAAGTGATAGCCTTTATTTTCTCCAGGTTAGCTTCAATACCTCTCTCAGAGACCAGAAAACCCAAGAGCTTGCCCCCAGGCACACCAAAAACACATTTGGCCGGGTTAAGCATCATCTTGTAGACCCGGAGGTTATCAAAGATCTCCTTCAAATCATCTAGTAAGGTCTCCTTCTTTCTAGACTTCACAACAATATCATCCACATAAGCATGAACATTGCGTCCTATCTGGTTATGAAGGCAATTCTGAACACAACACTGATAAGTTGCCTGGGCACTCTTGAGCCCAAAAGGCATAGACACCTAGCAGAAAGCTCCAAAGGGCGTGATGAAAGATGTTTTCTCCTGGTCCTCACTACAAGAAATATGTCAACTTGTGACCTTCTGTCAGTGACCCTCGAAGAATTGGCCATAAATTTATGGCCATTTGCGACCAATTGGTGAAAAGATGTTCTGGGGGCTCCAAACCTAAACCATAACGACCATTTTGGTCAGAAAGGTCGTAATTTCCTTACAAGAAATGGTCTTAAAGCAAACAACACTGGTCTGCTACCTTATTTCTAGCTGATAACGACCAATATAGATGGTCATAGCCTTGTAAATTGTGGTGCATTGCTATGACTAGGCGCCACCTCATCAGTTTTGCCTATGTGTCATTTCTATGTGTCAATTTTTGCCCTAGGTTGTGAAGCAGCCTATATTTCTGTCATTCCCAAAATTCCCAAAAAAATTGGGCATTCTTTACTACCCAAATCATTGCCTCATGAGAATATTCAACTCCATTTGCCTAGCAAATCTTCCTCGGCAAATTTCCAAAGTTTTTGTTCAACTCGAACTGTTGTGAAGGAGTACTAGCTAGGCATATGCTAATCAGCTGAATTTTTGCCAGATCTTCTATATTCCATAATCATAGCTCTCCACAGAATTTGAGCCCCATCTAACAATCCATGTGAGCTCACCATCCAATCTTTGTTTCTGGTGATATTTTCAGTTTGTGAAGCAACTATATTTTATGTTAATTTATAATTGCTGAAAATTTACCACGACATGACCCTGTCCATAGAACCTCCCTCACCAAATTTTAGCTCATTTATTCTAGCTAATTTCCCTCAGCATTTTTCCCACTTTTCTGTTCAGTGGAGAGCACTGCGAAGGAAGTGCCATTTTTATTTATGCAAATGGTATGAAATTTTTAAAGTGCCTTCATATTACCAAATTATCATCCTCCTACAAATTTCAGATCAATCCATTCATTCATTTGAGTCTAGCTTCAACATTCATATTTTTGTCTAGTGTGGTACGTTGCAAAGCAAGTGACACCTAGGCTCCTCCATTTGAGCTGGAAATTTTCCAACAAAGTGTCCTTAGTAGATGATCATCCTCGGTCAAAACTCAGGCCCATTAGCCATGTGCATTTTCCCCACCACTAATCAAACACTTGGGTGCTAATTCATGTTTGAGCTCAGTTCAGTCTCCTCGTGAGATTCTTCTATTGCCTTCTTCTTCCTGACACCTACTGGGGGAGTGCCCAACCCACTAGACATGCCTAGGCTGCCCAGAACGCATGGCAACACCATGGTCATCACTACAAAAAAAAGACACATCCGTGACATTTGGACCGAACGAAAAAAAATTCGGTCATGCTTATGACACTTCTATGACGATAATTGTGACAAAACCCGATATCATCATAGATGTGGTGGGCTCCTACTTCTATGAAAAAAAATCATGACAGAAAATGGGCTTTTCGTCCTGAGCGGGCCGGAGACACAGCTGCATGACATTCTTTGGGCCGTCCATCACGGAAAAAATCGTGGTAGAAGCGAGGGCGAGGAAAATATCGGGGAGTTCCCGGTTAAGGTGGGTGGTCGGGGCCAAGCTATGCACAGAGATTTGTGCATTTCTCTCGTACACGTACGAGCGTGTGTGCGAGGTGTTGCGCTCTAACTAAACCCGAGCGAGGCGTTGGGCTCTAATTGAACCCGAGCGATTGCACTAGCTACGTTACTAAACCCCGATCGATCCCTTGTTGTTAACTAAACCCGAGTGATTCCTTCGCTACTTCTGCTGACTGAAGCCGATTGAACCTGTTGCCTCCTTCCCTTGATGAACTGTGAGCGTTGTTGGGGGGGGGGGTTGGATGAACAGGACCCCGTGGTAGTAGAGGCCATTGCCACTGGATGAACAGGACCCTGATCGATCGAGCCGGTTGGGGGTGGGTGAACAGGACCCCATGGAGGGTTGGATGAACAGGACCCAGTGGAGGGCTGGTTGAACAGTAGTCGGTGGAGGGCTGGATGAACATTAGCCCATGGAGGGGTGGTTCAAGTGGACCCCGTGGAGAAGGCTGGTTGAACAGTATCCGGTGGAGGAGCGGTGGAGGCTCGATGAACAGGAGCCCGTGGATGAACAGTCGCAGGTGGAGGCTGGAGGAGGTCGACGGTGGATAAACAGTAGCCCGTGGAGGCTAGAGGAGGTCGACGGTGGAGATGAATAGTAGCCCGTGGAGTCCCGTTTTGCAGTACGCCACACCCCTCCCGACGAAGAAGACCCCGGTTTCGACCGTAGCGCTCCAACACAAGTCTGTTTCCTCTGTTTTGTGGTACGCCACACCCCTCCCGAGGACCCTGTTTCGACCGTAGGAGGTCCAAGAGAAGTCCGTCTCCTCTGTTTTGTGGTACGCCAGACCCCTCCTGATGAACAGGATCCCGTTTCGACCGTGGCCGGTTGAACACAAGGCCGTTTCCTCCGTTCTGCGGTACGCCGGGCCTCGTTTCGATCGGTTGTTCCGTCCAAGCCAGTTGGCTCCTGATGAACACGACGACGCAGTTTCTCCGTTCCGACCCAGCCATATACATGAGCTCTGGCCGTACGTATGCGCGTGGAGGCGTTTGAGACCCGCCCGTATGTACGTACATGGCCGTATTTACTTTCTTGCACCATGGATGTACGTACGTGTACATGCTACGTGCGCGCCTCTACTACGACACGTGCCCTTCCTTACTCGGCCACGGTTCATCGCTGCGGCCTGCAGAGAGACCGATCAACCAGTATGTACGTACACGTTCACGACCAGAGTGACAACGCTACGTACGCTTCGACCAGGTGGGTCCCGACTGTCACGCACTTCCTTGCATGCAAAGATGTAGCTGGTGGGTCCCAGCAGTCAGGGGGAAACGTCTTTTCACAAAATACGGCGGCCCATCCGGTGGGTCCCTCTTGTCAGGTGGAGGAATAATTATTTTGTGCGTAATGAGGCACTTCCTTGCTGCGGGCGTGGACCCAGCTGTCAGCCTCTCCACGTACAGTAGTCTTCCGATGGAAGTCGTTTGTTGACCACACTGACCATGCCGCGCCGAGAGCACCAAGGCGGTGGACGACGGCGAGGCCTAGGAAGGGGACGACGCAGAGCCAGGGAAGATGCGGCAGTGGATTCCCACACAGAGAGGAGTATGAGGGTTCACTGGTTGGCTTTGGTGTGAGGCTGCCATCGCCACAGAATAACTGGGGGTGTGGGTGAGTAGAGGGATGGCCTGGCCAGCGGTGGGAGTAGGAGGGGGTGGTGAGGCCTCTGCGGTTGCACAGCCGGTCACGGGAGGCAGGAGCAGGCGGCACGATCGGCGATGGTTTGGCCGGCTGGAGCAAGAAGACCAGAGGTTGAAGAAGCACTTCGGCCGTTGGATGGACATCGTACGGTCACTGGAGCTAGAATCGTTCATATTGACTAAGTTGACAAAGCCCTCCGTCTGCGTTTACTTAGTAGGCCCACAAGTCAGCCTCTCATATGGTGGGTCCCAGCTAGTAGGGGGAGTATTCATTTTTTTGTGCATAATAAGGAGGCACTTACTTGCGTGCGGAGATATGGCTGGTGGGTCCGAGCTGTCGGCGGGGGCAACATTTTTTTCATGAAATACAGAGGCCCTTCTGGTGGGTCCTAGATGTCAGGTGGAGGAATCATTATTTTGCACTAATAAGGAGGCATTTCCTTGTGTGCGGCCGTGGACCCAGCTGTCAGCCTCTCCACGTACAGTCCACTTCCGATGGATGTCGTTTGTTGACCACATTGACCACGCCGCGCCGAGAGCACCAGGGCGGTAGACGACGGCGAGGACTAGGAAGGGAACGACACGAAGCCGGGGAAGACACGGCAGTGGTTGCCCACGCGCTGGGGAGTACGAGGGTTGACTGGTTCGGCTGCCATCGCCTGAAAATAACATGAGGTGTTGGCGAGTAGAGGGATAGCTAGGCCAGGGATGCGAGTATGGTGGGGCCTAGAGGCCTGCTTGGCAGCACAGCCGACCACGGGAGGCGGGAGCAAGTGGTTCCGCCGGCGCTGGTTTGGGCGGCTGGAGTAGGAAGATCAGAGACTGAGGAAGCACGATTGTTGTGAGATTGACATCTAACGGTCTGACGCTGGTAGAGTCGATTGTTGACAAAGTTTCTTTTTTTGAGAAACCTTGTGTATGCATGAACTTAGTAGGGCCACAAGTCAGCCTCCAAATCTGTGGTAGACAACATAGAGCCCATTTGCTATTTTTTTAATAATTTGCCGCCCATTTGCTAATTCTTAAGTAATTTATTACAGCCCATTTTCTGCCCAGGACCACGGTCAAAAAGTTCAACCTTATTTTGCATATTTCGGTGGAGTCCGAACTGTTGTAATCCCGAAATGATAAACCTTTATTTTTTAAGAACTTATTGATTTGCCAAAAAAATCGTTTTCTTTTTGTAAGCAAATAAGACGTCGGACAATTGAGTTGGTTTAAGGCAAAATCAGTGGTAAAAAATCAGCGCTTGGAGGGAAAACAACAACAAAAATAAGGATGTAAATATGAAATGGGAACTTTATGTATTTTCAATATAATGATACGTGTATATGAACTAGTAAAACTATAGGTAGAGATTAGAAAATGGAAGTAGGACATGGCGTTTCAAGAGGAAAATAGAACTGGGCTGTGTGTTTGATTCAGTACGAAAACTGCCTGTGGATGTCCTAAGACAAAATATAACTAACGCTGGCGGGCTAGAAGCCAGTAGATACCTGCTGGATCTTTGTGCACCATTATCGTCATGGGCTGGGCCTGTTAAAAACAAAACCAAGCCTAGGCAGTCTACAACCTAGTTGAAACTTGCTCGACCTGAAAAAACAATATACCTGCTCAATAAACGAGAGAATTCTGCAAGTACAGACTGATAACTGGGATCCAGCAGGTATATTATTTTTTCATTGTGATAATAAGTGGATGCACTTGTTTCGAAACATTTGGAGAACTGGGAATTCAAACGGCAGGTGCTTATGCTACCCATCAAATAAAAATCAGGTGTGTGAAAATTTGTTTCGAAACAAATGATTCAGCTTTATATCCACGTCGACCCTTGACCTGATGGTTGGAAGCAAATGCCAAGTTCATACCGAAAGATCATTAACAACAATACCAACTTGCAGACGACAAGGTAGTAAAAGTACCAATACCAAGCTAACTTATAATCTTTTTACTCCTGGCCCTAGTGTTCGTCTGGTAGAAAATCTTCCATAGGACCAGCTCCTACTTCTTCTCTTGCTCCAGGTCCCCGAGGTGGTACTGGTGCATCATCAAGTTCTTGTTGGTGTGCAGCACCAGAACCTTTTTGCTGCCCGTCTGCTGGCCGTTGACCATCACCGGCAAGGTATTGCCGGTCTTGTGCCACATCACGTGCATGTCGCACTTCGACTGTATCTTGCGACGCGTCTGCGTGCCCCTTTTGAACGCCCTAGAGTTGCGCTGGAAGAAATGCTTGCTTAGGACACTAAGTGTGGTACCTGCAGTATTGTCGAATACAGGTTTTAGTGTATGTAGTTGGCATTTTCATAACATCTTTGGCATGTTGCAGTCACTCACTAGTAGAAAACAGGGCTTATGTCACAGGGCAGTATTCATATTAGTCCCGGTTCAGTCACGAACCGGGACTATTGTGAGCATTCGTCCCGGTTCGTGTGGCTAAGGCATTAGTCCCGGTTCACCTGGGCCCTTTAGTCCCGGTTGGTGCCACGAACCGGGACTAAAGGGTGCGATGCCCATTAGTCCCGGTTGGTGGCACCAACCGGGACTAAAGGTTAGACCTTTAGTCCCGGTTGGTGCCACCAACCGGTACTAATGGGCTTTGAGGCATTAGTACTGGTTCATGGCACGGACCGGTACTAAAGGTCCCATTTTCAAACTCTACCCTCCCCCTGTGGACCGCCTTTTCAGTTTTAGAAAAAACAAAAGAAAATGATGGAAATGTCAAAAAATTAAAATAAAATAAGTTTCCTATGTGATATGTGGTCTAGTTGTTGGGAAAATTTACAAATATGAATTTCGAATTTATTTGCAAAATCTCTCTGGAATTTGTAAAATGGGCATAACTTTTGCATACGAACTTGAATGAAAAAGTTTTTTATATGAAAAATCATCAACTCGAAAAGTTACATCCGAATTTAACCGGGGGAACCCCGTTAAACATTTTCAAAATCCTCAAAAACCTAACAAAAAAAGTTACGGGGCTTTTAAGATCTAGAGTGGAAAAAATCGAAAAAATTTCAAACTTACTATTGGCGCACCATTTGCTAGGTGCGCCACTAGTAACAGAAAAATATATAGTTTCAATTTTTTTCTTGGAAAAAATGTGGTCAAATCTGGTCAAACAATGGTCAAACAAATTATTCTAGAATATTAGTGTTACTATATAATTATTTCAGTTATTTTGAATTTTGGTCAAATCTGGTCAAACTGTGGTCAAACAATGGTCAAACTAATTATTCAAGAAATATTAGTGTTACTAAATAATTATTGTTTTTTAAAACAATAGTTTCAAACTCAAACAGTGAAATGTGTCACTTCATGCTCAAGCAAAATTCCTGAGGGTTAATAGGATTGACATCTTACTATTGTCAGGAAAACAACAAGTGCAGACTTGGAAATGAGGGAGAATGGAACCCGGAAGTTAAGCGTGCTCAGGCTGGGGGAGTGGGACGATGGGTGACCGTTCGGGAAGTTAGATGATTTGGAATGATGAGGGGTGATCAGAGATTAGAGGATAAATTGAGCAGTGACGAGGGGTGATGATTAGAGAGTAGAGGTTAAAAAAATTCAGAAATTTGAAAATCAAAAAAAAATTCAAAGAAAAATTCATAAAATTTCCTTTAGTCCCAGTTGGTGTTACCAACCGGGACTAAAGGTGGAGCTCCATGTGGCCGCGGCCTTTAGTCCCGGTTCGTGTAAGAACCGGGACTAAAGGGGAGAGGCATTAGTAACGACCCTTTAGTCCCAGTTCAAAAACCGGGACTAAAGGGCCTTACCAACCGGGCCAAAAGCCCCTTTTTCTACTAGTGACTTGTTTCACTTTTATTAACTGTCAAATTGTAATTGCTTCACTAGGTCTGTGTCTAGAAAGAAAAATAGAGCTATAAACAAAGGAAGATGTTTGTGCAAGTAGACGGCCGATCGGTATCTTACCTGGAAGTTTCTCAGGATGGGTGTAGCATATGCCGTGCTCGATGTAGATGGTTGGTATGAACAAATCGATGAGAGGGTGAGATCTCACGCTGTTAGCACTCACTTTGGCCTCAAGGTGCTCGATCAGCTCCTGATCCGTGGGATCGAACTTGACGCCAGCCGGCAGCACCAGCCAATCCTTCTTGGACTTGCATCGGTTAATTCCAGTTATATGGTACTCAATGTACGATCAATTGATTGTTTTAAGTGAATGATGAAAGATTTCGACAGATAAGTGGTACCCCAAATCTAAAGTCCACAATACCCGAACACGCCGCCGGGACTCTTGTGTCACCTCAACACAGCGTGTTGTCATGTAAATTCAATGTGAGGACATGATGAATAATTTGACCGACGTATACTTGTACTAGCACTATACTACTTACTAGTCGTATTTAGTGTCACATTTTAACCATAGGTTTGTCTAACAAAATGTCAATGCATGTCACCGAAAATTATTCCATTAGAAACTATGTTCAAATACGAATAAAACGATATAATTTCATGCATTAACATTTAGTTAGTGAAATTTATGGTCAAAATTTGACTAAATTACGAAGGGGACCAATAAACCAGGAGGGAGGTAGTACGAGTAGCGCAATATACGGTATAGAGGACTAGTACAAATTTAGAAATGGAGTAAAAAGTTAGAAGGTTGTGTGACAGAATTTGTAGGCTACATGAGTAATACAAAATATAATTCCCATTGGACAACACTTTCACCAACAAGTACATACTTGAAGCCTAATTGATATATATATACATGGCTTCTGCACAGCATCTCTGTGGGATTCTGGGTTCCGGCAAAACCCTTGAGGTTCGAACTCTGGGGTGCGCACAAAGATCTCTCTCTCTCTTCCATAGCTCATACCCTCACCGCGATCTCAAGGCTTAGCGCATCGAACCCGAAGAACAAGGGACACAAGATTTATACTATTTGGGCCATTGATGTGGTGTAATACCCTACTCCAGTGTGTGGTGGTGGATTGCCTCTTGGGCTGGGGATGAACAGTACAAGGGAAGAACAACCTCCAAAGGAGAGGTGTTCTTGTGCTCCGCGAGCTAATGAGTGTGACAGTGGAATGAATGATCCGTCCTCTGTCTGTCCCCCCTCCTACTGTGGTGGCTAGTCCTATTTATAGAGGCCCTGGTCCTCTACCCAAATATTGAGCGGAAAGGGATCCAACAACAGCCAAATTTGAAGGGGGACAACTAGTACAAGTTATCCTGACTAAAGGTGGTCTTCGGCTGCCAAAGGCTCTGGTGGTGACGCCGTCTGGGGCTCCACGGTGACCTCCGTCCTGCTGTCCTGCTGTTCTTGGTCTCGTTGCACCAATATGGAAACCTTTGCTTGACGCCTCGGGACTCCTCGCCTGCGCCTGCCTCTTTAGCACCAAAGAGGAAACGAGGACACTGCGCGGGCTGGCACCCGCCTGGCGGCCGCCTAGCCTTGGTCGTCGTGGCTTTCTTCACTGGAACCTCACGAGGTGCCCCTCGCCTTGATCTCACCGCCCCTCGCGAGCCAACCTGGTGAGGCCGCCCCCGAGGAGGTCTGGCGTCGTCCGCCTCGCGAGGCTTGGCGCCTCGCGAGGGTCTTGAGGGTTTGCTGGTGAAGACGGGCCGTACCAGGCCGTTGGTGAGCCACGCCATGGGCCGCAGGCAGGCAAGTCCAGGGACCCCATTCCCAGAACACCGATAGTATCCCTCGGGCCCAAGGCGTGCTCGGACTTGGCTTAGAGGCGAAGCCAAGGGGAAAGTGCGGAGTGTCGCGGGCCCCAACAGCCGGCGGCCTTGGCTGACGCGTGGCGATTGATGGGACGTGGGCGTCTCTGCTTCCCCACACTACCTCGGCAACTGCCCAATTTGATGAGTCCCTGCAGCATGCAAAAGTGGGTTATTATTACATGCGATCGTGGGGGTCGACGGTTGGCCTCCTTCAGGTTATAAATGAGGAGGGGGCAGAGCCCCCGCCGCTCATCTCTTTCTGCTCCGCTTGCTTCTTCCTCCTTGCCTCTTCACCCGCAGCGACTCCCATGGCGCCTACGAAGAGGTTCTGAGCCGCAGAGAAGGGGAAGGCCCGTCAGGAGGGGTCATGCTCGCCGCCGCCAAAGAGGGGGCGCGGCCGCCCCCACAAGCATGCCGCGACCCCCGCCGTGGCCTGTCGCGGCCGCGGCCGCGCCTCTTCGCGTGGTGGGAGTCGCCAAGGTCGGGGCAGCCCAGCCGATGAGGGGAGGCATGCCATGGTCGCTCGACCTCCCTAGAAGCGCTTCCACTCGCCGGAAGTGCTGCCGGAGTTCATCATATGGTCGGAGAACCCGGCCGGCACCTGGCTTCAGCTCCCGCGCTTCTTCGCCGGCGAACTGCTAGCCGCGGGTCCCGGTGGTCTCTGGCAGCAGGCGGACGGCTGCTACAGCAAGGCTTCATGGGTCGCGGTGGAGGTCTTCGTCGCGGGCAACGTCGCCCTGGGTCGTGGCTGGCAGACATGTGCCCGCGCGCGCGGTCTGAACCGGCAATGCGCCCTCCACTTCAAGTACGACGGCAACGCGACCCTCTACGTGAGGGTATTCGGATAAGACAGTCGCCGCGTCGGGTGCTGCCCTGAGGACAACGACGGCGACGAGGTGCTCGGCCTTGGCGACGGTCGTGACGAGGGTGAGGACGGGCCTGCCCTTGGCGCCAACCGCGGCTCGTCCAGCTACGGCGACTCCTCCTCCGGCGATAGCTCGAGCAGCGGCGGCTACGACCAGCCGCCGCGCTGCCTCGCCTACTTTGAGGGCAGTGGGGGAGCGTCCCATCACTGCACGCCGGTGAAGCGCGAAGAGGGGTCCGGCTGAGCCCAGGAGGAGCCGGGGGCCAACCCTCGTGAACCGCTGCGGGGGCGCGCGCCGCTTTTGTTTTGTTCTTTCCTTTCCTGCATTTGTAAGAGAAACGAGCATGGGGCCCTGTGTGGGCGTGCAATGAACTGTAATTTCCAATTGCTACGTTATGATTATCGCACTTGCATCATGTAGAAGTATCAGTGTCCTATGTAGGCGTGTAGAGATAACTTAGCTCAGCGCGGCCGAAGTGATTTCCACCTTGCGAGGTGCGCGGCTCCCGTCACGCAGGGAGAGCTCCTTGTTGTAGGCTCGGGAAGCATCGAAGAACTGCAAAATTTGTTAAAAAACCTTTGTTCTTCCAAACCCCGGGCCCTAGGCGCGACCGGTCATGACCCAGCGCTCTGCGTCGCGGTACCCGAGGGGCACGGACTTTTTAAGAGAGAGGGGGCGCCAGCGTGCGAGCTCGAGTGAGGGTGCCTTGCCATGACCAGAAAAGACGAAAAAGGGCTCACGAGTGCCTCGCGAAGACCAGAAAAGGCGAAAGAAGGGCTCACGAGTGCACCCATCCAGCCCCCTCACGAGGCATGCGAGGGAGAGTACGAGCGAAGAAAAAAACGAAGGAAGAGGAAAGAAAGCGACCGAACCAAGGCTAGAAACGCCCAACTGTGAATTTTTATTAAAGAAGAGGCAAGCCAACTGCGGAAACCAAATGGGAAAGCCGGGTCCGGCACTTAATCTAGTCTTCTAACCAGCGCGGAGCTAGGTGCTGCCAGTAGGACGTGGGAGGGAGCCCCCGAGGCCAAAGGGCGGCGCTCCTGAGACTCCAGGGCGTGTATAGCCCCACTCATTATTATGTGAGAGTGTCACGAGCAGAGACCTTCATAGGCACGGGGCCTTGCTTGATAGGCGCCGGGCCTTGCTTCATGGGTAGAACTTCCGGAGGTGTTGGATGTTCCAGGTGTTTTGGATGGGGCCCCCGTCCTGCGTCTCCAGGCGCACGACACCAGGCCTGGAGACGTGGGCGATCCTAAAAGGGCCCTCCCACACGGGCGAGAGCTTATGCAGCCCTTCCCTGGAGAGCAACCGCCTTAGGACGAGGTCCCCACCTCGAGCGTCCTGGAGCGGACGCTATGGCAGTGATACCACCACAACGCCTGCTAGTATCTTGCCATTCGGAACATGGCTTCGCGGCGGCGTTCCTCCCCCAGTACGATATCCATCCCCCGCATGGCGTCCTGCTGCGTCTCATCGAACGCCAGGACCCGCACGGAGCGATGCTTGACCTCGGGAGGGGAACCGCTTCTGCTCCGTAGACAAGGAAGATTGGGGTCTCGCCCGTTGGATTGGTGGCGGTGGTGCGTATGGACCATAACACCGCTTGGAGCTCATCATGCCAGCCCCTGCCGCGGGCCTTGAGCTTCTTCTTGAAGGTCCTTGTTTTGAGGCCCCTCAGGACCTCCGTGTTGGCGCGTTCAGCTTGACTGTTGCTCCAGGCGTGTGCCACCGAAGCGTAGCAGATCTGCTTTCCAAGGTTAGCACAATATGTCTTGAAGAGATTGCTTGTGAACTGCGAGCCGTTGTCGGTGATGATGCGATTAGGGACCCCGAACTGGCTCACGAGGCCCTTGATGAATTTGACTGCCGATCCGGCTGTGATGGTGCGGACAGCTTCCACCTCCGCCCACTTGGTGAACTTGTCGATGGCGATGTAGAGGTAGCGGTAGCCCCCAGGTGCTTGAGGGGACGGGCCTAAGATATCCAGCCCCCAAACCGTGAATGGCCCCGAGAGTGGGATGGTCTGGAGGCCCTGAGCTGGCCGATGGATCTGTTGGCATGGAATTGACAGGCCTCGCAGGACTTCACCAGCTCGGTTGCATCGCTGAGCGTCGTCGGCCAGTAGAACCCTCTGCGGAACACCTTGCCTACGAGGGTTCGTGACGACGAGTGGTGCCCGCAGTCTCTGCCATGTATGTCAACTCGCAACTCGTTCCCCTGTTCCCTGGAGATGCAACGCAAGGAAACATCATTTGGCCGCCTCCTGTATAACTCACCGTCCTGAATGCAGTACGCCGTGGCCTGTCGGGCCACATGCTCCGCGTCTTCCTCCCTCTCCGGCAGCGTCCCTTGCGTCATGTGTTCCTTGAATTCCTTGGTCCAGCACCCCTCCTATGGCTCGAGCGCCAGGAGCAGACGCACTCCCGAGGTCGGGCCGCATGCAGGAGCCCCCGAGGCAGGTGGTTGGGGGAGCTCCACCGGAGGCAGCGCCGGCCCCGGAAGTGGAGGCGCTGCCGACGGCTTGAAGAGCCGCTCCTCAAAGACGCCAGGTTCTTGGGGCTGCCGCTTGGATGCCCTTCTGGAGATGTCCTCGGCCTCCTTGTTGGTGCCACGTGGCACATGCTGCAATTCTAGGCCCAAGAACTATTTTTCTATCTTGCGTCCCTCCGCGAGGTATGCCTCCATGTGCTCGTCCTTCGGCTCGTAGACTTTGTTGGAGAAGTTGACGAGAAGCTGCGAGTCGCCCCTGATGGTGAGCCGCTTCACCCCCAGGGTAACCGCAGCCCTAAGGCCAACGATGAGGCCTTCGTACTCCGCGATGTTGTTGGAGAACTTCTCGCCTTGCTGGAAGCAGAGCTGTACGGCGTAGTAGAGCTTGTCCTGAGTGGGCGAGATGAGCACTACTCCAGCCCCCGCGCCCTGGCGTGCGAACGGTCCATCGAATTACATGACCCAGGCATCTGGCGCTTCACTCCCTGGTGAGAGGGATCGGTCCTCGCCTGCTTCAAGTCCCGGGTTGTCCATCCATTCGGCCACGAAATCGGCGAGCGCAACCCCCTTGATGACCCTGGTCGTGCTGAACTCCAGCTGGAACACCTGGAGCTCGATGTTCCACTCGGCGACCCTTCCAGCTGCGTTGGGGCACCGGAGTACCCTTTCAAATGGGTAGGCCGAGATGACCTTGATTGGGTGGCCTTGGAAGTAGTGACATAGCTTGCGCCAGGCCACCAGGAGCGCTAGCAAGAGCTTCTGAGGCATGGGGTACCATGCCCTCGCATCCCGCAGGACCGTGCTGATGAAGTAGACTGGGTGCTCAATGAGGGCAGGAGCGTAAGCGGAGCCCGCGCCTGTCGGGAGGTGAGGCGCCTCCTGTGTTGATAGAACCCCCAGGGTCTGGTCGCTCGTTGGAGCCGGTGCAGCCTTGTGGTGCCCTTCGGGTCTTGTATCGCCCTGGCTGGGGGCGCGGCACAGCGTGGCGCACTCGTAGTCCGGCGCTTTACCCGAACCGCCATCTCGAAAGATAGGAAAGATCTCCCTTGTAACACCCCGCATGTAACTTTCCATATTTGTAACTCCAACTCTTGCCATTTTCGGCTATGTGCTATGATATTCCCTTCGTGGTCGGGTTTTGTCTTTCGTTTTGCATTTTGTTCATGTCATGCATTTCATATCATGTCATCATGTGCATTGCTTTTGCATACGTGTTCGTCTCATGCATCCGAACATTTTCCCCGTTGTCCGTTTTGCAATCCGGCGCTCCTATCTCCTCCGGTGCACCCCTTTTGTTTTCTTTCGTGTGCGGGTGTCAAACTTTCTCGAAATGGACCGAGGCTTGTCAAGTGGCCTTGGTATACTACCGGGAGACCACCGGTCAAGTTTCATTCCATTTGGAGGTCGTTTGGTACTCCAACGGTTAACCGGGTAACCGCAGATGCCTTCTGTGTGTTCCAGCAAAACCCCCTCTCTAAACAGCCCAAAACCCACCAAACTCTCTTCCATGCTGTAGGTCGTTCGAAAACCGCACCTCATCTGGAGCCTCCTAGCTCCCTCTACCTATTTATATGTGAGCCCTCCCGAAAACGAACGCAGACGAAACCCTAGAAAAATCCCTCCGCGCCGCCGGACGTGTCCACCGCCGGCCGGACATTTCGCGCCGCCGCCCCGGACCAGTGGCGCGCTGCCACGTGGCCGGCCCGTACGCCGCCGCCGCCGCGGCCCGGGCAGCCCGCCGCAGGCCCCCGAGCCCGTCCGCGAGCCCGCGTGCGCCCGGCCGCCCGCCGCCCGCGCCTGCCTCGCCGCGCTGCCGCCGTTGCCCCGCCGCCCCGCCGCCGCCATGCCGCCCGGCCTCCGCCGCGCCGCTCCCGCCGCCGCCCGCGGGCACCGACACCGCCGCCCTCCGGTGCTGCTCCTCCGCCTCTCCTCCCTCCGGCCGTCGCCGCCTCCCCGCCGAGCTTCTCTCTCCTTCGGCCGTCGGCATCGTCGCTGGCGAGCTCCATCGAGGCCATCCCCGATCTGGATCGCCCGAGCCCGTAGGTTGACTTTTTCCCGAACCCTAGAATTCTCCAAGTCCTTAAGATTTCTTAGCATGTGCCCATGTTCAACAGTGCATAACTCCTTGCATGTAGCTCCGTTTCGCGTGTGTAATATGTCAAATTGTTCGTCTCGTGATGCTCTAAATTTTGTTCAATTGCACCTTGTTCATTAGAGGTCATCTTGATGCCCAAAGCTCTGTTGCAAGAGGGCTAGTTGCTGTTATCTGCTGGTTCATATCCGAACTTGGAGAGTTGTCATTTTTGTATCATTTAATCTGTGCATCTTAAGGGCATAAGCTCTACATGTGTTTTGTTGTATGCCATGCCATCTTTCCAAGGGTGTATGCCATGTATTTTTGTGATCTCTGTGGTGACTAGAACAAGCATGCAAACTAGGCCCCGTAATGTTTCTGATTTCAGGGACAGTGATTTCTGTAAGTCTTTGTCTGCTGTTATTTTGTTGCCATGTAAACTTGATGCTACAGAGAGATCCATGCATATTTTGGAGATGTTCAGTAAGGATGTTTTGTATATATTGTTGTATTTGATCCATTCCTGCCCTTGTTTGCAATTATGGAGTGCCATAGCATGACTCAATCTTGCTCTATTTTTGCTATAAAATATTTCTGGCAGATTCTTAACATGATATGCAATTTTGCCAAGCTTATTGTAGTTGATCCATACATGCTATGTATTTGTTCTTGCCATGGATAGCTTCCTAAACATTCCATCTTTCTGTAGGTATGCTTTTTTTGTCATGCATTGCCTTTGGTGAGTGCATCAAGCTCACCAAGATGCCTTCATATTATTGTTTCTGCCATGCTCTATTGTTCTGCAAAGTCTGAAACCTGTTAACGAAAGTTGCTATGTTTACAAGGTTGCCATCATATCTTCTGGTCTTTTTTGGGAGTAAGGGACTTTTGTCATATGCATTTAGTAGAACACTTTCATGCCTTGTTTTGCCATGTTAAGTTCCTGTAGCATGTTGATTTCGTGCTCTGAACATTGCTACCTGATGCTGTTTTCTGCCATGTCCAGTAATTTCACCAAGTCTGTGATCCTGTTATCTTTTGCACTTTTGCCATGCTTGCTTGAGCTTGTTATGTTGTGATCTAGCCGTAGCTCAGTGTTCATCTTTTGTCAAGCATCTCCTGCAGATTACTGCCATATGCTTTGTTGCTATGTTGGAGTACTGTAGCATTGTTGCTTGTTGCATTTTAAGTGAAATCATGCTGTTAATCGCAGATTCGTGTCATTCTTGTTTTGCTTGTCATTTGCAAACCGTGCATCCGTTTCCGGTGATCTTTATATCGATTTCGACCGAAATCATCTCATCTTTCCAGTGGCATACTTGGTTTGCCAAGTTACTGCCTTATTCATCATTTTCCTTCCGGAGCACGCATATGCATCGCATATCATATCTCGCATATCATACATGTTTTGCATCATGTTGCTTGTGCCTTTCTCGTGATTGATGGTGGTTCCATTTGTTTGTGTTCTTGTCTTGGGTAGAGCCGGGAGACGAGTTCATGAACGAGGAACCTGTTGAGTACGCTTACGAGGATCAAGCTTTCGACAACTCTGAGAACCTTGCAGGCAAGATAACCACCCCTTGAAATCACTTCTATCTTTGCTTTGCTAGTTGTTCGCTCTATTGCCATGCTGCGCTACCTATCACTTGCTATATCATGCCTCCCATATTGCCATGTCAGCCTCTAACCATCATTTCCTAGCAAACCGTTGTTTGGCTAAGTTAACGCTTTTGCTCAGCCCTTCTTATAGCGTTGCTAGTTGCAGGTGAAGTTGAAGTTTGTTCCATGTTGGAACATGGATATGTTGGGATATCACAATATCTCTTATTTAATTAATGCATCTATATATTTTGGTAAAGGGTGGAAGGCTCGACCTTATGCCTGGTGTTTTGTTCCACTCTTGCCGCCCTAGTTTCTGTCATACCGGTATTATGTTCCTTGAGTTTGCGTTCCTTACGCGGTTGGGTGATTTATGGGACCCCCTTGACAGTTCGTCTTGAATAAAACTCCTCCAGCAAGGCCCAACCATGGTTTTACCATCTCCCGCCTAAGCCTTTTTCCCCCGGGTTTTCTAGAGCCCGAGGGTCGTCTTTATTTAAACCCCCGGGCCAGTGCTCCTCTGAGTATTGGTCCAACCTGTCAGTCGCCGGTGGCCACCAGGGGCAACTCTGGTCTGGCCTATCGGAAGCTTGGACAATCCGGTGTGCCCTGAGAACGAAATATGTGCAGCTCCTATCGGGATTTGTCGGCACATTCGGGCGGCTTTGCTGGTCTTGTTTTACCATTGTCGAAATGTCTTGTAAACCGGGATTCCGAGACTGATCAGGTCTTTCCGGGAGAAGGTTTATCCTTCGTTGACCGTGAGAGCTTATGATGGGCTAAGTTGGGACACCCCTGCAGGGTATTATCTTTCGAAAGCCGTGCCCGCGGTTATGAGGCAGATGGGAATTTGTTAATGTCCGGTTGTAGAGAACTTGTCACTTGACCCAATTAAAATACATCAACTGCGTGTGTAGCCGTGATGGTCTCTTCTCGGCGGAGTCCGGGAAGTGAACACGGCCTGAGTTATGGTTGACGTAAGTAGGAGTTCAGGATCACTTCTTGGTCATTGCTAGATGACGTCCGTTTCCGCTGCTTCTCTTCTCGCTCTCTTTTGCGTATGTTAGCCACCATATATGCTTATTGCCGCTGCAGCTCCACCTCATTGCACCATCCTTTCCTATAAGCTTAAATAGTCTTGATCTTGCGGGTGTGAGATTGCTGAGTCCTCGTGACTCACAGATTCTACCAAAACAGTTGCATGTGCCGACGATGCCAGTGCAGATGATGGGATCGATCTCAAGTGGGAGTTCGATGAGGAACGTGGTCGTTACTATGTGTCTTTTCCTGATGATCAGTAGTGGAGCCCAGTTGGGACGATCGGGGATCTAGCATTTGGGGTTATCTTATTTTCATCTGGATCTTGACCGTAGTCGGTCTATGTGTGTATTTTGGATGATGTATGAATTATATTCATGTATTGTGTGAAGTGGCGATTGTAAGCCAACTCTTTATCCCATTCTTGTTCATTACATGGGATTGTGTGAAGATGACCCTTCTTGCGACAAAACCACTATGCGGTTATGCCTCTAAGTCGTGCCTCGACACGTGGGAGATATAGCCGCATCGTGGGCGTTACATCCCTCCAAGCCGTACATACGACTTTCATCGAATACGGCTTTCCACAGAATTCTATAGGGATCTATGAGATCAAGTATGGAATTCTGTTTTTCAATAGTCTTAGTAAGTTACAAAAAGGAGAATACCAAGGTTGAATCGAAGATAAAAGTCAAGCAGGTCACACCGCCGATGAGTTGTGTAGGAAGGATTGCTTGTCAAGCTCTTGCGGAATTTGGACTTATTATTTTGACATATGGCTCTGAGAAAAACCCTTTTCTAGATTAGGCTTTTAGATCTAAGAATTACGAGAGAGATCTCCGAAAGTATAAGCGAGATGCTCTTACACCAGAAAGATAGTATAAGATCCACTTTCTTTTGGAAGAGAGAAGGGAGAAGCAGCATTTCAACTGTGTGAGGATGGACTCTAGACCCACTCGTTCTGATTCTGTGATTGCAATTTCTCAAAATGGATCATAAAGTTGATCCTGTTTACTAACTCACTCTTGAAGTACAAGTACCAGACCAGGTAACCAGAAGATAAGGCCACTCGGCAAGACTGGACTAGTTTAACACGGCTATCTAGTTGAACACTATATATATAGGACTTGTAGAGCTTGAAAAAGCTTGTTTTGGTCTTTTTTTCTCTTTTCTGGGCATTGGACTTCATAGACAGACTTACCAACTGATGTGCCAACCGGCTTCACCCGAGGATGAAGGTAGTAGAACAAAGAGGAGCCGCATCTTTTCCTGGCCGGAGAGGAATCAAGGTCCATCTCATTAAGGCCGAACATTTAGTCTTGTTCTCGATAACAATAGGGAACATCTGGTCTTGTTTGGTTTTTCTTTCAAGGATTTTTTTCTTTCTTGCAATTCTGCAAACTTTCAATGCATCATTTCCTCTATTTCTCAGAACTTATCGCGGAATCTAGGCCCACTAGGACTCAGCGGGATTTCTGGTAAATCAGGCTCTCCCAGGGGTGGAAGCCAGCCCCCACTACTCGATGTTATCACTCTGCAGGATTCGACAATGAATTTGTCTTCCTCAGTCTCTTCGAACTTTTCCAATCCTGCTATTTTCCCCAAGTCATCTTGAGTAATATGATCCCTGAGGGTCAATCCTTTCCCTTCCCACCTTTGCCCTTTCAAATGAAAAAGAACTACCAATGCAAAAAATGAAATGAAATGAACAATTGCAACTTCCTTATTAAATTACACCGAAAAGAAAGTCCGTAAAAAACAAGAGCCAACCTAAAACTTAACTACCCCTTGCCCTCCCACTGAACCCTTCTTTCTATCCAAAAAAAGGAAGAGCGCACCACTTACCTGGTAGGTAAGTAGGGGCCTCGGTTTTTCTATTTGCTATGAGAAACCTACACAAGTAAATTTCTATTTCGTGCGCGATCCCAATCGTGGACTTTCACAATTAAGTCGATATAGGGTTTATCCTTCATGTTATTTAAAAAATACAGGCGTCGCCTTGAAATGCCCTCGAGGACCTGGTTTTTTTACCCGTTTTTCCTCGCTCGCATTTTGCAAGTTAAGATCCCTGTAAATTTCTTCCAATTTGGTTTCGGGCAGCTTACGATTTCGACAGGATCTCAAAACATTCTTTATTTTCTTTTTTCAACAACGAAATGGTGGGTACTTCTGGGTTGGGCGGGGTGCGGCTTGCGGATGGCTCCGACCGAAACCCATCTTTTCCATCGGCGTCTTGACGTCCCACTTTGTTTTTTCGTGGATCATCATCTCCTGACGTAGCGGAAGCACTCGACGAGGCCACTACGACAAAAGAGATTCTTCCCCATTTCTTCCCGGATGATTCCTTCAAATAAATAAAAAGAAAAGTGAAGAGGAAAACGCATGACCAGAAGAAAAAGATATCGTGATGTAAAATGATCATGGGGACACATTGTTTTTAGGACCGACAATTTCCTGCACTGCTTAAACCAAGAACCGGTATCTTTAGCATATAAAAAATCCTTTGTTTGACGGCATCCCTCCTCTAAAGCTGCTTCCTTCCTTTCCGGTTCGTAGTGGTTATGAGCAGAAGTGCAATTCAAAGAGCATTCCATAGTTGTATGCAAGTGAGTCAACGATCTTTGTAAGAGGAATTGGAAGATGGGGGTTCCATGGCGCACTGAGATGAAAGGCTGTCTTGGACGTGCGGCCCCTTATCCCTATCCCTTTGTTGATGAATCCCATGCAACGCGCCCTTGCTTGGATGAAAAAATGTCATAAGGGGGACTCGTTTCACTTGATTTGTTCTGTCGCACCCGCACTATTCCTAAATTTATTTTCTGTTTCTATTTTGGAAAAAAGGTCGAACTCATTTCGTATAGAAAGAAAGATGTGTCGGGTTTGGATCGGTACTGCTTGAACTAACTGGCCCAATTCTTGGTAGGTACTCATTAGGGGGAGGGCCAACCACTGAATGAACAACGATCTCCCGGTCCCACTTGATTGTTGGGGAAGCATTTGAACTGCTCAATGAACAATAAAGAAAGAGCTAAGGTAAAAAAGTATATGTGTTACTAATAGTAAACCAATTTTATTTGGAGTTTGCTTTTAGCTGAACATGTTATAACTACTACTTGACAGAAAGGGCAGGCACTCTCGGCGCGGAGGCAGGCACTCTTGTCTTTCAACCCCACCATCACTTTGAATTTAGTGGGGCTCCCTTTTCTTGTTCTAGTCACCTTCTCTTGTCATGGAACGACTTTTGCCTGTGGTGTGGTCCAACCCGTGGGCGGAGTCGCCCTCATCCCCCCATTGCTCAGTGCTCCCTGTAGCTTCGTGGGCTTTACCCGCGTGGGCGCAGACTTCTATAAGAGAATGAAAAGCTCTCTTTTTACAATAAAAACGCGAACTGCGCAGAGCCCACCCTTTTCCATTTTCTGCCGCCACTGGGTGGCCGCAGGGGAAACACAGCCCGGCCGCCTCTCGGGAAAGGGGGTGGGCCTACCTATCCCGAGGGAGCAGCTGAGAGGTTCCATATGCCGAGCCGAAGGGCAGAACTTCTGTGTGTGATCGTAGTATGTCACCTCGTCTCGTCTTTGCAGCATCGAAGAGTGCCTATGCACTATGTTCCGGTTCACTGATAAGGAAGATAGAGTTGGGGTGGGGGTCTACGATGTGATACTATAGTATGCCCCGGGGAGAAAGATGCGCAACTCAAAACGGAACTTTAAGAAACAACTTTGGTTTCTTGCCAAACCACAGTTCGTAAGGTGTCGTCTCAACGGATTTAGATGGTGCCCTATTTAATGTGAATGCAGCCATCTCTAAAGCATAACCCCAAAATGATAGCGGTAAATTAGTAAGAGACATCATAGATCGCACCATATCTAGTAAAGTACGATTACGACGTTCGGACACACCATTACGCCGTGGTATTCCAGGTGGCGTGAGTTGCGAAACTATTCCGCATTGTTTCAAATGAAGACCAAACTCGTAACTCAAATATTCTCCTCCAAGATCATATCGAAGAAACTTTATTTTCTTGTTACGATGATTTTCCACTTCACTCTGAAATTCTATGAACTTTTCAAATGTTTCGGACTTATGTTTCATCGAGTAGATATACCCATATCAGCTCAAATCATCTGTGAAGGTGAGAAAATAACGATACCCGCCGCGAGACTCAACATTCATCGGACCACATACATCAGTATGTATGATTTCTAACAAATCTGTTGCTCGCTCCATTGTTCCAGAGAACGGCGTTTTTGTCATCATGCCCATGAGGCATGGTTCTCAAGTACCAAGTGATTCATAATCAAGTGATTCCAAAAGCCCATCAGAATGGAGTTTCTGAAGGAAATATGCCCTAGAGGCAATAGTAAAGTTGTTATTTATATTTCCTTACATCATGATAAATGTTTATTATTCATGCTAGAATTGTTTTAACCGGAAACTTATTACATGTGTGAATACATAGACAAGCAGAGTGTCACTAGTATGCCTCTACTTGAATAGCTCGTTGAATCAAAGATGGTTAAGTTTCCTAGCCATAGACATGAGTTGTCATTTGATTAACGGGATCACATCATTAGAAAATGATGTGATTGACTTGACCCATTCCGTTAGCTTAGCACTTGAACGTTTAGTATGTTGCTATTGCTTTCTTCATGAATTATACATGTTCCTATGACTATGAGATTATGCAACTCCCGAATACCGGAGGAACACTTTGTGTGCTACCAAACGTCACAACGTAAGTGGGTTATTATAAAGGTGCTGATCTACAGGTGTCTCCGATGGTACTTGTTGAGTTGGCATAGATCGAGATTAGGATTTGTCACTTCGATTGTCGGAGAGGTATCTCTGGGCCCTCTCGGTAATGCACATCACTATAAGCCTTGCAAGCAATGTGACTAATGAGTTAGTTACGGGATGATGCATTACGGAACGAGTAAAGAGACTTGCCGGTAACGAGATTGAGCTAGGTATTAAGATACCGACGATCGAATCTCGGGCAAGTAACATACCGATGACAAAGGGAACAACGTATGTTGTTATGCGGTTTGACCGATAAAGATCTTCGTGGAATATGTAGGAGCCAATATGAGCATCCAGGTTCCGCTATTGGTTATTGACCTAAGATGTGTCTCGGTCATGTTTACATAGTTCTCGAACCCATAGGGTCCGCACGCTTAAAGTTCGGTGACGATTTATATTATGAGTTATGTGATTTGATGACCGAAGTTTGTTCGGAGTCCCGGATGAGATCGGGGACATGACGAGGAGTCTCGAAATGGTCGAGACATAAAGATCTATATATTGGACGACTATATTCGGCCACTGGAAACGTTCTGAGTGATTCGGGTATTTATCGGAGTACCGGATAGTTACGGGAATTCGCCGGGGAGTATATGGGCCTTATTGGGCTATAGGGGAAAGAGAGAGGGGAGGCTGCGCGTTCCCCCAAGGCCTAGTCCGAATTCGACTAGGGGGAGGGGCGGCGCCCCCTCCTTCCTTATTTTCTCTCTTCCCCTTCGTTCTCTCCTACTCCTACTACATGGAAGGGAAGGGATCCTACTCCCGGTGGGAGTAGGACTCCCCAGGGCGCGCCATAGTTGAGGGCCGGCCCTCCCCCTCCTCCACTCCTTTATATACGGGGAGGAGAGCACCCCATGAACACGCAAGTTGATCATTGATCTCTTAGCCGTGTGCGGTGCCCCCCTCCACCATAATCCACCTCGGTCATATCATTGCGGTGCTTAGGCGAAGCCCTGCGTCGGTAGCTTCATCAACACCGTCATCACGCCGTCGTGCTGATGGAACTCTCCCTCGAAGCTCTACTAGATCGTGAGTTCGTGGGACGTCACTAAGCTGAACATGTGCAGATCGCGGAGGTGCCGTACGTTCGGTACTAGGATTGGTTGATCGTGAAGACGTACGACTACATCAACCGCTTTGTCATAACGCTTCCGCTTACGGTCTACGAGGGTACATGGACGACACTCTCCCCTCTCGTTGCTATGCATCACCATGATCTTGTGTGTGCGTAGGATTTTTTTTTGAAATTACTGCGTTCCCCAACAGTGGCATCCGAGCCAGGTTCATGCGTAGATGTTATTTGCACGAGTAGAACACAATTGAGTTGTGGGCGATACTAGTCATATTGCTTACCAGCATGTCATACTTTGATTCGGCAGTATTGTTGGATGAAGCGGCCCGGACCGACATTACGCGTACGCTTACGCGAGGCTGGTTCTACCGACGTGCTTCGCACACAGGTGGCTGGCGGGTGTCAGTTTCTCCAACTTTAGTTGAACCGAGTGTGGATACGCGTAGGTAAGAATAGGTGGCTGGCGGGTCCTTGAGAAGGTTAAAATAGCACTAACTTGACGAAATATCGTTGTGGTTTTTATGCGTAGGTAAGAACGGTTCTTGCTCAGCCCGTAGCAGCCACGTAAAACTTGCAACAACAAAGTAGAGGATGTCTAACTTGTTTTTGCAGGGCATGTTGTGATGTGATATGTTCAAGACATGATGCTAAATTTTATTGTATGAGATGATCATGTTTTGTAACAGAGTTATCGGCAACTGGTAGGAGCCATATGGTTGTTGATTTATTTTATGCAATGCAATCGCCCTGTAATTGCTTTACTTTATCACTAAGTGGTAGCGACAGTCGTCGAAGCAATAGTTGGCGAGACGACAATGATGCTGCGATGAAGATCAAGGTGTCGCGCCGGTGACGATGGTGCTCATGACGGTGCTTTGGAGATGGAGATCAAAGGCACAAGATGATGATGGCCATATCATATCACTTATATTGATTGCATGTGATGTTTTATGCATCTTATTTTGCTTTGATTGACGGTAGCATTATAAGATGATCAATCACTAAATTTCAAGGTATAAGTGTTCTCCCTGAGTATGCACCATTCGTCGTGCCGAGACACCACGTGATGATCGGGTGTGGTATGCTCAACGTTCACCTACAACGGGTGCAAGCCAGTTTTGCACACGCAAAAATACTCGGGTTAAACTTGACGAGCCTAGCATATGCAGATATGGCCTCAGAACACTAAGACCGAAAGGTCGAACGTGAATCATATAGTAGATATGATCAAAATAGTGATGTTCACCATTGAAAACTACTCCATCTCACGTGATGATCGGTTTTGGTTTAGTTGATTTGGATCACGTGATCACTTAGATGATTAGAGGGATGTTTGTCTAAGTGGGAGTTCTTAAGTAATATGATTAATCAAACTTAAATTTATCATGAACTTAGTACCTGATAGTATTTTGCTTGTCTATGTTGTTGTAGATAGATGGCCCGTGCTGTTGTTCTTTTGAATTTTAATGCGTTCCTTGAGAAAGCTAAGTTGAAAGATGATGGTAGCAATTACACAGACTGGGTCTGTAACTTGAGGATTATTCTCATTGCTGCACAGAAGAATTACGTCGTGGAAGCACTAATGGGTGCCAGGCCTGCTGGAGATGCAACTGACGACGCTAAGAATGACTGGCAGAGCAAAGCTGATGACTACTCGATAGTTCAGTGTGCCATGCTTTACGGCTTAGAACCGGGACTTCAACGACATTTTGAACGTCATGGAGGATATGAGATGTTCCAGGAGTTGAAGTTAATATTTCAAGCAAATGCCCGGATTGACAGATATGAAGTCTCCAATAAGTTCTATAGCTGCAAGATGGAGGAGAATAGTTCTGTCAGTTAACATATACTCAAAATGTCTGGGTATAATAATCACTTGATTCAACTAGGAGTTGATCTTCCTGATGATAGTGTCATTGACATAATTCTTCAATCACTGCCACCAAGCTACAAGAACTTCGTGATGAACTATAATATGCAAGGGATGAACAAGACAATTCCCGAGCTCTTCGCAATGCTAAAGGCTGTGGAGGTAGAAATCAAAAAGGAGCATCAAGTGTTGATGGTCAATAAGACCACCAGTTTCAAGAAAAAGGGTAAAGGGAAGAAGAAGGGGAACTTCAAGAAGAACGGAAAACAAGTTGCTGCTCAAGAGAAGAAACTTAAATCTGGACCTAAGCCTGAGACTGAGTGCTTCTACTCCAAGGGGACTGGTCACTTGAAGCGGAACTGTCCCATGTATTTGGCGGATAAGAAGGATGGCAAGGTGAACAGAGGTATATATATGTGATATACATGTTATTGATGTGTACCTTACTAGAGCACGCAGTAGCACCTGGGTATTTGATACTGGTTCTATTGCTAATATTTGCAACTTGAAACAGGGACTACGGATTGAGCAAAGATTGGCTAAGGACGAGGTGACGATGCGCGTGGGAAATGGTTCCAAAGTCGATGTGATCGCCGTCGGCACGCTACCTCTACATCTACCTTCGGGATTAGTTTTAGACATGAATAATTGTTATTTGGTGCCAGCGTTAAGCATGAACATTATATCTGGATCTTGTTTGATGCGAGATTGTTATTCATTTAAATCTGAGAATAATGGTTGTTCTATTTATGTGAGTAATATCTTTTATGGTCATGCACCCTTAAAGAGTGGTCTATTTGTCTTGAATCTCGATAGTAGTGATACACATGTTCATAATGTTGAAGCCAAAAGATGCTGAGTTGATAATGATAGTGCAACTTATTTGTGGCACTGCCATTTAGGTCATATTGGTGTAATGCGCATGAAGAAACTCCATACTGATGGACTTCTGGAATCACTTGATTATGAATCACTTGGTACTTGCGAACCATGCCTTATGGGCAAGATGACTAAAACGCCGTTCTCCGGAACAATGGAGCGAGCAACAGATTTGTTGGAAATCATACATACTGATGTATGTGGTCCAATGAAAAATGAGGCTCGCGGCGGGTATCGTTATTTTCTCACCTTCACAGATGATTTGAGCAGATATGGGTATATCTACTTAATGAAACATAAGTCTGAAACATTTGAAAAGTTCAAAGAATTTCAGAGTGAAGTGGGAAATCATCGTAACAAGAAAATAAAGTTTCTACAATCTGATCATGGAGGAGAATATTTGAGTTACGAGTTTGGTCTACATTTGAAACAATGCAGAATAGTTTCGCAACTCACGCCACCCGGAACACCATAGCCTCGAACATCATAATCGTACTTTACTGGATATGGTGCGATCTACGATGTATCTTACCAATTTACCACTATCATTTTGGGGTTATGCATTAGCGACACCTGCATTCACTTTAAATTGGGGTTATGAACTGTGGTTTGGCAAGAAACCAAAGTTGTCGTTTCTTAAAGTTTGGGGCTGCGATGCCTATGTGAAAAAGATTCAACCTGATAAGCTCGAACCCAAATCGGAGAAGTGCGTCTTCATGGAATACCCAAAGGAAACTGTTGGGTACACCTTCTATCACAGATCCAAAGGAAAGATATTCGTTGCTAAGATGGATCCTTTCTAGAGAAGGAGTTTCTCTTGAAAGAAGTGAGTGGGAGGAAAGTAGAGCTTGATAAGGTAATTGTACCTTCTCCCGAATTGGAAAGTAGTTCATCACAGAAATCAGTTCCAGTGATTCCTACACCAATTAGTGAGGAAGCTAATGATGATGATCATGAAACTTCAGCTTAAGTTACTACAAATCCTCGTAGGTCTTCCAAAGTACAGTCCGCACCAGAGTGGTACGGTAATCCTATTCTGGAAGTCATGTTACTAGACCATGATGAACCTACGAACTATGAGGAAGCAATGATGAGCCCAGATTCCGCGAAATGGCTTGAAGGCCATGAAATCTGAGATGATCCATGTATAAGAACAAAGTGTGGACTTTGGTGGAGTTGCTCGATGATCGGCAAGCCATAGAAAATAAATGGATGTTCAAGCGGAAGACATACGCTGATAGTAGTGTTATTATCTACAAAGCTCAACTTGTCGCAAAATTTTTTTTTTCGACAATTTCAAGGTGTCGAATACGATGAGATTTTCGCATTCGTATTGATGCTTAAGTCTGTCCGAATCATGTTAGCAATTGCCACATTTTATGAAATCTGGCAAATGGATGTCAAAACTGCATTCCTTAATGGATGTATTAAAGAAGAGTTGTATATGATGCAACCAGAAGGTTTTTTCAATCCTAAAGTTGCTAACAAAGTGTGCAAGCTCCAGTGATCCATCTATGGACTGGTGCAAGCATCTCAGAGTTGGAATATACGGTTTGATGAGTTGACCAAAGCATATAGTTTTATACAGACTTGCGGCGAGGCCTGTATTTACAAGAAAGTGAGTGGGAGCACTACAGACTTTCTGATAAGTATATGTGAGTGACATATTGTTGATCAGAAATGATGTAGAATTTTCTGGAAAGCATAAAGGAGTGTTTGAAAGGAGTTCTTCAAAAGAAAGACCTCCTTAAAGCTACTTACATATTGAGCATCAAGATCTATTGAGATAGATCAACACGCTTGATAAGATTTTCAATGATTACATACCTTGACAAGATTTTGAAGTAGTTCAAAAGGGAACAGTCAAAGAAAGAGTTCTTGCCTATGTTGCAAAGGTGTGCAATTGAGTAAGACGCAAATCCCGACCACGGCAGAAAATAGAAAGAGAATGCAAGTCATTCCCTATGCCTCAGTCATAGGTTCTATAAAGTATGTCATGCTATGGAGCAGACCTATTGTATACCCTGCCCTGAGTTTGGCAAGGGAGTACAATAATGATCTAGGAGTAGATCACTGGACATTGGTCAAAATTATCCTTAAGAGGACTAAGGAAATATTTCTCGGTTATGGAGGTGATAAAGAGTTCGTCGTAAAGAGTTACCTCGATGCAAGCTTTGACACCGATCCAGATGACTCTGCGTCTCAATCTGGATACATATTCAAAGTGGGAGCAATTAGCTAGAGTAGCTCCATCTAGAGCATTGTAGACATAGAAATCTGCAAAATACACACGGATCTGAATGTGACAGACCCGTTGATTAAACTTCTCTCACAAGCAAAACATGATCACACCTTAGTACTCTTTGGGTGTTAATCACATAGTGATGTGAACTAGATTATTGACTCTAGTAAACCCTTCAGGTGTTGATCACATGACGATGTGAACTATGGGTGTTAATCACATACAGATGTGAATATTAGTGTTAAATCACTGTAACACCCCGGATGTAACTTTCCATATTTGTAACTCCAACTCTTGCCATTTTCGGCTATGGGTTATGATTTTCCCTCCGTGGTTGGGTTTTGTCTTTCGTTTTGCATTTTTTTCATGTCATGCATCTCATATCATGTCATCATGCGCATCTCATTTGCATACGTGTTCGTCTCATGCGTCTGAGCATTTTCCCCGTTGTCCGTTTTGCAATCCGACACTCACATGTGCACCGGCGCACCCCTCTTGTTTCTTTTCGTGAGCGGGTGTTGAACGTTCTCGGAATGGACCGAGTCTTTCCAAGTGGCCTTGGTATACCACCGGTAGACCACCTGTCAAGTTTCGTTCCATTTGGAGGTCGTTTGATACTCCAACGGTTAATCGGGTAACCACAAAGTCCTTTTGTGTGTGGCAGCAAAAACCCCCTCCAAATAGCCCAATAACCCATCTAAGTCACCTCCATGCTCTCGGTCATTCGATCATGATCGTGTGGGCGAAAACCGCACTCCATCTGGAATCTCCTAGCTCCCTCTACCTATAAATACGTGCACCCTCCTCCAAATTCGGGTGAAACCCTAGTCTTCTTCCCCCCGCGCCGCCGGACACGTCCGGTCCGGACGGACGCATCGCCGCCGCCGCCCCGGGCCAACCGCGAGCCGCCACGTGGCGCCCCCGCCACCCATACGCCGCCGGCCAGCGAGGCCCGCGGCCGGCCCCCACGGCCCGTCTCGCCGAGTCGCCTCCCGCGCGCCGCCCACGCCCGCCGGTCGCCGTCCCCGCCGCCTCTCCGCCCCAGACGCCGTCCGCCGCCGCCCGCCGCTCCGGTGACTTCGCCGCGCCCGCGCCCGAGCTCCTCCGCCGAAGCCCTCGACGCCGGGACTCCTTCTCGCCAGATCCGGCGCCCCCTCCCTCTCCGGGGACCGTCCTCTTCCTCCCCGCCGGCGCCTCCTCCTCCCTCTCCAGCAAGCACTCCGGCTAGCCGCCCCGCCTCGGTTCGCGGATCTGGATCGGGAGGTTGACCCCGAAATCCCCTCGTTTTCTGCTAAGTCCTGAAATGTATTGCATTATGTTGCCATGTTCTCTACATCATAACTCCGTGCACATAGCTCCGTTTTGTGCATGTAATATATCGAAATGTTCGTCTCGAGATTCTCTTCATTTTGTTCCATTGTGCCATGCTCGTTTGAGTCCATATTGATGCCGAAATACCTGGTGCAAGAGTGCTATATGATGTTTACTCCTGTTACTTATCAGAACTTGGTGTTTTGTTATTTTTGTTGCATTTGATGTGTGCATCTTATGTGCATGAGCTCTACAGGTGTTTCGATCTATGCCATGCCATCTTTACAGAGGTGTATGCCATGTATTTTTGTGATCAATGTGGTGACTAGCACAAGCATGCAAACTAGGCTTTGTGATGTTTCTGTTTTCAGGGATCTACAGGTATTTTGCCAAGTCTGTTACTGCTGTTATTTTGTTGCCATGTAGCCATGTGTCTACAGAGAGATCCATGCTTCTTTTGGGAATGTTCAGTAAGGATGTTTTGTATATATTGTTGTGCTCTATCCATCCATGCTCCTGTTTGCAATTATGGAGTGCCCTAGGATGCCTCAATCTTGCTCCACCTTTGCTATAAAATATTTATAGCAGAATGTTACCATGATATTCAATTTTGCCAAGGTTGTAGTAGTTGATCCATACATGCTATGAACTTGCTCTTGCCATGGTTAGCTTCATAAACATTCCATCTTGCTCTAGGTATGCTTGTTTTGTCATGCATTGCTTTGTAATGAGTGAATCAAGCTCATCAAGATGCCCTCATAATTTCTGTTAATGCCATGCTTTGTTTTCTGCCAAGTCTGAAACCTGTTAACGAAACTTGTTATGTTTACATGAGTGCCATCATATCTTCTGCTTCTTTTTGGCTCATGGTCAGTAAGGGACTTTTGTTCTATGCATTTAGTAGATTCATTCCGTGCCTTGTTTTGCTATATTAAGTTCCCTTAGGATGTGTTTTCCTTGCTCTGAACATTGCTACCTGATGCTGTTTCAGCCATGTCCAGTATTTTCTCCAAGTCTGCTATCCTGATATCTTTTGCATTTTTGCCATGCTTGTTTGAACCTGTTATTTTGTGATCCAGCCGTAGCTCAGTGTTTATCTTTTGTCAAGCATCTCCTGTAGATTACTTGCATATGCTTTGTTGCTATGTTGGGGTGCTGTAGCATAGTTACTTGATGTATTCTAAGTGCTATCATGCTGTTAATCGCAGAATCGTGTCATTCTTGTTTTGCTTGCCATTTGCAAACCGTGAATCCGTTTCCGGTGATCTTTATATCGATTTCGACCGAAATCATCTCATCTTTCCAGTGGCATACTTGGTTTGCCAAGTTACTGCCTTGTTCATTCTTTTCCTTCCGGAACACGCATATGCATCGCATACCACATCTCGCATATCATCCATGTATTACCTCATGTTGTTTGTGCATTTCCCGTGATTGATTGTGGTTCCATTGCTTGTGTCCTTGCTGTGGGTAGAGCCGGGAGACGAGTTTGTGAACGAGGAACCTGTTGAGTACGCTTACAAGGATCAAGCTTTCGACAACTCTGAGAACCTTGCAGGCAAGATGACCATACCCTCGAAATCACTTCTATCTTTGCTTTGCTAGTTTTTCATTCTATTGCTATGCTGCGCTACCTACCACTTGCTATATCATTCCTCCCATATTGCCATGTCAAGCCTCTAACCATCCTTTCCTAGCAAACCATTGTTTGGCTAAGTTACCGCTTTTGCTCAGCCCTTCTTATAGCGTTGCTAGTTGCAGGTGAAGTTGAAGTTGGTTCCATGTTGGAACATGGATATTTTGGAATATCACAATATCACTTATTTAATTAATGCATCTATATATTTGGTCAAGGGTGGAAGGCTCGGCCTTATGCTTGGTGTTTTGTTCCACTCTTGCCGCCCTAGTTTCCGTCATACCAGTATTATGTTCCTTGAGTTTGCGTTCCTTATGCGGTTGGGTGATTTATGGGACCCCCTTGACAGCTCGCCTTGAATAAAACTCTTCCAGCAAGGCCCAACCTTGGTTTTACCATTTGCCACCTAAGCCTTCTTCCCTCGGGTTTTCGCGAGCCCGAGGGTCATCTTTATTTAAAACCCCTGGGCCAGTGTTCCTCTGAGTGCTGGTCCAAACTAGAGCCACTTGCAGCGCCACCTCGGGGAAACTCGAGGGATGGTTCTAGTTGTACGTAGTGTTCATCCGGTGTGCCCTGAGAAAGAGATATGTGCAGCTCCTATCGGGATTTGTCGGCACATCGGACGGCTTTGCTGGACTTGTTTTACCATTGTCGAAATGTCTTGTAAACCGGGATTCCGAGACTAATCGGGCCTTCCCGGGAGAAGGTTTATCCTTCTATGACCGTGAGAGCTTATAATGGGCTAAGTTGGGACACCCCTGCAGGGTATTATCTTTCGAAAGCCGTGCCCGCGGTTATGAGGCAGATGGGAATTTGTTAATGTCCGGTTGTAGAGAACTGGTCACTTGACTTTAATTAAATTACATCAACCGTGTGTGTAGCCGTGATGGTCTCTTCTCGGCGGAGTCCGGGAAGTGAACACGGTTTGAGTTATGCATGAACGTAAGTAGTTTCAGGATCACTTCTTGATCATTTCTAGCTTCACGACTGTTGCGTTGCTTCTCTTCTCGCTCTCATTTGCGTATGTTAGCCACCATATATGCTGAGTGCTTGCTGCAGCTCCACCTCATTTCACCATCCATTCCTACAAGCTTAAATAGTCTTGATCTCACGGGTGTGAGATTGCTGAGTCCTCGTGACTCACAGATTATACCAAAATAGTTGCAGGTGTCGACGATACCAGTGCAGATGATGCAACCGAGCTCAAGTGGGAGTTCGACGAGGAACGTGGTCGTTATTATGTTTCTTTTCATGATGATCAGTAGTGGAGCCCAGTTGGGACGATCGGGGATCTAGCATTTTGGGTTATCTTATTTTCATTTGGATTTGACCGTAGTCGGTCTATGTGTGGATTTTGGATGATGTATGATTTAATTTATGTATTGTGTGAAGTGGCGATTGTAAGCCAACTCTCGTTATCCCATTCTTGTTCATTACATGGGATTGTGTGAAGATGACCCTTCTTGCGACAATACCTACAATGCGGTTATGCCTCTAAGTCGTGCCTCGACACTTGGGAGATATAGCCGCATCGTGGGCGTTACAATCACATGGTGATGTGAACTAGATTATTGACTCTAGTGCAAGTGGGAGACTGAAGGAAATATGCCCTAGAGGCAATAATAAAGTTGTTATTTATATTTCCTTATATCATGATAAATGTTTATTATTCATGCTAGAATTGTATTAACCAAAAACTTAGTACATGTGTGAACACATAGACAAACAGAGTGTCATTAGTATGCCTCTACTTGACTAGCTCGTTGAATCAAAGATGGTTAAGTTTCCTAGCCATAGACATGAGTTGTCATTTGATTAACGGATCACATCATTAGAGAATGATGTGATTGACTTGACCCATTCCGTTAGCTTAGCACTTGATCGTTTACTATGTTGCTATTGCTTTCTTCATGACTTATACATGTTCCTATGACTATGAGATTATGCAACTCCCGAATACCGGAGGAACACTTTGTGTGTTACCAAACGTCACAAAGTAACTGGGTGATTATAAAGGTGCTCTACAGGTGTCTCTGATGGTACTTCTTGAGTTGTCTTAGATCGAGATTAGGATTTGTCACTCCGATTGTCGGAGAGGTATCTCTGGGCCCTCTCGGTAATGCACATCACTATAAGCCTTGCAAGCAATGTGACTAATGAGTTAGTTAGGGTATGATGCATTACAGAATGAGTAAAGAGACTTGCTGGTAACGAGATTGAGCTAGGTATTAAGATACCGACGATCGAATCCCGGCCAAGTAAGATACCGATGACAAAGGGAACAACGTATGTTGTTATGCAGTTTGACCGATAAAGATCTTCGTAGAATATGTAAGAGCCAATATGAGCATCCAGGTTCCGCTATTGGTTAGTGACCTGAGACGTGTCTCGGTCATGTCTACATAGTTCTCGAACCTGTAGGGTCCGCACGCTTAAAGTTTGGTGACGATTTATATTATGAGGTGATTTGATGACCGAAGTTTGTTCGGAGTCCCGGATGAGATCGGGGACATGACGAGGAGTCTCGAAATGGTCGAGACGTAAAGATCTATATATTGGACGACTATCTTCGGACACCGGAAACGTTCCGAGTGATTCGGGTATTTATCGGAGTATCGGAGAGTTACAGGAATTCGCCGGGGAGTATATGGGCCTTATTGGGCTTTAGGGGAAAGAGATAGGGGAGGCTGCGTGCCCCCCAAGGCCTAGTCCGAATTGGACTAGGGGAGGGGCGGCGCCCCCTCCTTCCTTCTTTTCTCTCTTCCCCTTCCTTCTCTCCTACTCCTACTACATGGAAGGGGGGAATCCTACTCCCAATGGGAGTAGGACTCTCCAGGGCGCGCCATAGTTGAGGGCCGGCCCTCCCCCTCCTCCACTCCTTTATATACGGGGAGGGGACCTCCCCATGGACACACAAGTTGATCATTGATCTCTTAGCTGTGTGCGGTGCCCCCCTACACCATAATCCACCTCGGTTATATCGTTGCGGTGGTTAGGCGAAGCCCTGCGTCGGTAGCTTCATCAACACTGTCATCACGCCGTCGTGCTAATGGAACTCTCCCTCGAAGCTCTACAAGATCATGAGTTCGTGGGACGTCATCGAGCTGAACATGTGCAGATCGCGGAGGTGCCGTACGTTCGGTACTAGGATCGGTCGATGGTGAAGACGTATGACTACATCAACGCGTTGTCATAACGCTTCCGCTTATGATCTATGAGGGTACGTGGATGACACTCTCCCCTCTCGTTGCTATGCATCACCATGATCTTGTGTGTGCGTAGGAATTTTTTTGAAATTACTACGTTACCCAACAGTTTCTTCATGCGCTTTACACCAATATGACCTAAACGGCAGTACCACAAATAAGTTGCACTATCATTATCAACTCTGCATCTTTTGGCTTCAATATTATGAATATGTGTATCACTACTATCGAGATTCAATATAAATAGACCATTCTTCAAGGGTGCATGACCATAAAAGATATTACTCATATAAATAGAACAACCATTATTCTCCGATTTAAATGAATAACCGTCTCTCATCAAACAAGATCCAGATATAATGTTCGTGCTCAACGCTGACACCAAATAACAATTATTCAGGTCTAAAACTAATCCCGAAGGTAGATGTAGAGGTAGCGTGCCAACCGCGATCACATCGACTTTGGAACCATTTCCCACGCGCATCGTCACCTCGTCCTTAGCCAATCTTCACTTAATCCGTAGTCCCTGTTTCGAGTTGCAAATATTAGCAAAAGAAACTAGTATCGACTACCCAATTGCTACTGCGAGCATTAGTAAGGTACACATCAATAACATGTATATCACATATACCTTTGTTCACCTTGCCATCTTTCTTATCCGCCAAATACTTGGGGCAATTCCGCTTCCAGTGACCAGTCCCTTTGAAGAGGAAGCACTCAGTCTCAGGCTTAGGTCTAGACTTGGGCTTCTTCACTTGAGCAGCAACTTGTTTGTCGTTCTTCTTGAAGTTCCCCTTCTTCCCTTTACCCTTATTCTTGAAACTGGTGGTCTTGTTGACCATCAGCACTTGATGCTCCTTCTTGATTTCTACCTCTGCAGCCTTTAGCATCGCGAAGAGCTCGGGAATTGTCTTATCCATCCCTTGCATATTATAGTTCATCACGAAGCTCTTGTAGCTTGGTGGCAGTGATTGAAGAATTCTGTCAATGACACTATCATCCGGAAGATTAACTCCCAGTTGAATCAAGTGATTGTTATACCCAGACATTTTGAGTATATGCTCACTGACAGAACTATTCTCCTCCATCTTGCAGTTGTTGAACTTATTGGAGACTTCATATCTCTCAATCCGGGCATTTGCTTGAAATATTAACTTCAACTCCTGGAACATCTCATATGCTCCATGACGTTCAAAACGTCATTGAAGTCCCGGTTCTAAGCCGTAAAACATGGCACACTGAACTATCGAGTAGTCATCACCTTTGCTCTGCCAGATGTTCATAACATCTGGCGTTGCTCCTGCAGCGGGTTTGGCACCTAGCAGTGCTTCCAGGACGTAATTCTTCTATGCAGCAATGAGGAGAATCCTCAAGTTACGGACCCAGTCCGTGTAATTGCTACCATCATCTTTCAACTTTGCTTTCTCAAGGAACGCATTAAAATTCAACGGGACAACAGCACGGGCCATCTATCTACAACAACATAGACATGCAAAATACTATCAGGTACTAAGTTCATGATAAATTAAAGTTCAATTAATCAAATTACTAAAGAACTCCCACTTAGATACACATCCCTCTAATCATCTAAGTGATCATGTGATCCATATCAACTAAACCATGTCCGATCATCACGTGAGATGGAGTAGTTTTCAACTATATGATTCACGCTCGACCTTTCGGTCTCCGTGTTCCGAGGCCATATCTGCATATGCTAGGCTCGTCATGTTTAACCCGAGTATTCTGCATCTGCAAAACTGGCTTGCACCCGTTGTATGTGAACGTAGAGCTTATCACACCCGATCATCACGTGGTGTCTCGGCCCGAAGAACTTTCGCAACGGTGCATACTCAGGGAGAACACTTGTACCTTGAAATTTAGTGAGAGATCATCTTATAATGCTACTGCCTTACTAAGCAAAATAAGATGCATAAAATATAAACATCACATGCAATCAACATAAGTGATATGATATGGCCATCATCATCTTGTGCCTTTGATCTCCATCTCCAAAGCACCGTCATGATCACCATCGTCACCGGCACGACACCTTGATCTCCATCGTAGCATCGTTGTCGTCTCACCAACTATTGCTTCTACGACTATCGCTACCGCTTAGTGATAAAGTAAAGCAATTACATGGCGATTGCATTTCATACAATAAAGCGACAACCTTATGGCTCCTGCCAGTTGCCGATAACTCTGTTACAAAACATGCTCATCTCATACAATAAAATTTAGCATCATGTCTTGACCATATCACATCACAACATGCCCTGCAAAAACAAGTAAGACGTCCTCTACTTTGTTGTTGCAAGTTTTACGTGGCTGCTACGGGCTGAGCAACCGTTCTGACCTACGCATCAAAACCACAACGATATTTCGTCAAGTATGTGCTATTTTAACCTTCACAAGGACCGGCGTAACCACACTCAATTCAACTAAAGTTGGAGAAACTGACACCTGCCAGCCACCTGTGTGCGAAGCACGTCGGTAGAACCAGTCTCTCGTAAGCGTACGCGTAATGTCGGTCCGGGCCGCTTCATCCAACAATACCGCCGAATCTAAGTATGACATGCTGGTAAGCAGTATGACTTGTATCGCCCACAACTCACTTGTGTTCTACTCGTGCATATAACATCTACGCATAAACCTGGCTCGGATGCCACTATTGGGGAACGTAGTAATTTCAAAATTTTCCTACGCACATGCAAGATCATGGTGATGCATAGCAACGAGAGGGGAGAGTGTCGTCCATGTACCCTCGTAGACCGTAAGCGGAAGCGTTATGACAACGCGGTTGATGTAGTCGTACGTCTTCACGATCGACCGATCCTAGTACCGAACGTACGACACCTCCGCGATCTGCACACGTTCAGCTCGGTGACGTCCCACGAACTCACGATCCAGTAGAGCTTCGAGGGAGAGCTTCGTCAGCACGACGGCGTGATGACGGTGATGATGAAGCTACCGGCGTAGGGCTTCGCCTAAGCACTACGACGATATGACCGAGGTGGATTATGGTGGAGGGGGCACCGCACACGGCTAAAAGATCAATGATCAACTTGTGTGTCCATGGGGTGCCCTCCTCCCCCGTATATAAAGGAGTGGAGGAGGGGAGGGGCCGGCCCTCTCTATGGCGCACCCTAGGGGAGTCCTACTCCCATCGGGAGTAGAATTCCCCCCTTTCCCTAGTAGGAGTAGGAGAGGAATGGAAAAAGGAGTAGGAGAAAAGGAAAGGGGGGTCGCACCCCCCCGCCAAACCTTTCCAATTCGGCCTCCTGCCCAAGGGGGGCGCACCAGCCCATTGTGGGCTGGTGTGCTTCCTTCTTATGGCCCATAAGGCCCATAACTTCTCCCGGGGGGTTCCGATAACCTCCCGGTACTCCGGAAAAATGTCCGAACCACTCGGAACCATTCCGATGTCCAAACATAGTCATCCAATATATCGATCTTTATGTCTCGACCATGTAGAGACTCCTCGTCATGTCCGTGGTCATATCCGGGACTCTGAACTTACTTCGGTACATCAAAACAAATAAACTCATAATACCGATCGTCACCGAACGTTAAGCGTGCGGACCCTATGGGTTAGAGAACTATGTAGACATGACCGAGAATCATCTCCGGTCAATAACCAATAGCGGAACCTGGATGCTCATATTGGTTCCTACATATTCTATGAAGATCTTTATCGGTCAAACCGCATAACAACATACGTTGTTCCCTTTGTCATCGGTATGTTACTTGCCCGAGATTCGATCGTCGGTATCTCAATACCTAGTTCAATCTCGTTACCGGCAAGTCTCTTTACTTGTTCTGTAATACAAGATCCCGTGACTAACTCATTGGTCACATTGCTTGCAAGGCTTATAGTGATGTGCACTACCGAGAGGGCCCAGAGATACCTCTCCGACAATCGGAGTGACAAATCCTAATCTCGATCTATGCCAACTCAACAAGTACCATCAAAGACACCTGTAGAGCACCTTTATAATCACCCAGTTATATTGGTAGCACACAAAGTGTTCCTCTGGTATTCGGGAGTTGCATAATCTCATAGTCATAGGAACATGTATAAGTCATGAAGAAAGCAGCAGCAGCATACTAAATGATCAAGTGCTAAGCTAACAGAATGGGTCAAGTCAATCACATCATTCTATAATGATGTGATCCCGTTAATCAAATGACAACTCATGTCTATGGCTAGGAAACTTAACCATCTTTGATTCAACGAGCTAGTTAAGTAGAGGCATACTAGTGACACTCTGTTTGTCTATGTATTCACACATGTATCAAGTTTCCGGTTAATACAATTCTAGCATGAATAATAAACATTTATCATGAAATAAGGAAATAAATAATAACTTTATTATTGCCTCTAGGGCATATTTCCTTCATTTGGTTGTCTTGCAAGTTCATTCAATGTACTGACCTGGCGTGTCATGCCAGTTTTGTAGGTCATGCCCAACTTGTTCGTTTGTTCCGTCGTGCTAGGCCATAATCTTGCCAGTCCTGTGAGTTGTGGAGCCCAGCCTAAATGAGATATTGCCAAACCAAGACTCCCACCGCCATTTAAATAGACTTCCGCTGCCATTTAATAGCCTTAGGGCTATGCCAGATAATTGTATTCATCAATGATGTAATCTTATAGACATGTATTTGATGAATAATCTTGTCCCTGGAATGCTGTATCATGGACCTGTCGTGCGTCAGGTGTTATCCTGGGCTGACGTGCGAAGGCCGCCTGCTCCATACAGATCGGGGTGCCACACTAACTATCTTGCCGAACCGCCACAGCTATCAAGAGTCAAGACCAGGCGCAACTGCCTTGAGGTAGGGCCTCGTGAGTCCCGCGCTGGCTCACGAGTGCCCAGACACACCTTGTCTAGCCCTCGTGCAAGCCACGTGTCAGGGCGAGGCTGTACACACCCCGGGGGCTCCACTCAGAGGGAGCCCTCACCCATGCACTAGTGGAAGTACCATGCTCCGCGCTGGCAGTCGACATGGTCGAGGAGCGGCTATGCCCGTGCAAGTGCGGAAGTGCTATGCTCCGCGCTAGTGATAAACAACTGAGGGCGGCCCCATGGCCACATTAACCTCGGGGAGCCACCCAGCTCAGTGTCCAGCCTGGCCGCAACGCTTTTCCCTTGGGAGAGTCGCGCGAGGGGCCTGGGCACGGGGGCTACGCTCAAGTCACGCCTAGCGTATGCCGCCCTGCTAGGTCCCTCGGACCTGGTCGCCGCGCGCCCCTCCCGAGCGGAACCTCGGCGAGGGCAGGTATGAAGGTATGTTTGAGCGTCAAGGGGGACTCCTGAGCATCGTGAGTCAGGAGCCTAACTAGCCACGTAGCCCCTCACCCCTTGGTCCCGTCCTGGCGATCTGGACGTCTCAACGGCGGCTGACGTATGCGCAGGGCCGGGCCCTGCCGACGTAGAACACTAAGGCCTACTCTCGCATCTTCTTCCCGCGGGCCGTTTGCGCGTCAACGGGGACTCGTGAGCATCGCGACTCAGGATCCTAACTGGCCACGTAGCCCCTCACCCCTTGGTCCTGTCCTGGCGATCCGGACAGCTCAACGGCGGCTGAGGTATGCGCGGGGTTGGTGAAAGTGCAACTATCCCTTGGTGGTTTTAGTAATCATTAACATCATATAGCTCATTGAACTAATGCCATTTCAAGATATATATTTCAGGAAAGTTCAATGATTGGCATGGCATGGATTAGGATTGTGGACCCCTCAAAAAGCTAAGGACAAAAGATTGGCTCAAGCTCTAAGGTCCAAGACTCTACATTTTCTATTTAGTGATCCAAGATCACATTGAGTCTATAAGAAAGCCAATACTATTAAAAGGGGATGAGGTGTTGCTTAATGGCTTGCTTGCTCAAAATGCTTAGTGATATGCTCCAAAGCCCTCAGCCATTTTCTCATATCCACTTATATGTCCCAAACCAAAAGTCAAACGAAGCCCCACCGATTTGATTCATCCGGCGCCATCGAGTTTATTTGACATAGCCACTGCCAGAAACCCTAGTCACTTCGGTCTCACCGATAGGGATCTCGGTCTCACCGAGATGGGATTGCAAACTGTCTGTTTCCCTTCGTAACATTTTGGTCTAACCGAGATGAGCGATCGGTCCCACCGAGTCTGCAATGCAAACTCTCTGTTTCCTTTTCGTAACGCTTCGGTCCCACCGAGACGAGCGAATCGGTCCCACCGAGTTTGCCTGACCAACTCTCTGGTTAGCTTATTACCAAAGTCGGTCCAACCGAGTTTGTGTAATTTGTCAAACCGAGATTACGTTATGCCCTAACCCTAATGATATCGGTCCCACCGAGTTGACATGTCGGTCCCACCGAAATTGCCTAACGGTCACATTACGTACTGAATTGGTCCAACCGAGTTTTATGATTTGGTCCCACCGAGTTTGGTACAATTTGTGTAATGGTTACATTTTGTGTGGAGGCTATATATACCCCTCCACCCTCTCCTCATTCATGAGGGGAAGCCATCAGAACGTGCTTACACTTCCACTACCCATTTTCTGAGAGAGAGCCACCTACCATGTGTTGAGACCAAGACATTCCAATCCAACCATATGAATCTTGATCTCTAGCCTTCCCCAAGTTGCTTTCCACTCAAATCAGCTTTCCACCAAATCCAATCCTATGAGAGTGAGTTGAGTGTTGGGGAGACTATCATTGGAAGCACAGAGCAAGGAGTTCATCATCAACACACCATCTATTACCTTTTTGAGAGTGGTGTCTCCTAGATTGGTTAGGTGTCACTTGGGAGCCTCCGACAAGATTGTGGAGTTGAACCAATGAGTTTGTAAGGGCAAGGAGATCGCCTACTTCGTGAAGATCTACCCTAGTGAGGCAAGTCCTTCGTGGGCGATGGCCATGGTGGGATAAACAAGGTTGCTTCTTTGTGGACCCTTCGTGGGTGGATCCCTCCGTGTACTCGCGCAGCCGTTACCCTTCGTGGGTTGAAATCTCCATCAACGTGGATGTACAATAGCACCACCTATCGGAACCACGACAAAAACATCCGTGTCAACTATTGCGTTTGCACACTCCAATCCCTTCCCTCTACATTCTTGCAGGTTGCATGCTTTACTTTCCGCTGCTTATATACTCTTTGCATGCTTGCATGAATTGTGTTAAGATTGCTTGACTTGTGCTACTTTGCTAAAATCTGCCAAGAACTAAAATTGGGAAAAGGTTATGTTTTATTTGGTCAAGTAGTCTAATCACCCCCCCTCTAGACATACTTTCGATCCTACAATTGGTATCAGAGCTTTGGTCTCCATTTGCTTTGATTTCCATGGCTTTTGGTGATCATAGCCTTGGACTCACTGTCGGATATCGGGTTCCGACAAAACCCTTAAGGTTCGAACTCTGGGGTGCGCACGAAGATCTTCTCCCTACCGATTCACGCCCCAAAGCCTTGCCACGATTCTAAGCTACACGAGGAACAACACAAGAGACAAGAGGTTTATACTGGTTCAGGCCACCGTTGTGGTGTAATACCCTACTCCTGTGTGTGGTGTGGTGGACTGCCTCTTGGGCTGATGATGAACAGTACAGAGGAAGAACAGCCTCGCGAGAGGTGTTCTTGTGGTGGTGGCTGGAGAGGAGTTGCTCCGTCTCTCTTGGCTCTAGCTGAAATGGGGATCCCTTTCTACGGTGGTGGCTAGCTCTATTCATAGAGGCCCTGGTCCTCTTCCCAAATATTGAGCGGGAAGGGAGTCAACAACTGCCATTTTGAAAGGGGATAGCTAGTACAAGCTATCCTGACTAAAGGTGGTCTTCGGCTGCCAAAAGCACTGGCGATGATGCCGTCTTGGGCTCCACGGTGACCTCCGTCCTGCCGCTCTGCTGGTCTTGGTCTCGTTGCACCGATATGGTAACCTTTGCTTGATGCCTCGGTACTCCGCGCCTGCGCTTGCCCCCTTTTCACCAAAGGGGAAACGAGGACACTGCGCAGGCTGGCGCCCGCCTGGCGCCCGCCTGGTCTCGATCGTCATGGCTTGCATCATGAGCACCTCGCGAGGTACCCCTTGCCTTGATATCTCTGCCTCCTCGCGAGCCTGCCTGGTGAGGCCGCCCCTGAGGAGGCCTTGTGTCGTCCTCCCCGCGAGGCTTGCCCCTCGCGAGGGTCTTGAGCTTGGGTCGATGAAGACGGGTCATACTGGGCCGCTGGTGAGCCACACCGCAGGCAGGCAAGTCTAGGGACCCCCTATCCCAGAACGCCGACAGTAGCCCCCGGGCCCAAGGCACGCTCGGACTTGGCTTAGCAGCAAAACCAAAGGGCAAGTGCGGAGCGCCGCGGGCCCCCAAAGCCTGTGACCTTGGTCGACGCGTGGCGACTTGACTGGACGTGGGCGTCTCCGCTTCCCCACGCTGCCTCGGCAACTTCCCAACTGACAAGAGGCTGGCCTGGGTTAGGCTTACCTTCATTGCTCTCCTTCACCTTGCTCCAGATCCCCTTCCTTGCTCTCTTGCTTCCGGAATTTCCAGATCCGCTCCATCCTTCCCCTTTCAGCGAGCAATGGCGCCCCGCAAGGCCGTGGCCGAGGCTCTGTCGGCTTGGTTCTCGCCGGCCTTGGATCCCCCCAACATGACGGAGAGGAATCTCGTCGCTATGCACCTGATGACGGCGGCGCAGGGCAGCGAAATGGGGAAGACCGAACTCCGGGCCGGCTCCGCCCAGCCGGAGGCTAAAGGGAGCACCTTCTACCCCTTCTTCATGAGCACTGTCATCACCGGCCTGGTTCCTCCCTTCTCCGAGTTCTTCTACGCCGTCCTCCGCCATTACAGGTTTCAGGCCCTTCATCTCCATCCCAACTCCGTCCTTCTTTTGTCGATTTTCGCCTACTACTGCGAGGCGCACGTTGGGGTGATGCCGTCCGTGGCTTTGCTGTGCCACTTCTTCTCCCTCCGAATCACTAGTTGTCACACCTCGGCATGTGCTTGCTTTGTCGCGTACTCCAAGGCCAACGCGATCTCGAAGACCGGGAAGAGGGTCGACGGCTTCCAAAGCAAGTGGGTTATGATGGATGCCGGATGCATCCACTCTCGGTTGTTGTTGCCAATGGAGCAGCCCCAGCCCGACGAGGCGTGGTCTCGTGCGAAGCTTGATGACCGACGGGCGAAGTCGGTGCTGGAGCAGATGAACGCCGACCTGAGGCCGGGCAATATGAAGGCTGCGAAGCTGACCGGGGCCACGCTCCTGAGGGAGTTCCTGACGCAGCGGGTGGCTCCACATCAGGCGCATTCGCGCCCGCTGTGGACGCTTTGGGGTGCGGACGACGATCTCCGCTTGAACTCGGTGGCCCTGGCCGACGAGGACCTGGTCGCAGCCCTCCGCTTCTTGGTTGGGGAAGACGTGCAAGGTCTAGAGGGCGCTCCTGCCCCCCTGTTCCTTCACGTCAACTGGCAATAGGTGGTGGACGCCATGCCCACCTTTGATGGGCGCGGTCTGGTGCCGGAGGTGCCTCCTGAGGGCCAGGAGGCGACGGCGCCGGTGGAATTGTCTTCTGATGATTCCCGCGGAGGAGGAGAGGAAGATGAAGAAGAAGAGGAGTGCAACTCGGAGGCGACCGCGGAGGGGACGGGGGAGACTTCTCCACGGCGCAGGGCCAGCATCCTCCGCACCCTGCCAGATGACGATGAGGCCGATGCCATGTGAGAGGGGGAGGACTCGCCTGTGATCCCGAAGAAGGACAGGTCGGGGCTGGTCTCCCGAGGGGCTACTTCTGCCCAGGCACTGCTCGAAGCCGGCTCCAGCCCTTCTGGTGCGCCTTCTTCCGTTCCTGGGCCTCTCGAGGCTGCACCCCAGACCAAGAGGCTTACGGGCTTCAAGCTTGGCAAGAGGTCGGCGGTCCTTGCCGCGATCGACCAGTAAGTGCTCCATCTCTGTATTGTTCTTGTTTTTGCTGCCGGGGCTTGATGTTCTCCATCACTTGGTTAGGCCACCACTTGTGGTGAAGAAGAAGAAGGTAGACTCGGTGGCCCCGCTTGGGGCAGGTTCATCTATTGTGGCCGCGCCTTCGCCTATGGGGAGGGAAGGTGCTGAAGCTCGTACTTCCCCTGGCCCGATCATCCTCACAAGGTTAGGAGAAGCGCCCTGGCTGGGTGTCAGCCCCCGCGGCCCCGCTGACTCTGGAGGTGCCGGCGCTTGATGATGTCGCTGAGGTAGCCAAGACTCAGGAGCTCCCAGTCTCCCAAGCTGTGGTCACGCTGCCGCCTTCTTCTCCTGCACCGTTGGCTCCGGACTCCTCTACCTCCTCCGCCGTCTTGGACCGCGCCCTTACGGAGCTGGGCCAGCTGCGAGGAGACCTCCAGGGCGCCAACTCCCACCTGGTAGCCGGGCGCCTGGAGCTAGTCTCTGGCTGGGTTCACTCTGATGCCTCTGTCTGAACGACGCTGGAGCGGGCCGCGGCAGCCTCAGAGGGGGAGAAGCAAGCCGCGATCCAGGCCGCAGCCGCCCGCGATGCTGCGATGAAGGATGCCACGGTTGCCCAGGACAGCTGCAAGGCGCTGGAGGCTGAGCTGCAGAGCTTGCGTGATGAGCTCGATAAGGAAGCTCGCAACCACTAGGGGAAGGAGGAGGAGATGAAGGCTCGGGAGGACGCCATCGGGGACCGCGACACCAAGCTAACCGCTGAACGCGGCCGGCTGGGGACGCTGGAGCAGAAGCTGAAGAGGGAGAAGGCCGAACTGGACGCCAAGGCGAAGGTCCTGGCCGAGGACCGCGTGGCCTTCGCGGGTCTCGAGGAGAGATCCCGCAAAGTGCTGAAGACGCTCTACGATGGTGGCCTGGAGAAGCCGCTGGCTGGGGCCAAGGATGGCCCCGCCCAGCTGCTTCCCTTCTTGGTCGAAGGGCTTGAGGAAGTCATGACCGGCGTCGGCCCCATGGCCGAGGTTGAAGCTCGTGTCCTTTCTTCTGCGGCGCTGACGCGCGTCCTCAGCCACGTCTACCTTCGTGACCCTGGTGCCAACCTCGACGAGCTGCTGGAGCCCGTGGACGCTGAGCGCTCCACCGCTGTTGCTGAAGCCGTGAAGGGTCAAGCGGAAGCCCTGCTGGCGAAGTTCCGCGCCTTTGCCGTTGTGCCTAGGGCAGGTGCTGCTGATCCCGTGGCCTCGGGAGGTGGAGCTAACGGAGGCAACACCACCACGGAGGCGGAGCTCCTGGCAAATGACGGCGTTACCCAAGGGTGATCTTCTCGCGGCTTGTTTCCTGTTTTAATTCCTGCAATATGTACCATGCCTCGTGGAGGCGTTTAAACTTGCGTGTGAAGACAATTATGGTTTGCAATATTTGCTTCCGGATTTGCTTCGAGATTTTGCAGTCTCCTTCCTATTTGCTTTGTGTTCTACGTCGGCAGGGCCTGGTCCCGCGCATACCTCAACCGCCGTTAGCCCCGACCGGATCACCAGGACGAAACCAAGGAGTGAGGGGCTACGCGACAAGTTAGGCTCCTGAGTCGCGATGCTCAGGAGTCCCACTTGACGCGCAAACAAGAAATAGGGAGGGAGTGTAGGAGTGGATCTATCGTCCTACGTTGGCAGGGCCCTGCCCCGCGCATACCTCAACCGCCGTTAGCCTTGCGAAACTAAGGAGTGAGGGGCTACGTGACCAGTTAGGCTCCTGAGTCGCGATGCTCAGGAGTCCCCCTTGACGTTCAAATGGTCTTCGTACCTTGGCTCCGCTCAGGGAGGGACGCGCGACGACCAGGTCCGAGGGACCTGGTTGGGTGGCGTGCGCTCGGGCGTGACCCGGGCGTAGCCCCCGTGTCCAGCCCCCTCGCGTGACTCTCCCTAGGGGAGATGCTGCGATGAGGCCAGACACTGAGCTCTGGGCTCCCTAAGGTTGACACGGCCCTGGGCCGCCCTTAGTTGTTTATCACCAGCACGGAGCATAGCTCTTCCGTATGTTTACGGGCATAGCCGCTCCTCGGCAGTGTCGTCAGCCAGCGCGGAGCATGGTGCTTCCACTGTTACGTGGGCGGGGGCCTCCCTCCGGGAGGAGCCCCCGGGGCGTGTACAGCCCCGCCCTGACACGTGGCTTGCACGGCTGGGCTAGACGAGGTGTATCTGGGCACTCGTGAGCCAGCGCGGGACTCACGAGGCCCTACCTCAAGGCGGGTTGCGCCAGGTCTTGAGCCTTGGACGGCTGTGTGTCCCTGCGAGATGGTTAGATACAAACGCTCTACGTCCTCAGGTCCCGGCCCTCGAGCGAGCTCAGCCGCCGCTGGTATGCCAGGTCGCGATGCCGTGGACAAGGCCAGGGGGTGAGGGCTGGAGAGCCAGTAAAAGCTCCTGAGTCGCGATGCTCAGGAGCCCCCCTTTTAACGTGCAAGCGGTTTGCATGAGGGAGAAAAGTGTCGGATGTGTGGTTCCGGCAAAACCCTTAAGGTTCGAACACTGGGGTGCGCATGAAGATCTACTCCCTACCTATCGACGCCCCAAAGCCTCGCCGCAGATCTAAGCTAGCATGATGAACAACACAAGAGACACGAGGTTTATACTGGTTCGGGCCACTGTTGTGGTATAATACCCTACTCCAGTGTGTGGTGTGGTGGATTGCCTCTTGGGCTGATGGTGAACAGTACAGAGGAAGAACAGCCTTGCAAGGGGTGTTCTTGAGGTGGTTTTGTGCTCTACTTGGGAAGGATTCGATCCCTTCCTAGTGTGGTGGCTAGCTCTATTTATAGAGGCCCTGGTCCTCTTCCCAAATATTGAGCGGGAAAGGAGCCAACAACGGCCATCTTGAACGGGGACAGCTAGTACAAGCTATCCTGACTAAAGGTGGTCTTCGGTTGCCAAAAGCACTGGCGATGACGCCGTCTTGGGCTCCATGGTGACCTGCATCCTGCCGCTCTGCTGGTCTTGGTCTCGTTGCACCGATAAGGAAACCTTTGCTTGATGCCTCGGTACTCCGCACCTGCGCTTGCCCCCTTTGCACCCAAGAGGAAACGAGGACACTGCGCAGGCTGGCGCCCGCCCGGTGCCCGCCTGGTCTTGATCGTCATGGCTTTCGTCAATAGCACCTCGCGAGGTACCCCTTGCCTTGATCTCTCCGCCTCCTCGCGAGCCTGCCTGATGAGGCCCCCCTTGAGGAGGCCTTGTGTCGTCCACCCCGTGAGGCTTGGCCCCTCGCGAGGGTCTAGAGCTTGGGTTCGTGAAGACGGGCCATACTGGGCCGCTGGTGAGCCACGCTGCAGGCCGCAGGCAGGAAAGTCTGGGGACCCCCGTTCCCAGAACACCGATTGTAGCCCCCGGGCCCAAGGCGCGCTTGGATTTGTCTTAGCAGCGAAGCCAAAGGGCAAGTGTGGAGCGCCGCGGGCCCCAACAGCCTGCGGTCTCGGTTGATGCGTGGCGACTTGACTGGACGTGGGTGTCTCCACTTCCCCACGCTTCCCCAATATCCGCCTGGCTAGGCGGCCATGAAGCTTTACACAGTTATTTCCTCTTCGCGACCCGTGTGCTTCTTATTCCCCTCTCTTCCTCGAACCTCTGTTTCCGCCTCCAATCTGACTTGAGCTCTACCCCTTCCATCGCCATGGCACCGACTAGCAAGGAGAAGGGGAAGAAGCCTCTGTCCTCATCCAGTTCGCTTCCTTCAATCGAGCCCGCTATCAGCCGGTCGCTGGTGCTCAACCTGGAGGCCTTGGAGAAGGTCCACCCCGCACTCGCCTCCAGCTTCAATGAGTGCGGAAAGACAACGGCTTGGCCCGCGTCCCATGCCTCCATCGATAGGATCGTCACGGAGGTTTGATTCTTCGTCGACGCCCTGTGGGCTGGCCTGGTTCCTCCTTTCTCCGCCTTTTTCAATGCGTTGGTTTCCCACTACCAGATCCATATGATGCATCTTGATCCTCAATCCGTTACCCTTCTTGCTGTCTTCGCCTTTGTCTGCGAAGCCATGGTGGGCATTACTCCTTCCATTGCCCTTTTGCGCCACTTCTTCTCCTTGCGCCTGACTGACCCATTGCAGTGTTCGGGGTGCATGAGCTTCTAGGCTGTGGCAGAGACGGCTGCCTCAGGGATTGATTTCGGCCTTCCGCCTTCCACGAGTGGGTTCCGGACGCGGTGGCTGTATGTGGACGTCGGAGTGCCCAGCCCCCTGCTTTCGCATCCGACATCGCCTGCCATCCCCAATTCGGGCTGGGGCCACAAGAAGCTCGTGAGCCCCCGGCTCTCCTTCATTTGGCGCCGACTTGGGAGGTTGAGAGAGCTCGGCGTGACTGCGCCCCGGGTGGTGAAGGAGTTCCTCCAATGTCGCCTTGCTCCTCTCCAGTGCCATTCCCGACCAATGTGGGCCTTGACCGGTTACCAGGACCGCATGAGGCTCCATGAGACGGAGTTGGCGCCCGAAACATTGAAGAGGGTGCTAGAGGTCCTGACAAGCGACCCCTCGCCGGGCGACATCCGGCACGGGGGCAGCCTCCTGTACCTCTGCTCGGGTGGGGCCGAGTTCGCGAGGCAGATGCCTCACTTTCACGAATGGGGGCTGCGCCCAGCGGGCCTTGTGGGGCCTCGCGAGAATCCTGTTGTTGTGGCTCCCTTCCCCGTCGCCAACACCAATCTTGCCCCTAGAGCGGGTGCAGGGAGGCACGCATCGCTGGAAGCTAAGGGCTCGGGCGCCGTGGGGCTGATGTCGCACAGGGCCCCCGAGGCGTCATCCTCCGGAGTTTGTGAAGCTCGCCCTGAAGCGGCTATCGACGGGGGGACGCGACCCGCGACTCCCGAGGCCGGTGCCCCCGAGGCCTCGGCAGATCATCAGGAAGTGGTGCATGATCGCTCCTCCCAGCTTGGCGCCCCTGAGGTTGGCGGCCTGAGCGCTTCTTCATCCGTGCCTCGCGCCGGCCCGCATGTCGAGCGTCTGGGTCGGTTCCGCATAGACTTAGACGCCCTCCGCAAGAGGAAGGAGTCCTCGAGTGGCGGCGAGCGCCCCTGCCGACTCTTGAAGCATAGGAAGTACTTCGCCATGGATGAGTAAGTACCCCATTCTTGTAGTTCTTCAATCGCTGCCTCCTTTCCTGACTGTGGCCCTTCAGGATCCATCCCGCCGAGTCTGCCGGAAAGCAACTTCCTCCGGTGTCGTCTCCATCGTTGGCCCTGATCGTCCCGAGCTCGCGTGCTGCCCCTGGAGCGGGCTCGGCCATAGGAGTGAGCCGGCCCTTAGGGTGTCTTGAGCATGTGCCCTTGCCGCCTCTCCTTAGTGATCTTGCCCCGGGCATGACCTGCCCGCCCAGGGCTCCTCCTTTGATCGTGGACAGCACGTGGTTGGCGTCGGTCCTTGGCTCTTCTTCCGGAGGTGGATGTGCGCCAGCCCGGGTCCCTTGCAGAGCCCGTCGGGCAATCTTGGGGGCACCAGCCCCCAGCCCCCTGCCGAGAGGGGGCGAACCGCTCCAGGGTCCGCCGCTAGCACCGGTAGCGAAAGACGACGTCGACGCCGTGCTCAGGCGAGCGCGGGAGCATAGCGTCGCTCGCCGAGAATCCCTCCTGAGGGCGATGGGCGCGATGAGCCAGCTTGATGGAGACCTTGCAGAAGTGGATGTGTGCCTTGAAGCTGAGGGCCTGCGGCTAATCGAGGAGCGGCGCAAGCTGAAGGTTGCGGTGAGCCGCGCGCGCTGTCAGCGTGAGCTCAACAATGCGCAGGCCGAGGCGTCCCTTGCGGCCTCGCGAAAGGCTTGCTCCCAAGCTATGGAGGAGGCTCGAGAAGCAGATCGTCGTCACGAGATAGCGGAGGAGCGCGCGTGGGAGCTCCAAGCTTTGAGGGCTTCCCTGGAGCAGCAAGTGGAGCTGCGCCACGCTGCCCTTGCGTTGCTGAAGGGGACGTCTATCGAAGAGGAAGAGCTCCGGAGGCGTGAGGAAACGCTAACGCTGAAGGCCGCCGAACGCAATCTTGACCTTGAGCGGCTGGAGACGAGGGAGCGCCAGGTTACCCAGGCGGAGGACGACGTTGGCGCGCGGGAAGCTCCGCGCCTGTGCGTGCCCCCTATGCACCAAAGAGGAAACGAGGACACTACGCAGGCTGGCGCCCGCCTAGTCTTGATCGTCATGGCTTGCGACATGAGCACCTTGCGAGGTACCCCTTGCCTTGATCTCTTCGCCTCCTCGCGAGCCTACCTGATGAGGCCGCCCTTGAGGAGGCCTTGTGTCGTCCGCCCCGCGAGGCTTGGCCCCTCGCGAGGGTCTTGAGCTTGGGTTGATGAAGACGGGCCATACTGGGCCGCTGGTGAGCCACGCTGCAGGCCGCAGGCAGGCAAGTCTGGGGACCCCCATTCCCAGAACGCCGACAAAAAGGCCCGTGGTAGGCGGGAGATGATAATCATGGGCAGGTTAAGCATGTAAGGCAAATCAACCTAGATAAAAGCAGGCAGGATACATGCCACTGGGCCAGACCCGAGCGGCTTGGGGGGATGCAGCCCGAGGGGCGCCCCCAGCAAAGTGAACTAAAGACATAAGAAAAAGGGATACATGCCATAGGGACGGACCCACGCGGCCTGGGAATGATGCAGCCCTGGGGGCGCTCCCAGCTGAAATGAACTCGAAAGATGTCACCTGGTATCGTTGCGGAGGCGGTGTTGGAGTAGCTGACGATGCGCGGTGAAGAAGCCGATCCTCACGAGCCGCCGGAGCCCTGAGCCTCGGGAGGCTCTGGGGGTCCAGGCGGTTCCTCGAGGACCATCTCCATCTCCGCCAGGACTGCATGATGCCTCGCCTCCTGAGCCGCCAGAATGTTCCGCAGATGGTGCTGGTGCGTAGTAGCAGCGTTCGGCAGGCCGAAAAGCATGCGAACACAGCTGCGCGGCGGACCTTCGCAACGTCCCATGCGCGAAGGCCAGAAGCACCCCTGAGATGCGGCACGGTTGAGCCCTGGGTAGTCGATGCAGACGCATAGCCCGCCATCCTCGCCTGGATGGGGAGCTACGCCAGGCAAACGGTGATCGCTGCGCATGGCTCTTGCTTCCTGAAGCTCCTGAGTGGTCTTGGTGATGAACTCGTGAGGGTTTGGCTTCCCACGCCCTGAGACTTCCTAAGGGAAACGTGTTGCGAAGCACGCCTCCAAGTGGTGCCCTAGCACCTCCCTCGTGATCCTGGCAAAGTCTGAGGCCCTCCAGAAGAGAGCCCCCGAGCCCTGCCCGAGGAGGGCGCCGGGCACGCCTTCCTATACGATGGAGGGAGGCGCCCCTTGCACGGGCGCGGATCCTGATGCGCCACCACCTGAGATGCGAACCTCCTGAGGCCTTCAGCTGGGCGATGTCTTCTTCTTCTTGGGGACTGCCTCAGGAGGGTTCTTGCCCTTGCTGTCCTGGTCCTCGATTGACACAGCTTGGAAAAGCGCTCAAGGAAACACACCGCATCTCTCTCTTCGCAGGGGACCGTGATGATTCCGCGGCTTCCTGGCATCTTTAGGACATTGTAGCCATGGTGGGTCACCCCCATGAACTTAGCCAGGGCTGGATACCCGAGGATGGCATTGTATGGCAGGCGAATGTGGGCGACGTCGAAGTCGATGAGCTCGGTGTGGTAGTTGTCGCGCTGCCCGAACGTGAAAGGGAGGCGGACCTGCCCTATCGGGGTGGTTGGAGCCGTCAGTGACTCCTTAGAAAGGCTTGGTAGGCTGGAGTTGATCATATGGCACTTGAAGGTTGTTGAACGTCTCGACGGACATAATTTTGAGTCCTGCGCCGCCATCGATAAGAGTCCTGGTAACTTGCACGTTGCTGATGACTGGGGAACAAAGCATCGGGAGGACGCCAGCGGTTGCCGCACACTTGAGTTGATCTACTGAGCTGAACGTGATGGCATACTTGGACCACCTGAGAGGGCTTGTGGCATCGAGCTTGGGGAGGACTGCGTTCACCTCACGAGCAAACTGCTTGAAGATGCGCTGAGAAGTTGGGGCCTGGGCACCGCCCAAGATGCAAGCGATACAGCGCGGCTCCTGGAAGCCCCCAGCCCCCACGTCCTGGTGGTGGTCGTCATTCCTTCTTGGCGGTGGCGGCAAAGGAGGAAAGCTTGCGTTGCCCTGCGGGCGGTCCTCATGAGGCTGATCCCTCCAGGTGCCCTCGCGAGGCTGGTCCTGCCAGCAGTCCTCGCAAGGTCGGTCACGCCACTCCTGGCGAGGGCCTCGGTCATCCCATCGTCCTCCGCCTCTTCCTCCTCCACGGCCATAGCCCCGATCGTTGCGCTTGGGGCATCGACCGATGTGTCCTTCTCGAACAGCTCTGAGCTCCTGGCATTCGTTAGTGTTGTGGGTGTAGAGGTTGTGACAGGCGCAGAATCAGTTGCCTTTGGACGACTCCGGCTGGTCCCTGCCACGCTTCGTGTCTGGTTCTGCTGCGAGTATGGCTGCTCCTTTGCGCTTCACGTCCTTGGCCTTGGCCTTCTTCTCTTCTGAGTCAGCAGCTGGAAGTTCGAGGAGGGGGAGGCGTCCTTCCTCAGCTCTTGCGCACTTGGTCGCCAGGTTGAACAGCTCCAGAGACGTGCACAAATCCTCGTGGATGGCGAGCTCCTTCATCTTGACGTCGCGGATGGCCTCGTCCGTCACCTTGGGGATCTTGAGGCAAGTGCCGTTGAAACGCTGGATGTACTTCTGCAGGGTCTCTCCAGGCTGCTGCTTGATGCCGCATAGGTCACCCGCGGTCGGGGGGCGGTCGCGAGTGCCCTGGAAGTTGGCGATGAAGCGGCTGCGCATCTCGTCCCAAGAGGAGATCGAGCCGGGAGGCAGGTTCAGGAGCCAGGTGCGGGCACCATCCTTGAGCGCCATGGGAAACCAGTTTTCCATGACCTTTTCGTCTCCGTTGGCCGCCTCGATACCCAGCTCGTAGAGCTGCAGAAACTCCGCGGGGTCAGCAGTACCGTCGTAGCGAAGAGGCGGGTCCGGCTTGAACTTGTCGGGCCAGGCGACGCTATGCAGCTCCGTGGTGAGGGCGCGCCAACCTTCTTTGGCCACCGGAGCCCTTTGATGATACAGAGCTTGCTCTTGGTGGTTCCCGCGCGCCGCCGCCAGGGGCAGCGCGGGGTCTTGGCATACTGGCACAGGGATGCGGTCTTGTCGTGCTGGTGCAGGGAGCACATGAGCGCCTTCTTGAGGCCGAGGGATTTCTTGGCAGCTTCTTTCTTGCTGCGCGGGCACCAGACGCAGTGGGTCGTGTCCGGGGGCCGCGCGCCTTGGAGCCAGGGTGCCTTCTTGGGGAGGAGGCGGCACAGGCGCTCCCCGAGCAGCGTCGCCCATGCATGCCGGAGGGCCAGGCAGCGAGAGGGACGGCACGGGAGAGCCCCCTGCAGCGCTGACGAGCTCGATGATGCGAGCGAGCCATTCTTCATAGAGGTCGTCGACGGGGCAGTAGTGCAGGAGCTCATGTGCCAGGAGCAACACGGCCTGCGCGTCCGTGGGGGCGCGACAAGCATGAGACGACGAACCAGCTGGGGTCAGCGACGGAGTGGCGGTGCGGCCTTCCCGCCGCACCGAGGGGTGCAGCGAAGATGCTTGCTGCTCGTTCCCCGCCGGGCCGGTGGCGGCGTTGGCGGCAGGCGACGGAGAACGACGAGGAGGCCCACCAACGGGAGCCGTCTGGGCGACCGGGCGGCGAGAGCAGCCCGGCGCTCGGCGCGAGCTCAGCGAGCGTCTGCCATGGATGCGACGAAGCGACGGGACACAGAACAGCGGAAATAAGATTCCGGCGCACCCCTACCTGGCGCGCCAAATGTCCAATAACGGGTTTCGGCAAAACCCTTAAGGTTCTAACTCTGGGGTGCGCACGAAGATCTTCTCCCTACCGATTCACGCCCCAAAGCCTCGCCGCGATACTAAGCTACACGATGAACAGCACAAGAGACACGAGGTTTATACTAGTTCGGGCCACCATTGTGGTGTAATACCCTACTCCAGTGTGTGGTGTGGTGGATTGCCTCTTGGGCTGATGATGAATAGTACAGAGGAAGAACAGCCTCGCGAGAGGTGTTCTTGTGGTGGTGGCTGGAGAGGAGTTGCTCCGTCTCTCTTGGCACTAGCTGAGATGGGGATCCCTTTCTACGGTGGTGGCTAGCTCTATTTATAGAGGCCCTGGTCCTCTTCCCAAATATTGAGCGGGAAGGGAGCCAACAACGGCCATTTTGAAAGGGGACAGCTAGTACAAGCTATCCTGACTAAAGGTGGTCTTCGGCTGCCAAAAGCACTGGCGATGACGCCGTCTTGGGCTCCACGGTGACCTCCGTCCAGCCGCTCTGCTGGTCTTGCTCTCGTTGCACCGATATGGTAACCTTTGCTTGATGCCTCGGTACTCTGCGCCTGCGCTTTCCCCCTTTGCACCAAAGGGGAAATGAGGACACTGCGCAGGCTGGCGCCGCCTGGTCTCGATCGTCATGGCTGGCGTCATGAGCACCTCGCGAGGTACCCCTTGCCTTGATCTCTCTGCCTCCTCGCGAGCCTGCCTGGTGAGGCCGCCCCTGAGGAGGCCTTGTGTCATCTGCCCCGCGAGGCTTGGCCCCTCGCGAGGGTCTTGTGCTTGGGTCGATGAAGACGGGCCGTACTGGGCCACTGGTGAGCCATGCCGCAGGCCGCAGGCAGGCAAGTCTGGGGACCCCCATTCCCAGAACGCCGACACTCACAACCTAGGAGAGTATGGCGTCTAGCGAGGGAAATTACCACTGTAGAGGTCCTTACTTTGATGGTACTAATTTCGCTAGTTGGAAGCATAAGAAGAAAATGCATATTCTTGGACATAACCCCGCCATTTGGGCTATTGTGTGCATTGGCTTGCAAGGTGAATTCTTCGATGGGAGAGAACCGAAATGTGAAGCTACCGCGGAAGAGTTGATGATGTTGCAATACAACGCTCAAGCTTGTGATATCCTCTTCAACAGATTGTGCCCCGAAGTATTCAACAAAATCAGCCACCTTGAGAATGCAAAGGAAATTTGGGATACTTTGGTTGATATGCATGAAGGTACCGACTCTGTCAAGGAATCCAAATTGGATGTGCTTTAAAGTCAACTTGACAAGTTCAAAATGAAGGATGGTGAAGGTGTCGCTGAAATGTACTCTAGGCTTGCTCTCATCAAAAATGAGATTGCCAGCTTAGGAAGTGAAGAGATGACCGACAAATTCATCATCAAGAAGATCCTAAGAGCCTTGGATGGAAAATATGATACCGTGTGCACATTGATCCAAATGATGCCCAATTACAAAGATCTCAAGCCAACGGAAGTCATTGGAAGAATTGTTGCTCATGAGATGTCACTCAAGGATAAGGAAGAGCTTCACAACATGTGAAGTGGTGCTTATAAAGCCTCATGTGATGCTCCTACATCATCAACTGAGAAACAAATCTTCAACAAGGAATTGAGCTTAATGGTGAAAAATTTCAAAAAGTTCTACAAGAGTAGAAGCAAGGAAAGAAGTTCCAAGTCAAGGTCCTACAATGACAAAAGATCTTCAAGTCGTGAACGTAATTGCTACAATTGTGGAAGACCCGGACACTACTCCAATGAGTGTACGGCTCCTTGCAAAAGGAGAGAAGATTCACCTAAAATAAGAAGTATAAGAGAAGAATCACCACTAAGAGAGAGGAGGAGTAGAGATGATCGTTATCAATGAAGAACCTCCCGGGGAAGCAAGGATTCGGAAAGGAAGGACAAATCATCAAAGAGCTACACAAAGCGTCATCACCTCCCGGGGAAGACATCAAGCTCACGTTGGTGAATGGGTATCCGGCTCCGACTCTGACCATCACTCCGAGAGAAGCTATCACTCCGACTCCGAATATACTCAAGATGAAGGTCTTTCCGGTCTAGCACTTGTGTCAACCAACTCCTACGACATATTTGACTCACAAAATGAAGGAATTGGAAGATGCTTCATCGCTAAAGGCCCAAAGATAACACACCCCAAGTATGTTGATTTCAATAGTGATGAAGATGACTTGTTAGGTGATGATGATTTACTTGTTGACAACTCTAGTGATGAATACTATGATGAAACGTCAATTAATCATGCTAATCAAGATAAAATGAATGACAATGATAAGGAGAAGATTGAGCATCTAACTAAAGAACTAAACACTCTTAAGTTAGCTCATGAAACTACCTTGGAAGATCATTGAGAACTTTTCAAGACTCATGAGAAGTTATGCTTTGAAAAGCTCAACCTTGAGCAAGAGCATGAGTTTTTAAAGGCAATCAATGATGATCTTCGCAAGAAAAGTTCTTCTTACATTGCCAAGCGGTTACTCTTATCTACTTACATGCCACAAGTAAAGTCTAGCAACAAGAGTAAGAAAGATTCCTCTTCTAGTAGTAACAATAATCCTGCTAAATCCAATGTTGTTGCTTCTAGTAGCACTCTTGATTCCATTAATGATTCTCTTAGCCAAGTTACACTTGAGCAAGAAAATAGCTTATTGAATGGAATTATAGAGAAGGGTGTCTACAAGAGCCTTGCCGGAAGTAAGCAATTTGAACAAATTGTACGCAAGCAAGGAAGGCACCGGAAGAATCAAGGTGTTGGTTTTGAACGAAAATTCAATGCCAATGGAGTTGAGTGGAAAGATGATCAATACCCCAAGACGAAGTTTGTTCCCCAACAAGAGAAGTATGATCCTACATCTTTCCAAGGGACACAAGCTCAAGATGATCTTCCACCACAAGACCACAAGCAAAAAGGAAAGGACAAGCTTGAAGAGGAGATTGATGCATTTGAAGAAGCTCCCAAGGCCTTGGTCAAGTGGGTTCCCAAGACTACATCAAGTTCTACCGCAAGCACGGCTGCTCCTTTGCGCTTCACGTCTTTGGCCTTGGCCTTCTTCTCTTCTGGGTCAGCAGTTGGAAGCTCGAGGAGGGAGAGACATCCTTCCTCAGCTCTTCCGCATTTGGTCGCTAGGTTGAACAGCTTCAAAGATGTGCACAACTCCTCGTGGATGGCGAACTCCTCCTTCATCTTGACGTCATGGACGCCATCAGTGAATGCTAACATGATGGCCTCGTCCGTCACCTTGGGGATCTTGAGGCGGGCGCTGTTGAAGCGCTGGATGTATTTCTGCAGGGTCTCTCCAGGCTGCTGCTTGATGCGGCGCAGGTCACCCGTGGCCGGAGGGCGGTCGCGAGTGCCCTGGAAGTTCGCGATGAAGCGGCTACGCATCTCGTCCTAGGAGGAGATCGAGCCGGGAGGCAGGTTCAGGAGCCACGTGCGGGCACCGTCCTTGACCGCCTTGGGAAACCAGTTCGCCATTACCTTCTCGTCTCCGTTGTCCGCCTCGATGCCCAGCTCGTAGAGCTGCAGCAACTCCGCGGGGTCGGTAGTACCATCATAGCGAGGAGGCAGATCCGGCTTGAACTTGCCTGGCTAGGCGACGCTACGCAGCTCGATGGTGAAGGCAGGACAACCTGTTGTGGCCACCGGAGCCCTTTGCTGACGCGGGGCTTGCTCCTGATGGTACCCGCGCACCACCGCCAGGGGCAGCACGGGGTCTTGGCGCGCCGGCGCAGGAACGCGGTCTTGCTGTGCTGGTGCAGGGAGCATGGGAGCGCCTTCTTGAGGTCCAGGGATTTCTTTGCAGCTTCTTTCTTGTCGCGCGGGCGCTGGATGCGGTGGGTCACGTCCAGAGGCCGCGCGCCTTGGAGCCAGGGCGCCTTCTTGGGGCGGAGGTGGTGGAGGCGCTCCCTGAGCCGCATCGCCCATGCCTGACAGAGGGCGACGCAGCGAGAGGGACGGCGCGGGAGAGCCCCCTGCGGCGTTGACGAGCTCGGTAATGCGAGCGAGCCATTCTTCGTAGAGGTCGTCGATGGGGCGGTAGTGCAGGAGCTCATGTGCCAGGAGCAACGCGGCCTGTGCATCCGTGGGGGCGCGACGAGCGTGAGATGATGAACCAGCTGCGGTCAGCGACGGAGTGGCGGTGCGGCCTTCCCGCCGCACCGAGGGGTGCAGCGAAGATGCTTGCTACTTGTTCCCCGCTGGGCCGGTGGCGGCGTTGGCGGCAGGTGACGGAGAACGATGAGGAGGCCCGTTGACGGGAGCCGTCTGGGTGACGCGAGTGGCAAGAGCAGCCCGGTGCTCGGCGCGGGCTCGGCGAGCGTCCGCCATGGATGCGACAAAACGATGGGATGCAGATCAGCGAAAAGAAGATTTCAGTGCACCCCTACCTGGCGCGCCAAATGTCAGATATCGGGTTCCGGCAAAACCCTTAAGGTTCGAACTCTGGGGTGCGCACGAAGATCTCTCCCTACCAAAACACGCCCTTAGCCTCGCCACGGTTTCTATGCTAGATCCACGAACAACACAAGAGACAGAAGATTTATACAGGTTCGGGCCACCGTTGTGGTGTAATACCCTACTCCTGTGTGTGGTGTGGTGGATTGCCTCTTGGGCTGATGATGAACAGTACAAGGGAAGAACAGCCTCGCGAGGAGAGGTGTTCTTGTGCTTGATGGTGTGTAGGTGAACTGGGTTCGGATTAGATCCATCTCGAGATCAGTTACCTTCTACTGTGGTGGCTAGCCCTATTTATTGGGGCCCTGGTCCTCTTCCCAAATATTGAGCGGGAAGGAATCCAAGAATGGCCATTTTGAAACGGGACAGCTAGTACAAGCTATCCTGACTAAAGGTGGTCTTCGCCTGCCAAAGGTGCCGGTGATGACGTCGTCTTGGGCTCCATGGTGACCTCCGTCCTGCCGTTCTGCTGGTCTTGGTCTCGTTGCACCGATAAGGAAACCTTTGCCTGATGCCTCGGTACTCCGCGCCTGTGCTTGCCCCCTTTGCACCAAAGAGGAAACAAGGACACTGTGCAGGCTGGCGCCCGCCAGGCGCCTGCCTGGTCTTGATCGTCATGGCTTGCGACACGAGGACCTCGCGAGCTACCCCTTGCCTTGATCTCTCCGCCTCCTCACGAGCCCGCCTGGCGAGGCCACCCCTGAGGGGGCCTTGCATCGTCCGCCCCACGAGGCATGGCCCCTCACGAGGGTCTTGAGTGTTGGTTGATGAAGACGGGCCATACTGGGCCACTGGTTGAGCCGCGCTGCAGGCCGTAGGTAGGCAGGTCTGGGGACCCCCGTTCCCAGAACGCCGACAGGTGCTGACCAGAAGAAAAGTTGTGGGTATGCTCCACATATTCAGGAGCTCATCAATGCTAAGATGGGCACAGGAACATACTTGTTGGACAAGGAGCATCTACCCTTATATGCTGAGTTTGGAGACAACACTGTAGTGATGAATGAGGAGGAACCATCATCTGTGCAAGCACAAGATAAAAGAGCCAAAGCAAAGGCTGAGAAAGCTGCCAAGATGCCAAGTGCAGAAGAGGCATCTCAAGTTTTCCTGAAGAGCAAGCAAGATCAGCTTGGATATCTAATCCAATCCACCTTGAGGATTGAGAAAGACTTGGCCACCCTGACTCAAAATCAGGAGAGTTTGGAGAGGATCATTGAGCAGAAATTCTATGATCTTGATGTCAAAGTTACTGAGATACAGACAGCAGTTGAGCAGCTCCAGGAGGATGCAGAAGAGAAGAACGGGAAGGCAACTACAGATGCTTTCAAAAGAGTGCCTAGAGGTCAGAGGTCTGCTGTAGTGCCAGTACCAGATACTAGAGCAACAGCATCAGTACCAGCAGCCACAGCTTCAGCGCCACCTCCAGTAGCCACTCCACCAGCTCCAACTACATCAACTGGTGCCTTCGTCCTTGGAGTTCTCTCTACACCACCTCCCGAAGACCAAGCCTGAGAGACACATAGCACTATGCATATTTGAACTTTTTGGTAACTTGTTGCCAAAGGGGAGAAATATGTATAGATCATAGCCTTCGAGAGAGAGAGTTTTTCCTTTTATCTCTCTTGCTTTTGGTTGAACTTTATTGTGTGCTTGGTTTACACTTTATGTCCTTGTGTGAGATACTTGTATGATCATGTGTTTGATCATATGCTACCTTAATGTGTGCTTGAATGATGTTATCTTTCATATCCCTATATGATCATTCACTTTGCTTGGCGATGAGTGCATGCTTTTACTTTATATCATTTTGAGCGCTCCACAAAGATGTATGTGACATGGAAGAGTGACCCATGATCCTAACACATTGTGCATTTGCAGTCCAAAGCAAATTTTAAATAATGCACAAATTTAGGGGGAGCTCTTTCTTATCACATACTTCTCAAAGCGATGGTGTATTTCAATCTTATTATCATTTGTCGAAGCTTTGATCTATATGTTCTCATCAATTACCAAAAAGGGGGAGATTGAAAGTACAACTATCCCTGGGTAGTTTTGGTAATGATTACCAACATATAGGTCATTGAACTAATGCCATTTCAAGATATATATTTCAGGAAAGTTCAATGATTGGCATGGCATGGATTAGGATTGTGGACCCCTCAAAAAGCTAAGGACAAAAGATTGGCTCAAGCTCTAAGGTCCAAGACTCTACATTTTCTATTTAGTGATCCAAGATCACATTGAGTCTATAGGAAAGCCAATACTATTAAAAGAGGATGAGGTGTTGCTTAATGGCTTGCTTGCTCAAAATGCTTAGTGATATGCTCCAAAGCCCTCAACCACTTTCTCATATCCACATATGTCCCAAACCAAAAGTCAAACTCGGCCCCACCGATTTGATTCATTCGGCGCCACCGAGTTTATTTAACATAGCCACTGCCAGAAACCCTAGTCACGTCGGTCTCACCGATAGGGATCTCAGTCTCACCGAGATGGGATTGCAAACTCTCTATTTCCCTTCGTAACGTTTCGGTCTAACCCAGATGATCGATCGGTGCCACCGAGTTTGCAATGCAAACTCTCTGTTTCCTTTTCGTAACGCTTCGGTCCCACCGAGACAAGCGAATCGGTCCCACCGAGTTTGCCTGACCAACTCTCTGGTTAGCTTATTACCAAAGTCGGTCCAACCAAGCTTGTGTAATCGGTCAAACCGAGATTATGTTATGCCCTAACCCTAATGATATCGGTCCCACCGAGTTGACATGTCGGTCCCACCGAAATAGCCTAACAGGCACATTATGTACTAAATCGTTCCGACCGAGTTTTATGATTCGGTCCCACCGAGTTTGGTATATTGTGTGTAACGGTTAGATTTTGTGTGGAGGCTATATATACCCCTCCACCCTCCCCTCATTTGTGAGGGGTGATACGTCTCCAACGTATATATAATTTTGATTGTTCCATGCTATTATATTACCTCTTTTGGATGTTTATGGGCTTTACTTTACACTTTTATATCATTTTTGGGACTAACCTATTAACCGGAGGCCCAGCCCATATTCCTGTTTTCTTGCCTATTTCAGTGTTTTGAAGAAAAGGAATATTAAACGGAGTCCAAACGGAATGAAACCTTCGGGAGAGTTATTTTTGGAACGGAAGCAATCCAGGGGACTTGGAGTGCATGTAAGGGAAGCAACAAGGAAGCCACGAGGCAGGGAGGCGCGCCCTACCCCCTAGGCACGCCCCCACCCTCGTGGGCCCCTTGTGGGCCCCTCGTGGCCCCACTGACCGACTTCTTTCGCCTATATATGTCCATATACCCTAAAAACATCGGGGAACACAATAGATCGGGAGTTCCACCGCTGCGAGCCTTCGTAGCCACCAAAAACCTCTCGGGAGCCCGTTCCGGCACCCTACCGGAGGGGGGATCCCTCACCGGTGGCCATCTTCATCATCCCGGCGCTCTCCATGACGAGGAGGGAGTAGTTCACCCTCGGGGCTGAGGGTATGTACCAGTAGCTATGTGTTTTATCTCTCTCTCTCGTGTTCTTGATTTTGCACAATCTTGATGTATCGCGAGCTTTGCTATTATAGTTGGATCTTATGATGTTTCTCCCCCTCTATTCTCTTGTAATGGATTGAGTTTCCCCTTTGAAGTTATCTTATCGGATTGAGTCTTTAAGGATTTGAGAACACTTGATGTATGTCTTGCCGTGCTTATCTTTGGTGACAATGAGATATTCACGTGATCTACTTCATGTATGTTTTGGTGATCAACTTGTGGGTTCAATGAACTTATGCATAGGGGTTGGCACACATTTTCGTCTTAACTCTCCGGTACAAACTTTGGGGCACTCTTTGAAGTACTTTGTGTTGGTTGAATAGATGAATCTGAGATTGTGTGATGCATATCGTATAATCATGCCCACGGATACTTGAGGTGACATTGGAGTATCTAGGTGACATTAGGGTTTTGGTTGATTTGTGTCTTAAGGTGTTATTCTAGTACGAACTCTATCATAGATTGAACGGAAAGAATAGCTTCATGTTATTTTACTACGAACTCTTGAATAGATCGATCAGAAAGGATAACTTTGAGGTGGTTTTGTACCCTACAATAATCTCTTCGTTTGTTCTCCGCTATTAGTGACTTTGGAGTGACTCTTTGTTGCATGTTGAGGGATAGTTATATGATCTAGTTGTGTTATTATTGTTGAGAGAACTTGCACTAGTGAAAGTATGAACCCTAGGCCTTGTTTCCTAGCATTGCAATACCGTTTGTGCTCACTTTTATTATTATTTACCTTGCTATTTTTATAATTTCATATTAGAAAAACCTATATCTACCATCCATATTGCACTTGTATGACCATCTCTTCACTGAACTAGGGCACCTATACAATTTACCATTGTATTGGGTGTGTTGGGGACACAAGAGACTCTTTGTTATTTGGTTGCAGGGTTGTTTGAGAGAGACCATCTTCATCCTACAGCTCCCACGGATTGATAAACCTTAGGTCATCCACTTGAGGGAAATTTGCTACTGTCCTACAAACCTCTGCACTTGGAGGCCAAACAACGTCTACAAGAAGAAGGTTGTGTAGTAGACATCAAGGGGAAGCCATCAGAATGTGCTTACACTTCCACTACCCATTTTCTGAGAGAGAGCCACCTACTCAGGTGTTGAGACCAAGACATTCCAATCCAACCATATGAATCTTGATCTCTAGCCTTCCCCAAGTTGCTTTCCACTCAAATTAGCTTTCCGCCAAATCCAATCCTATGAGAGTGAGTTGAGTGTTGGGGAGACTATCATTTGAAGAACAAGAGCAAGGAGTTCATCATCAACACACCATCTATTACCTTTTGGAGAGTGGTGTCTCCTAGATTGGTTAGGTGTCACTTGGGAGCCCCCGACAAGATTGTGGAGTTGAACCAAGGAGTTTGTAAGGGCAAGGAGATCGCGTACTTCATGAAGATCTACCCTAGTGAGGCAAGTCCTTCATGGGTGATGGCCATGGTGGCATAGACAAGGTTGCTTCTTTGTGGACCCTTCGTGGGTGGAGCCCTCCGTGGACTTGCGCAGCCGTTACCCTTTGTGGGATGAAATCTCCATCAACGTGTTTGTACGATAGCACCACCTATCGGAACCACGACAAAAACATCTGTGTCTCCTATTGCATTTGCACACTCGAATCCCTTCCCTCTACATTCTTGCAAGTTGCATGCTTTACTTTCCGCTGCTTATATACTCTTTGCATGCTTGCATGAATTGTGTTAAGATTGCTTGACTTGTGCTACTTTGCTAAAATTTGCCAAGAACTAAAATTGGGAAAATGTTAAGTTTTTATTTGGTCAAGTAGTCTAATCACCCCCCCCCCTCTAGACATACTTTCGATCCTACAGTTGGGCCCTGCCGACGTAGAACACTACGGCCTACTCTCGCATCTCATTCCGCAGGCCGTTTGCGCGTCAAGGGGGACTCTTGAGCATCGCGACTCAGGAGCCTAACTGGCCACGTAGCCCCTCACCCCTTGGTCCCATCCTGGTGATCCGGACGGCTCAACGCCAGCTGAGGTATGCGGGGGGTTGGGCCCTGCCGACGTAGAACATCAAGCAAACGTGAAGGAAATCATAGAATCCTAGTTATTACAAGACATATTGTCCCTTAAACACCAAACAGAAGTTTTCACGCCTCCACGAGGCACGTTGTATGTTGCAGGAAGGATCGCAGGAAAGTAAAAATGGGAAGGAGCACCATCGTTCGCCTGCAAGCCCCCTCTTGAGCCTTGGGAGCCGTCGTCAAGGAGCACCCTCCCGTCGGCAGTGTCACCATTGCCCGTGTCGTTGGCCTTGGTCGGGGGATCGGCAGCACCTTCGGCTGGAGGTGCAGGGTCGATGACAATGAACTTCTTCAACAAAGCCTCCACCTGGCCCTTCACGGCTTCGGGAGCAGCTTCACTGTGCTCTTCATCCACCGGCTCGAGCAGGACATCAAGGTCGGCGTTGGGGTCGCGAAGATGGAGGTGGCTGAGGACGCGCGTCAAGGCCGATGAGGAGAGCGCGCGCGCTTCCCGTCCACCATGGAGCCAATCCCATTGATGACATCTTCCAGCGCCGCGACGAGCTGATGGAGTAGCTGGGCAAGGCCCTCATCATCAGTCACTAGCGGCTCCTCCAAGCCCTTCTCGTAAAGCTCCTGCAGCACCTCGCGGGACCTCTCCTCAAGAGATCCAAAGGCCACATGATCCTCAGCCAGAACCTTTGCCTTGGCTTCCAGCTGGTCCCTCTCCGCTTCCACCTTCTTCTCCAGCTTCTCCAGACGGTCGCGTTCTGCGGCATGCGCCTGCGCTAGCTACCCTAGCTCAGCATCGCGGACGGTGACCGCTTCTTCTCGAGCCTTCAACTCCTCCTCCCATGCCTCGAGCTGGCGAGCTGCGGCAGCGCGTTCCTTGCGCAAACTCTCCAGCTCGACCTTCGCCACTCGGGAGCGCTCCTTGGCGGCTGCGGCGTCCTTCAACGCCGCCTCGAGGGCGGCCGAAGCATGGCCGGCAGCCCGCTTATCCTCCTCGGAAGCTGCCGCGGCCTGGCCCAGTGCTGCCCTGACAGACACGTCGAAGTGAAACCACCCTGAGATCAGCTCCAAGTGCCCCACCACCAGGCGAAGGTCGGCGCCTTGAAGGTCATCCCGGAGTTGGGTCAGCGCAGAAAGGGCCTCCTCCAGAGCATTGGGTGAAGCAGAAGGATCACGAGCCAGCGGCGAGATGGGAGGAGGAGGAGGCAGCGTCGTCGCCAAGATCTGCGAGTTGGTGGCGGCAGAAGAAGAAGTTGGGGGCTCCTGAGCCTGTGGAACCTCGGCTGGCGAGCTGAGGCCGAGCGCCTCCGGAGCCGGCTTGGCTGTGGAGATCGCCTTCTCCTGGGGTCGGTCCTCCGGGCCTCGCGAGGACGACTGGGCCGGAGAGGCGCGAGGGATGTTGCCGCCCTTCCGCGCCAGAGGAGGCGCGGCCGTGGCAGGCTGCTGGGTTCCTGAGGGTGCGGCCGCTCTCTCTTCTTCTTCGCCACCGGCGTCAGCCTGACGGTGCAAGAGAAGAACATCAAGAAGCAGCGACCGAGGCAAGAGGAGGAACAAAATCAGGGCAAGCTGCTTACTGGTCCACGGCGGCGTAGTGCCTCGGCCTCTTCTGAAGAACGAAGCCCAAAGACTTCGCAGCCGGCGGCACCGGCATGAGAGCCCCAAGAGCGGAGGAGGCCGCAACAACTGGCCCTGCAGCAGCACCAGTCGACGGCAGGACAGGGGCGCCACCTTAGGAGATCAGCGCCGACCTCCACTTCGTCGGGACCCCGCCCGCTGACTTCTTCGGGGGAGTGCCCTTAGACATTGTGGAGACCCGAGCAGGGACTCGGGAGTCCCTCACCGGATGGTCGACGGCCTCGTCATCGTCAGGGAGGGCGCGAGCAGATCCCCCGCGAGAGGAGAGGTCTCTCCCTCCCCCTCTTGGGTCGCCTCCGAGTCGGGCCCTTCCCCCTCGCTGGAATCGCCAGAAGACAATAGTATCGGGGCCGCCACCGCTGGGGCCTCGGAGGGCGCAGGCGGCACGATCCCGCACCTGTCGAAGACAGGCATCACAGCAGCCACCTTCGCCCCATCCGGGCGGTGGTACAGGGGAAGATGGGTGTCCGGTGGGTACCCCTGATCGTCCCCAACCAGAAGAAGGAGGGCCTTGCCCAGAACCTCGTCCGGCAAGGCATCCAAGCACAAACGAAGGTCGTCCCCCTCATCCCCAAGCTTCCACAAGGGGCGCAAGCGTGCCTGGAGCGGGGCCACGCGCTGCGCCAGGAACTCTGTAAGTGCATCTAGTGCCCCTTAGTGATTTTGGTGTATTGAAGACTTATAGGTTAAGGGACTAATATGTTTGTGAGTGTACACAGGCTCTATAAGTCAATGAGGAGTTTGATATTTACAGTGAAAGTTGACCCCTAAAAATGAATGTCTTCGGCTGAAGACTTTGGTTCTCCTGAAGACTTTGAAAGTGAAGAAATTGGTGTGACCTTGAAGACTTCGATATTCATGCGAGGAACCTGAAGCGTGAAGACTTTTGTTTTCATAGTTTCATTTTCTTTTTCTTGAGTCATACTGTTAAAGGGGGTCGAGGTAGTAAAAAGGAAACAGATTTCCAAGTGATGCTCATCTCAAAATCCTACACCTACCCAATCCTTTGAGTGAAGCCATTGGAAATCTCATATCAGTTCAGGCAATTTCTTCAGTGACAGAGATGAAGATCTTCTGGTCTCTGAGGAATTTGTTCTAACTGAGGAGTTAGGAATTCGCCAGTGCGAATTGCCTACACAGTGAGGAACATGATAGCCCTGAGGAATTCGAACCTAAAATCCGACCATTGTTGTGCCACGCGCCAGCTGTCCCAAAATATCTTACCACCTAACGGTCATATCAGACAAGGGCATTTATTGTTGGGGAACGTAGTAATTTCAAAAAAATTCCTACGCACACGCAAGATCATGGTGATGCATAGCAACGAGAGGGGAGAGTGTTGTCCACGTACCCTCGTAGACCGACAGCGGAAGCGTTATCACAACGCGGTTGATGTAGTCGTACGTCTTCACGATCCGACCGATCAAGTACCGAACGTACGGCACCTCCAAGTTCTACACACATTCAGCTCGATGACGTCCCTCGAACTCCGATCCAGCCGAGTGTTGAGGCAGAGTTTCGTCAGCACGACGGCGTGGTGACGATGATGATGTTCCACCGACGCAGGGCTTCGCCTAAGCTCCGCGACGGTATTATCGAGGTGTAATCTGGTGGAGGGGGGCACCGCACACGGCTAAAATATCGTATATCAAAGTGTGTCCTTAGGTGCCCCCCCGGCCCCGTATATAAAGGAGCAAAGGGGAGGCCGGCTGCCCTAGGCGCGCCAAGGAGAGGGGGAGTCCTCCTCCTAGTAGGAGTAGGACTCCCCTTTCCTAGTCCTACTAGGAAAGAAGAGGGGGAAAGAAAGAGAGGGAGAGGGAGAGGGAAAGGGGGCTGCGCCCCCCCTCTCCTAGTCCAACTAGGACTCCCCTTGGGAGGGGGCGTGCCACCTCCTGGCTGCTACCCTCTCTCTCCCCTCAAGGCCCACCAAGGCCCAATACTTCCCCGGGGGGTTCTGGTAACCCTCCGGCACTCCGGTTTAATCCGAAACTTCTCCGGAACACTTCCGATGTCCGAATATAGTCGTCCAATATATCAATCTTTACGTCTCGATCATTTCAAGACTCCTCGTCATGTCCGTGATGACATCCGGGACTCCGAACAACCTTCGTTACATCAAATCACATAAACTCATAATATAATTGTCGTCGTAACTTTAAGCGTGCGGACCCTTTGGGTTCGAGAACTATGTAGACATGACCGAGACACCTCTCCGGTCAATAACCAATAGCGGGACCTGGATGCCCATATTGGCTCCCACATATTCTACGAAGATCTTTATCGCTCAGACCGCATAACAACATACGTTGTTCCCTTTGTCATCGGTATGTTACTTGCCCGAGATTCGATCGTCGGTATCTCGATACCTAGTTCAATCTCGTTACCGGCAAGTCTCTTTACTCGTTCCGTAATACATCATCCCGCAACTAACTCAATACTCACAATGCTTGCAAGTCTTATAGTGATGTGCATTACCGAGTGGGCCCAGAGATACCTCTCCGACAATCGGAGTGATAAATCCTAATCTCGAAATACGCCAACCCAACAAGTACCTTTGGAGACACCTGTAGAGCACCTTTATAATCACCCAGTTACGTTGTGGCGTTTGGTAGCACACAAAGTGTTCCTCTGGTAAACGGGAGTTGCATAATCTCATAGTCATAGGAACATGTATAAGTCATGAAGAAAGCAATAGCAACATACTAAACGATCGGGTGCTAAGCTAACGTAATGGGTCATGTCAATCACGTCATTCTCCTAATGAGGTGATCCCGTTAATCAAATGAAAGCTCATGTCTATGGCTAGGAAACATAACCATCTTTGATTAACGAGCTAGTCAAGTAGAGGCATACTAGTGACATTCTGTTTGTCTATGTATTCACACATGTATTATGTTTCCGGTTAATACAATTCTAGCATGAATAATAAACATTTATCATGATATAAGGAAATATATAATACTTTATTATTGCCTCTAGGGCATATTTCCTTCAGTCTCCCACTTGCACTAGAGTCAATAATCAAGATTACATAGTAATGATTCTTACACCCATGGAGTCTTGGTGCTGATCATGTTTTGCTCGTGGAAGAGGCTTAGTCAACGGGTCTGCTACATTCAGATCCGTATGAATCTTGCAAATTTCTATGTCTCCCACCTGGACTAAATCCCGGATGGAATTGAAGCGTCTTCTGATGTGCTTGGTTCTCTTGTGAAATCTGGATTCCTTTGCTAAGGCAATTGCACCAGTATTATCACAAACGATTTTCATTGGTCCCGATGTACTAGGTATGACACCTAGATCGGGTATGAACTCCTTCATCCAGACTCCTTCATTCGCTGCTTCCGAAGCAGCTATGTATTCCGCTTCACACGTAGATCCCGCCACGACACTTTGCTTGGAACTGCACCAACTGACAGCTCCACCGTTCAATGTAAATACGTATCTGGTTTGCGATTTCGAATCTTTCGGATCAGTGTCAAAGCTTGCATCAACGTAACCCCTTACGATGAGCTCTTTTTCACCTCCATAAACGAGAAACATATCCTTAGTCCTTTTCAGGTATTTCAGGATGTTCTTGACCGCTGTCTAGTGATCCACTCCTGGATTACTTTGGTACCTCCCTGCTAAACTTATAGCAAGGGACACATCAGGTCTGGTACACAGCATTGCATACATGATAGAGCCTATGGCTGAAGCATAGGGAACATCTTTCATTTTCTCTCTATCTTCCTAAGTGGTCGGGCATTGAGTCTTACTCAATCTCACACCATGTAGTACAGGCAAGAACCCTTTCTTTGCTTGATCCATTTTGAACTTCTTCAAAACTTTGTCAAGGTATGTGCTTTGTGAAAGTCCAATTAAGCGTCTTGATCTATCTCTATAGATCTTAATGCCTAATATATATGCAACTTCACCGAGGTCTTTCATTGAAAAACTCTTATTCAAGTATCCCTTTATGCTATCCAGAAATTCTATATCATTTCCAATCAGTAATATGTCATCCACATATAATATCAGAAATGCTATCGAGCTCCCACTCACTTTCTTGTAAATACAGGCTTCTCCAAAAGTCTGTATAAAACCAAATGCTTTGATCACACTATCAAAGCGTTTATTCCAACTCTGAGAGGCTTGCACCAGTCCATAAATGGATCGCTGGAGCTTGCACACTTTGTTAGCTCCCTTTGGATCGACAAAACCTTCCGGTTGCATCATATATAACTCTTCTTCCAGAAATCCATTCAGGAATGCAGTTTTGACATCCATTTGCCAAATTTCATAATCATAAATGCGGCAACTGCTAACATGATTCGGACAGACTTAAGCATCGCTACGGGTGAGAAGGTCTCATCGTAGTCAATCCCTTGAACTTGTCGAAAACCTTTTGCAACAAGTCGAGCTTTATAGACAGTAACATTACCATCAGCGTTAGTCTTCTTCTTGAAGATCCATTTATTTTCAATGGCTTGCCGACCATCGGGCAAGTCAACCAAAGTCCATACTTTGTTCTCATACATGGATCCAATCTCGGATTTCATGGCTTCAAGCCATTTTGCGGAATCTGGGCTCACCATCGCTTCTTCATAGTTCGTAGGTTCGTCATGGTCTAGTAACATGTCCTCCAGAACAAGATTACCGTACCACTCTGGTGCGGATCTTGATCTAGTTGACCTACGAAGTTTAGTAATGACTTGATCTGAAGTTTCATGATCATTATCATTAACTTCCTCACTAATTGGTGTAGGTGTCGCAGAAACTGATTTCTGCGATGATCTACTTTCCAATAAGGGAGCAGGTACGGTTACCTCATCAAGTTCTACTTTCCTCCCACTCACATCTTTCGAGAGAAACTCCTTCTCTAGAAAGTATCCATTCTTAGCAACGAATATCTTGCCTTCGGATCTGTGATAGAAGGTGTACCCAACAGTCTCCTTTGGGTATCCTATGAAGACACATTTCTCCGATTTAGGTTCGAGCTTATCAGGTTGAAGTTTCTTCACATAAGCATCGCAACCCCAAACTTTAAGATACGACAACTTTGGTTTCTTGCCAAACCATAGTTCAAAAGGCGTCGTCTCAACGGATTTTGATGGTGTCCTATTTAGAGTGAATGCAGCCGTCTCTAAAGCATAACCCCAAAACGATAGCGGTAAATCAGTAAGAGACATCATAGTCCGCACCATATCTAATAAAGTACGATTACGACGTTCGGACACACCATTACGCTGTGGTGTTCCGGGTGGCGTGAGTTGCGAAACTATTCCGCATTGTTTCAAATGTAGACCAAACTTGTAACTCAAATATTCTCCTCCATGATCAGATCGTAGGAATTTTATTTTCTTGTTACGACGATTTTCAACTTCACTCTGAAATTCTTTGAACTTTTCAAATGTTTCAGACTTATGTTTCATTAAGTAGATATACCCATATCTGCTCAAATCATCTGTGAAGGTGAGAAAATAACGATATCCGCCACGAGCCTCAATATTCATCGGACCACATACATCTGTATGTATGATTTCCAACAAATCTGTTGCTCTCTCCATAGTTCGAGAGAACGGTGTTTTGGTCATCTTGCCCATAAGGCACGGTTCGCAAGTACCAAGTGATTCAAAATCAAGTGATTCCAAAATTCCATCAGTATGGAGTTTCTTCATGCGCTTTACACCGATATGACCCAAACGGCAGTGCCACAAATAAGTTGCACTGTCATTATTAACTCTACATCTTTTGGCTTAAACATTATGAATATGTGTATCACTACTATCAAGATTCATTAAAAATAGACCACTCTTCAAGGGTGCATGACCATAAAAGATATTATTCATATAAATAGAACAACCATTATTTTCTGATTTAAATGAATAACCGTATCGCATTAAACAAGATCCAGATATAATGTTCATGCTCAACGCTGGCACCAAATAACAATTATTTAGGTCTAAAACTAATCCCGAAGGTAGATGTAGAGGTAGTGTGCCGACGACGATCACATCGACTTTGGAACCATTTCCCACGCGCATCGTCACCTCGTCCTTAGCCAAACTTCGCTTAATCCATAGCCCCTGTTTCGAGTTGCAAATATTAGCAACAGAACCAGTATCAAATACCCAGGTGCTACTGCGAGTATTAGTAAGGTACACATCAATAACATGTATATCACATATACATTTGTTAACCTTGCCATCCTTCTTATCCGCCAAATACTTGGGGCAGTTCCGCTTCCAGTGGCCAGTCTGCTTACAGTAGAAGCACTCAGTTTCAGGCTTAGGTCCAGACTTGGATTTCTTCTCCTGAACAGCAACTTGCTTGCTGTTCTTCTTGAAGTTCCCTTTCTTCTTCCATTTGCCCTTTTTCTTGAAACTAGTGGTTTTACTGACCATCAACACTTGATGCTCCTTTTTGATTTCTACCTCCGCTGCCTTTAGCATTGCGAAGAGCTCGGGAATCGTCTTATCCATCCCTTGCATGTTATAGTTCATCACGAAGCTCTTCTAGCTTGGTGGCAGTGATTGAAGAATTCTGTCAATGACGCAATCATCCGGAAGTTGAACTCCCAGTTGAATCAAGTGATTATTATACCCAGACATTCTGAGTATATGCTCACTGACAGAACTATTCTCTTCCATCTTGCAGCTATAGAACTTATTGGAGACTTCATATCTCTCAATCCAGGCATTGGCTTGAAATATTAACTTCAACTCCTGGAACATCTCATATGCTCCATGACGTTCAAAACGTCGTTGAAGTCCCGGTTCTAAGCCGTAAAGCATGGCACACTGAACTATTGAGTAGTCATCAGCTTTGCTTTGCCAGACGTTCATAACTTCTGGCGTAGCTCTTGCAGGAGGCCTGGCACCTAGCGGTGCTTCCAGGACGTAATTCTTCTGTGCAGCAATGAGGATAATCCTCAAGTTACGGACCCAGTACGTGTAATTGCTACCATCATCTTTCAACTTAGCTTTCTCAAGGAACGCATTAAAATTCAACGGAACAACAGCACGGGCCATTTATCTACAACATAGACAAGCAAGATACTATCAGGTACTAAGTTCATGATAAATTATGTTCAATTAATCATATTACTTAAGAACTCCCACTTAGATAGATATCCCTCTAATCATCTAAGTGATTACGTGATCCAAATCAACTAAACCATGTCCGATCATCACGTGAGATGGAGTAGTTTCAATGGTGAACATCACTATGTTGATCATATCTACTATATGATTCACGCTCGACCTTTCGGTCTCTGTGTTCCGAGGCCATATCTGTACATATGCTAGGCTCGTCAAGTTTAACCTGAGTATTCCGCGTGTGCAACTGTTTTGCACCCGTTGTATTTGAACGTAGAGCTTATCACACCCGATCATCACGTGGTGTCTCAGCACGAAGAACTTTCGCAATGGTGCATACTCAGGGAGAACACTTTTATCTTGAAATTTTAGTGAGGGATCATCTTATAATGCTACCGTCAATCAAAGCAAGATAAGATGCATAAAGGATTAACATCACATGCAATCAATATAAGTGATATGATATGGCCATCATCATCTTGTGCTTGTGATCTCCATCCCCGAAGCACCGTGCTCGTGATCTCCATCTCTGAAGCACCGTCTTGATCACCATCGTCACCGGCACGACACCTTGATCTCCATCGTAGTATCGTTGTCGTCTCACCAACTTATTGCTTTTACGACTATCGCTACCGCTTAGTGATAAAGTAAAACTATTACATGGCGATTGCATCTCATACAATAAAGCGACAACTATATGGCTCCTGCCAGTTGCCGATAACTCGGTTACAAAACATGATCATCTCATACAACACATTATATCACATCATGTCTTGACCATATCACATCACAACATGCCCTGCAAAAACAAGTTAGACGTCCTCTACTTTGTTGTTGCATGTTTTACGTGGCTGCTACGGGCTTAGCAAGAACCGTTCTTACCTACGCATCAAAACCACAACGATAGTTTGTCAAGTTGGTGCTGTTTTAACCTTCGCAAGGACCGGGCGTAGCCACACTCGGTTCAACTAAAGTGAGAGAGACAGGCACCCGCCAGTCCACTTTAAGCAACGAGTGCTCCGAACGGTGAAACCAGTCTCGCGTAAGCGTACGCGTAATGTCGGTCCGGGCTGCTTCATCTCACAATACCGCTGAACCAAAGTATGACATGCTGGTAAGCAGTATGACTTATATCGCCCACAACTCACTTGTGTTCTACTCGTGCATAGCATCAACGCATAAAACCTGGCTCTGATACCACTGTTGGGGAACGTAGTAATTTCAAAAAATTCCTACGCACACGCAAGATCATGGTGATGCACAGCAACGAGAGGGGAAAGTGTTGTCCACGTACCCTCGTAGACCGACAGCGGAAGCGTTATCACAACGCGGTTGATGTAGTCGTACGTCTTCACGATCCGACCGATCAAGTACCGAACGTACGGCACCTCCAAGTTCTACACACGTTCAGCTTGATGACGTCCCTCGAACTCCGATCCAGCCGAGTGTTGAGGGAGAGTTTCGTCAGCACGACGGCGTGGTGACAATGATGATGTTCCACCGACGCAGGGCTTCGCCTAAGCTCCGCGACGGTATTATCGAGGTGTAATATGGTGGAGGGGGGCACCGCACACGGCTAAAATATCGTATATCAAAGTGTGTCCTTAGGTGCCCCCCTGCCCCCGTATATAAAGGAGCAAGGGGGAGGCCGGCTGCCCTAGGCGCGCCAAGGAGAGAGGGGGCGTCCTCCTCCTAGTAGGAGTAGGACTCCCCTTTCCTAGTCCTACTAGGAAAGAAGAGGGGGAAAGAAAGAGAGGGAGAGGGAAAGGGGGTTGCGCCCCCCTCTCCTAGTCCAACTAGGACTCCCCTTGGGAGGGGGCGCGCCACCTCCTCGCTGCTGCCCTCTCTCTCCCCTCAAGGCCCACCAAGGCCCAATACTTCCCCGGGAGGTTCCGGTAACCCTCCGGCACTCCAGTTTAATCCGAAACTTCTCCGGAACACTTCCGGTGTCCGAATATAGTCGGCCAATATATCAATCTTTATGTCTTGACCATTTCGAGACTCCTCGTCATGTTCGTGATCACATCCGGGACTCCGAACAACCTTCGGTACATGAAATCACATAAACTCATAATATAACTGTCATCGTAACTTTAAGCGTGCGGACCCTTTGGGTTCGAGAACTATGTAGACATGACCGAGACACCTCTCTGGTCAATAACCAATAGCGGGACCTGGATGCCCATATTGGCTCCCACATATTCTACGAAGATCTTTATCGGTCAAACCGCATAACAGCATACGTTGTTCCCTTTGTCATCGGTATGTTACTTGCCCGAGATTCGATCGTCGGTATCTCGATACCTAGTTCAATCTCGTTACCGGCAAGTCTCTTTACTCGTTCCGTAATACATCATCCCGCAACTAACTCATTAGTCACAATGCTTGCAAGGCTTATAGTGATGTGCATTACCAAGTGGGCCCAGAGATACCTCTCCGACAATCGGAGTGACAAATCCTAATCTCGAAATACGCCAACCCAACAAGTACCTTTGTGAAGGAAATATGCCCTAGAGGCAATAATAAAGTTATTATTTATTTCCTTATATCATGATAAATGTTTATTATTCATGCTAGAATTGTATTAACCGGAAACATGATACATGTGTGAATACATAGACAAACAGAGTGTCACTAGTATGCCTCTACTTGACTAGCTCGTTGATCAAAGATGGTTATGTTTCCTAGCCATAGACATGAGTTGTCATTTGATTAACGGGATCACATCATTAGGAGAATGATGTGATTGACTTGACCCATTCCGTTAGCTTAGCACTCGATCGTTTAGTATGTTGCTATTGCTTTCTTTCATGACTTATACATGTTCCTATGACTATGAGATTATGCAACTCCCGTTTACCGGAGGAACACTTCGTGTGCTACCAAACGTCACAACGTAAATGGGTGATTATAAAGGTGCTCTACAGGTGTCTCCAAAGGTACTTGTTGGGTTGGCGTATTTCGAGATTAGGATTCGTCACTCCAATTGTCGGAGAGGTATCTCTGGGCCCACTCGGTAACGCACATCACTATAAGCCTTGCAAGCATTGTGACTAATGAGTTAGGTGCGGGATGATGTGTTACGGAACGAGTAAAGAGACTTGCCGGTAACGAGATTGAACTAGGTATCGAGATACCGACGATCAAATCTCGGGCAAGTAACATACCGGTGACAAAGGGAACAACGTATGTTGTTATGCGGTCTGACCGATAAAGAACTTCGTAGAATATGTGGGAGCCAATATGGGCATCCAGGTCCCGCTATTGGTTATTGACCGGAGACGTGTCTCGGTCATGTCTACATAGTTCTCGAACCCGTAGGGTCCGCACGCTTGACGTTACGATGACAGTTTTATTGAGTTTTGATGTACCGAAGGAGTTCGGAGTCCTGGACGAGATCGGGGATATGACGAGGAATCTCGAAATGGTCGAGACGTAAAAATCGATATATTGGACGACTATATTCGGACTTCGGAAAGGTTCCGAGTGATTCGGGTATTTTTCGGAGTACCGGACAGTTACGGGAATTCGTATTGGGCCTTAATGGGCCATACGGGAAAGGAGAAAAAGGCCTCAAAAGGTGGCCGCACCCCTCCCCATGGTCTGGTCCGAATTGGACTAGGGAAGGGGGGCGCACCCTTCCTTCTTTCTCCTTCCCCCTTCCCTTCTCCTACTCCCACAAGGAAAGGAGGAGTCCTACTCCCGGTGGGAGTAGGACTCCCCCCCTATGACGCGCCTCTCCCCTTGGTCGGCTGCCTCCCCCTTGCTCCTTTATATACGGGGGCAGGGGGGCACCCCAGAGACACAACAATTGATCCTTGAGATCTCTTAGCCGTGTGCGGTGCCCCCTCCACCATATTACACCTCGATAATACCGTTGCGGAGCTTAGGCGAAGCCCTGCGTCGGTGGAACATCTTCATCGTCACCACGCCGTCGTGCTGACGAAACTCTCCCTCAACACTCGGCTGGATCGGAGTTCGAGGGACGTCATCGAGCTGAACGTGTGTAGAACTCGGAGGTGCCGTACGTTCGGTACTTGATCGGTCGGATCGTGAAGACGTACGACTACATCAACCGCGTTGTGATAACGCTTCCGCTATCGGTCTACGAGGGTACGTGGACAACACTCTCCCCTCTGGTTGCTATGCATCACCATGATCTTGCCTGTGCGTAGGAATTTTTTTGAAATTACTACGTTCCCCAACACTTTGGAGACACCTGTAGAGCACCTTTATAATCACCCAGTTACGTTGTGACGTTTGGTAGCACACAAAGTGTTCCTCCGGTAAACGGGAGTTGCATAATCTCATAGTCATAGGAACATGTATAAGTCATGAAGAAAGCAATAGCAACATACTAAACGATCGGGTGCTAAGCTAACGTAATGGGTCATGTCAATCACGTCATTCTCCTAATGAGGTGATCCCGTTAATCAAATGACAACTCATGTCTATGGCTAGGAAACATAACCATCTTTGATTAACGAGCTAGTCAAGTAGAGGCATACTAGTGACATTCTGTTTGTCTATGTATTCACACATGTATTATGTTTCCGGTTAATACAATTCTAGCATGAATAATAAACATTTATCATGATATAAGGAAATATATAATACTTTATTATTGCCTCTAGGGCATATTTCCTTCATTTATGTCTTATCATGTCGGGCTGCTCCCTAGGCTATAAATAGCCGCCCCCTACAACCACTAGCTGGTTGGCTGCTCCGAGAGAAACTGACACTTGTCATTTGAGAGCATCCCATCCTCCGAGGACTTTGAGTGGAAATCATCAACTGAGGAAAACCCAAATCCCAAACCCAAACCTACAAACCCCAAAGTGACTGAGCATCACTGAAGAGATTGTTCCTGTGTGGAACCGACGCTTGTTACCTTTGAGGACTGTGTATCCTCCAGACGGTTAGGCGTCATGGCCTGAGCATCCAAGAGGAATTGTGGATTGCCGAGTGACCAAGTCTGTGAAGGTTTGGAAGTCACCTGTGAAGACTTACCACTACTGTTGGGCGAGGTCTGTGTGATCTTAGCTCAAGGAGAATACGGTGAGGACTGTGTGTCCGGGGCTGTGTGTCCTCGAGTTTAAATACTCAGCCACTCCAACCAGACGTACAATTGTCACAGCAGTTGGAACTGGTCTACCAAATCATTGTCTTCACCAAGCCAACTGGTTCTATTTCCTCAACCCTTTCATTTCCTCAGTTATGTGTTGATGTACCTGATCATTACTGTTTGAAGACTTTGATTGAAGACTTTCTCTAATTCCTCAATCCTATTTCTTCAGTCTGTTTGTCTTCATCCTGCTTATCCTGTGTTTACGCTTTTTGTACTCTATGTTTGTCTTTCATTTCATCATGATGGCTATGCTGTTGCTTTGTTATTCTTATACCTGAGTACTTACTCCGCTGCAAGTAGTTCTTCGTTTGGGAATTTCCTCACCCTGAAATTCCTCAGTGAAGAATTCATAAAAATCGCCTATTCACCCCCCCCTCTAGTCGACGTAACGCACTTTCAATTGGTATCAGAGCGAGGTACTCCCTTGTTCTGTGTGATTTTGGTTTAACCACCTGGAGTTTTAGTTATGTTGACTGCAGGAAAGAGGAGTGTGTCCTACCCCATCTTTGACGGTCATGAGTATCCCAAGTGGAAGGCCATGATGAGAAGAAGCGACTCATGGCGATGAACAGCGAACTGTGGACCATCACTGAGATTGGTCTTACCGATCTATGCAAGATGGCGGAGGCTGATGACATTCGCAAGTACACTCTACTCAACTTCACAGCGAAGGATGTCATCTGCTCCAGTTTGTCCCAAAATCAGTTCAGGAACATCATGCATCTCAACCATGTGAAGCTAATCTGGGACCGACTCTCTGAGGTCTACGAAGGCCATCGTACTCGTCATGATCCTTGGTTTGAGGATTTCAAGGAATCACTCAAGGAGATGACTTTCGCACCTGAATCATCATCCTCTTCACCATGCCTTATGCCGAAGGGTGCCAAGGTAACAGAATGCTACCTTTCCGAATCTAGTGATGATGAATCAGGTGATGACTTTGGACCTAGCTATGTCAAACTTGCTTCCCTTGCCACTAAACAACACAGAGCTCTTGAAAAAGTTCAAAACATGCTAGATGAAAGCGATGATATGTTGGGTGAGGAATTGGATCGAACTAAGGCTTTGACTGATAGTCTTCAAAAACTTCAGTCAAAGTTTGACAACCTTCAAAATCATCATAACACTCTCTTAACTGATCATGAAAAGCTTTCTTATGAATTTCTTCAGAGAAAGCAAGATCTTGAGAAGTTAAAAGCGAGTTATGAAGATCTTCAGAAGGAAAACGATTCATTGCTTGGTCAACAGATCAGTTCCGCTCAGGAAGAATTTATTCCACCATGTCTTAAATGCATTGAGCGTGAATCTGCTAATTCATCACCTGAGTGTTCAAATGCTTCTCTTGCTGGAAATTCTTCAACTGTCTCTATGGTTACAAATTCCTTATCTGAGGATACCACATGTATCACTGACGATAATGTGGGGCTGAAGGAATTGTATGTGACAGGCATTTACAAAAGCCTCAAAGGGCATCAGACCCTATATGATGTGCTCAAAAAGCATATCTTGAACAGGAACCCTAGGAAAGAGGGTATTGCCTTTGATAGGAAACTCAATGCTGATGGGACCTACTGGAAACCTGAGAAGTACCCCAAAACCTCATGGGTTGCTGCGAAAGGACCTCCTGTAGATCCATGCACTTTATCTGGCTTTACCTCTAATTCTTCATGTTCCTCTGATGAGTCATTTGACTCCAACTATAAACTGCTTAAGAATCAGAATGGTGCAGTATTTGCTCGATATGTTGGAACTAACTGCAGGAACGGTCCCCCTATGAAGAAAATCTGGGTTCCTAAGAGGTTCCTTGAAAATCTTCAGGTGAATGTCATCATGACACAACCCATGAAGAATAGAACCCCAGATCAAATTCTTCATGTGGATCAAAATCTTCATATGGATCCAAATCCTCATATGGACCAAATTCCTCACGTGGATCAAATTCCTCACGCGGATCAAAATCCTCATATGAACATCATCGTGCTAACACTTCTGTTTCGCAGGGAAAGTCTAAGGGCCATGAATATGTGCATTATTCTTCAAACCATTATGTTCATAAGTCCTCGAAGAATTTCTCTGTTTATTCATATGCTTATCCTAACCATACTTTGTGAAACGAAGTGCACTGGCTTCTATGCCATCATTTTCTTATGGAGCTTGCAGAATGATGAACTCTGTGCCACCCCTTGAGATGTGGGTGGTGAAGAAAAAATAACTAATCTCTTATGCAGGGTCAGGTCTCCAGACGAACTTGATCGTCTGAAGAATTTGCTGGAGGCCTGAATGTGCTTGAAAGGACGCAAGCTAATCATGAAGAAATGAATCATTCATTTCTCACGTCCTCATATTACTATATCTGTTACTGTTGATGAAATTGATATCATATTCTTCATTGATGAAGTATATGGGTTCGTAAGTTGCACTAATTCATCTGCAGGATGAACAACCCAAAGCTACTGAGTGGGTCCTCGACAGTGGATGTACAAATCACATGATTGGTGACAGGAGCTTGTTGATGGACACTGATTTGTCACCATCTCATCTGAAGCATATCACCTACGCTGACAAAGGCAAAAGCAAGGTATTGGGTCTGGGTAAGGTTGCAATTTTAAAGGATAAACACATGGACAAGGTCATGTTTGTTGAGTCCTTAGGATTCAATCTTATGTCTGTCTCAATGCTTTGTGATCTTGATATGGTTGTTGTCTTTGGCAAATTTTGCTGCCTTGTGCTAATGGAATCTGACAACTCCAAAGTCTTCGAAGGCTTTAGGAAAGGAGACTTTTATATTGTTGATTTCTCTGCAGGACCACAACCTGCCACATGTCTACTTGCAAAAGCTTCAGAATGCTGGTTATGGCATCGACGACTTGGTCATGCTGGGATGAGGAACTTGCATACTCTTGCGAAGAAGTGCGTCATTGGCATCAAGGGTGCCAAATTCCTCAAAGATCATCTTTGTGGGGCTTGCGAGACTGGAAAGATCACCAGAGCCAAGCATCCCGTGAAGACTATCATGACCACTTCTCGTCCCTTTGAATTACTTCATATGAATCTATTTGGCCCTACTCATTATGCCACGTTCACTAGTTCTGCATAATTATATGGCTTTGTCATAGTTGATGACTACTCTCGTTACACATGGGTGCATATCATCACTTACAAAAATGAAGGGCAGGAAGTCTTCAGACGATTTTCCTCAAGGGCTTCCACTAACTCCGGTGTGAAGATCAAGCATATCAGGAGTGATAATGGAACCGAGTTCAAGAACACTGGCCTCGATGAATATCTCAATATGCTTGGTATTACTCACGAATTGTCTGCTCCTTATACTCCTCAGCAGAATGGCGTCGTGGAGCGCAAGAACAGGACTCTTGTTGAGATGGCCTGCACTATGCTTGATGAATACAAGACATCTGAGCGTTTCTGGCCTGAAGCAATTGATACTGCATGCCACATCATCAACAGGGTATACCTTCACAAATTCTTCAAAAAGACCTCATATGAACTCCTCACTGACAAGAAACCCAATGTAAGTTATTTCAAAGTCTTCAGTGCTAAATGCTGGATTAGAGATCCTCACCATCACTCTAAATTTGCACCGAAAGCACATGAGGGTTTTATGCTTGGTTATGGAAAGGACTCACACACCTACAGAGTCTTCAACATCAATCATCACAAGGTTGTTGAAGCTGTAGATGTGCGGTTCGATGAAACTAATGGCTCACAAAGAGAGCACCTACCTCCTATGCTAGATGAAACGTCACCTGAGGAATCCATCAAGTTCAAAGCTAGTGAGGATGGCATCCCTGCCGAAGAATCTTCTGAAGAAGTCATTCCTGGCCGTGAAGAAAATCATGCTAGTGCTGCTGAAGAAACTGGTCCTGAAAAAACTGCTGGGCCTAAGCAAAGTCATCAACCCGCACATCCTCGCATTGCAAACGAAGTGCAAGTCGAGAAGATAATCGATGGCATTCGTGCACCAGGTCCCCTCACGCGCTCAAAAGCTTCACATTTATCTAACTTTTGTGGGCATTTTGCATTTGTCTCTATCACAGAGCCCACTAAAGTTGATGAAGCATTCATGGAATCTGAGTGGATTCAAGCCATGCAAGATGAATTGCATCAATTGGAGCTCAACAATGTGTGGGTGCTTGTCAAGCGACCAGACCCACGCAAGCACAACATCATCGTTACCAAATGGATCTACCGCAACAAACAAGACAAAAATGGCCTCGTGGTGAGGAATAAGGCTCGTCTTGTAGCTCAAGGCTACACACAGGTTGAAGGAATTGATTTCGATGAAACTTTTGCACCTGTTGCTAGACTTGAGGCTATTCGCATATTGCTTGCTTATGCTAACCATCATAATATCATCTTACAACAAATGGATGTGAAAAGTGCTTTCCTCAATGGTAAGCTTGAGGAAGAAGTATATGTAGCTCAACCACCAAGTTTTGAGGATCCAAAATTTCCAGATCACGTCTACAGACTCAACAAGGCCCTCTATGGCCTCAGCAAGCAGCTCGGGCGTTGTATGACACACTGAAGGAATTCCTCATGAAGAAAGGCTTCAAACCTGGTTCACTTGACCCAACTCTTTTCACCAAATCAGATGATGATGAATTATTCGTGTGCCAAATATATGTTGATGATATTATCTTTGGCTGTACTAACCAACGTTACAGTGATGAATTTGCCTATATGATGAGTGAAGAATATCAAATGTCTATGATGGGAGAATTGAAATTCTTCTTAGGTCTTCAGATTCGTCAACAATACAATGGCATATTCATATCTCAGGAGAAATACCTCAAGGATGTGTTGAGAAAATTCGGCATGCAAGATTGCAAAGGCATCAAAATTCCTATGCCCACAAATGGCCATCTATGCACTGATGAAAATGGTAAAGACTTCGATCAAAAGGTATACCGCTCCATGATTGGATCTTTATTGTACCTATGTGCATCTAGGCCGGATATTATGCTTAGTGTTTGCATGTGTGCCCGATTTCAAGCAACACCGAAGGAATCACACCATAAGTGTCGGGTGGTAGGTGCGACATATGCCAACGGGTGGCTTATCATTGTGGGAGCCAGTAAGACGTCACCGGTGCCTGGAAACGGGATGAGGCGAAGACATGCATGCCAGCGAATCTTACCCAGGTTCGGGGCTCTCCGTGGAGATAACACCCCTAGTCCTGCTCTGTGGGGTCTCCGCATGATCACTAGATCAAAATGAGTAGCTACAAACGCTCCTTGAGCTGTCGGGCTAGAGGGAGAAGAAGGGCAAGGCAAGCTCTCCTTTTCTCTCTAGGTGGTGTGTGCAATTCTATGAGACCAACCCTTTGCATGGGCGCCCCGGGGGGTTTATATAGGCCTACCCCCCAGGGGTACAATAGTAATCCAGCTGGGCGCGGGTCCCAGCCGTTAGTGTCTGTGTTCGCCGGCTTCTCCGCCGGCCATTGGGGCCAGCCGACTGCCGCCCTCTTGGTCGACAGGCCGGCCCCACCGCCTGGCGGTCTTGTCGGCGGCTGGTTACTATTGCCTCGCGCCTGATGACGAGGGCTTTGTCGAGGTAAGCATGGCTACAGCGTCGCCGCCTTGCGGGCTCTCACTGTAGCCTCACCTCATCTTGTCTCCTTAATGAGGCTCGTGTTTCGAGGGCGGGAGATAGCCGGCTATTGGGAGCCGGCCACGCCCCCGGCCGACTAGGGGAGGCCGGGCCGCCTTTGAGCGTCTCTCTGGCTAAAGGGGCCCGCCACCCGCGAGCCGTACTGGCGTCTGTCGTGGGTGATGTCGAGGTCAACATGGCTACAGTGCCGCGCCGGACGGGAGATGGCTGATCCGTACGGCGCCCTGTGGCCATGCCGGCTCCGGGATTCGGGGGTAGTGGGCCGCACGGCAGCCACGTCCCGTCTTATCACCGTTATGTGGACGCAGTCTTGGTGGATGCGGTCTTGGCCGGCTTCCGGGAGCCGACATTCTTCAAGGCCGGCTTCTGGGAGTCGGTCCTCTTGGGGCCGGCTTCCTGGAGTCGGACATCTTGTAGCTTTCTTGGGGAAGGTTTCTGACTGGGTCGCCTTCGGGAAGTCGACCCTGGGGATAGTCGGCCGGGGGAAGGCGGCCCTATGCTTCGTATGCTTGAAGGCTTGAATGGCTTGATAATTTTTGAAGAGCTAGGGGGAGTCGGTTAGGCTACCCGTGGCCATTTACTCCGAAAGTAGTCCCCGAAGCTAGTTGGGCTTCAAGGTTGAGATGCTCGGGAAGCTTCTTATCTTGACGAGCCAGCAGCTGGGAGCCGGCTTCGGTTGGGCGCGCCGTCTTGGCGAAAAAAAAATTGCAGTCGGAGGGCGGGAGTCTGCTGGCGCGCGCGCCGGGCTGCGGGCCGGCCACTCGCCGCTTGCGAACCACGTGGCATCCCTTGGCTATAAAGCCTGCCAGCCCACGCGCGTGACAAGACGTCGCCACAGGTCGGGGGCCCACCACTCCTACGCCCGGGCCCGGGCGCGGATTCTGTGTGGCCCAAAGCCGTCCGCACGTCTTCCTGCGGCGGTTTCGACACGCCTTTAGGGCGCAGTAATCGCGGGACGTGGGGGGAGTGGGTGCAGTTAATCCCACGTCCCACCCCACGTCTCGCCTCCTTGGCTTCGCCGCATGAGGCTATAAGTAGGGGGAGGAGGGGAAGCGGCAGGCGCTCGCACGCTCCCCTCCCCTCCGCCATCTTCTTCCTCCTGCTCTACCTCACAGTAGCGCCTCGCCACCGCGCCGTCCCACCATCCTTTTCTCCGCCGCCGCGCTCATTCTCGCCGGCTTCACGCCGTCATGCAGTACGGCGGGGACTGGGACGGCTCCAACGTCCATGAGGACCACGTCGAGTTCCTCCGCAAGACGCGGCGGCTGCCCGCCGCGGATAAGGTGCGGGTCCGCCTCGCGCCCGCGAAGGAGATCACGCCGGAGCCGGAGGAGGGCGAGCGGGTGGTCTTCCGCTCGCATTTCTTGCGCGGCATCGTCTTGCCCGCGAGCGCCTTCTTCCGCTCTTTTCTTGAATTCTACCAACTCCAGCCGCACCACCTCACCCCGAACACGGTGGTGCTGCTGTCCGCCTTCGTCACCTTGTGCGAAGGCTACCTCGGCGTCCTCCCCACCCTCGAGCTCTGGGGGGTGTTCTTCCAGTCCAAGCTAGGCACGCGTATGCAGGGCGTGCCGGCTCAGAGTGGCGCCTTCATCGCGATGCGGAGGGTGACAGCCGACAACCCCTTCCCTGTCATCATGCTGATCCAGTCGGTGAAGCTTTGGCAGAAGTCATGCTTCTATGTGAAGAACGTCGCCCCGCAAGGCGACTACGTCAATTTGCCGCTTATGTAGCCGGCCCGCCAGCAGGTAGGCGGCCCCAGTGGTCCTATCGGGCCGTGACGCTGACGCCGGCTGGAGCCACGGCTGTCGCCCGACTGCGGGTGATGATTCAGTCGGAGGGCCTATCTGGGCCCGACCTGCTGGCCGCCTTCGTCACGCGTCGGGTGCTTCCGCTCCAGAGCCGCCCTCATCTGATCTGTCAGATGAGCGGCCAACTCGATCCGAGTCGAATGTGCACCAAAGACATGCCGCACGACGAAGTGGCCCACATGGTGAACTACCTTGCGAACTGCAAACTCTCTGCAGAGTGGCAGTTTGGCAAGGAGCCATATTGCCGAGCTCACCTGCCGCCCACGGTATGTTCTCCTTTTCCATTTCTTCTCTCAGTTTTGTCACCGAGTTCCTTTTGGCCGACTCTGACTAGTTGGCTCGTCTCGACAGAGTCCTCTTCTTCGGCCTGCAGGCGGGTCGGACGCGGAGCGCCGATTCGTCCCCGACCAGACGGAGCACGATCTGGAGGACCCCGACTTGGGGGCGGCCGCCATGGAAGACAATACTGAGGCGGGCGGCGGCCAAGCCGGCGGCGAGGCAGGCGGCTCCGGGCTTGGAGTCAGCTTCAACGACTGGCCGAATGACGACGAGGCGGAAGTCGTCCCACGCCGCCAGCCGGCGTCTGGCCACGGCGCAGGTTCCTCCGCCGCGCCGCCTGCTTGGGGCGGCGGGCAGAAGTGTCATGCCGCATCAGGCTTGTTCGGCAGTCGGCCGAAGAAGCCCAAGGGCGGGGCAGCGGCGACCAAGCGGGAAGAGGCGGCCGCGAAGGCGGCCCGCTTTCGCAAGGTGGTGAAGCAGCTGCAGACGGTGTCGGCGTAAGTATATACTCCTTCATGTATTATTTCTTCTTTTCTCTGGTAGTTCATGAATCCTTGTCCTTTCTCAAAAAATCAGGGCTCCATTGTCGCTCGAGCGGGTTGCTGCCGCCTCCGTCGTTGGATCGCCGGGAGGATCCGGGAGCACCACTCGCCGCGTGGACCCCCGTGCCGATCTTCAGGCGGCGACGGAGCGGAACGCGCGGGAGGCGCGGGAGGAGCGGGAGGCAGAGGCATTGAAGGCGGCCGCCGCCAAGGCGGTGCTGGAGGAGGAGGCGGCGAAGGCGCGCGCCGAAGCGGCGGCCAAGGCCCAAGCGGAGGCTGCGGCCACGGCGATGGCGGAAGGGGCTTTGCTAGTCACCCCTCTGCGCGTCGCGGCGCCTGAGGCCCAGAGCCCCCTCCAGAAGAAGCCAGCGGCGACCAGCTAGGACTGGAGAGGGAGGACAATGTTGTCGTCCTGGAGAGGGAGGCGGCACCGGCCCCGCCGGCTGGGGCGACCCAAGGCTGCCGGCCTAACTTGCCGCCCGCGCAATCGGCCGGGGGCGAGCCGGCCGCGAGGACTGATCTGGTGGTCCGGACGCCGTCGCGCCAGCACGCGGGGAAGGCCGCATCAGAGCCGCAGAAGGCTGCATCGGAGCCGCAGCAGGCCGCGGGCTCCAGCTCGTCGGCCCAGGACATGGAGGCGACCAGCGCCATCTCGGGGTGGACGCCGGGTGGAGGGACGGTGGTGATGAATGTGGCCGCGCAGGACGTCCGGACCCGGCTTCAAGCCCATGCTGCGGCGCTGAGGAAGTACAACGACGAGTTCCTTGCGACGCGGGCGGCCATCCGGGTTAGTCTTCTTGTCTTTGCTTTTTTGATCTTGGTTTCTTCCGTGGGGGCGCGTCAGCGCACCCACGGGGTGTAGTCCCCGAGTTCTGAGTCGGCTGCTGAGCAGGCGGCTTGGAACTTCCTAGTGGACCTTGTTTTGCTGTTCTTGTTCTCATTCGCTCTTCTGCCTGACTTGCAGGACTACCACAGCCTCCGCGCAGCTGCCTTCAACTCCCAGGCTCGGGAGCTGACGCAGAAGACTGCTGACTTATCTGAGAGCCGGGGTAAGTGCTTCGTTTTTTGTCTCACGTGGGGGCGCGTCAGCGCACCCACTGGGTGTAGTCCACGAGATTCGGGCTGACTGCTGAGCAGTCGGGTCGGATCTTCCCTGACGACTTCTTCTTATTGCTTCCTTTTTTCTCTGCCATCCCTGCAGCGGCCAACGCCAGTCTAAGGGAACAGCTGGGAGGGACTCAGGCTGCCCTCTGCGCTAAGGAGGCCGAGTTTGCCGCCTTGGTACAGGAGCGTGACCGCCTGGCCAAGAGGTTGGCCGACCAGGAGGAGAGCCACAAGGCGGCCCTGAAGGCGGTGCGGGACAGCGAGGCCGCCCACCAAGCCGACTATGAAACAGAAGCGGCCAGCTGGGCCGAAGCGAAGCAGTCGATGATCAACGGCTATGGCCAGATCGAAGACCTGGTTGACGGTAAGCCGCCTTCCTCTTCGTCCTTTCTTGCCGCTTGCCGTTTTAGCTCATTTTCTGACTTGGTGTTTTTCTCTTCTTTCTCTTTCTTCCTTGCGCAGAGTACTTCCCTGGCTACTCTACTGCCGCCAACCAGATCGTCGAGGCCCACCGCGAGGCACAGAGGCAGGCTGGCGCCGAGATCGCACCGAACGCTCGCCCGTCGCTGGAGGAGCAGCTCTTGGCGATCCAAGCCTGCCTCCAGCCGGCTCATCGCCTGCTCCGCCGGCTTCAGCGTGTCGGAGCGCAGGTGTTGGCCACTCTCTGGCCTGGTGAAGTGATTCCCCGCACCCCCAGTCGGACTGCCGACTGCCTGGAGGTGGCGGTCGGCCGCTTCGAGGCCTGGAAGGCTTCGGCGGCTCGGTCCGGCGCCAGGCGGGCGCTGGAGTTCGACAAGGCCTGGTATCCCGGGCTGAGTCTGGACCAGCTGGCCACCTGGCGGCAGCAGGCCGACACGGAGCTGGAGCCGGCGTGGCCGGCTATCATCCGGCTGGCTTCGGCGATCGCCGAATACACCGACACCAGCGCCTTCGCTCCTGAGGTGGACGACAACGGTGTTGCCCAGCCGGAGGAGTGGTTCGGGCTGAACCCGGCGGACGGCGAAGACTCGGCGGAGGAGATCAACTCCAGCGACGAGGGCGAGGAGGAGGGGGAGGAAGGTGAAGACGCCAGGCGAGATGGTGGAGCGGCCGGTCAGCCTCAGCTTGACTGTGCCTCCAGCAACAAGGCACGCGCGGGTGCACCGCCTGCAGCCGGCAGTGATCTAGCCGAGACCCGCCAGCCGGCCACTCCTCCAGCCGGTGGCGCCGTCTCCACCGACCAACCCGGCTCCCACACCGCGCCCTTAGTCTAGTCTGCTGTCTTTATTTTCCTGTCTTATCACTGTTGGAACAATATTTCTTAAGTTTGCACAATTCCATCCACTGGGGGTGTATTCGAACTATGTTGATTGCCGGCCTGTTGGGGGCCTTATGTGTAAATATGAATATGCATGTGTTCGGCTTTCCCTTGTTCCTTGCTTTTCATCCTTCTGTTGTTTCCTTTGCCGCCCTCCCTTGGTTGCCGCCTCCCCAGTCAGACAGTTGCTCTGCAATCTGTGGCTGGAGAAGTGCTTGGCCAGTTGGGAGGGCAAGTACTCTAGCTTTGTTGGATTATAGAGAAGTGTTTGGGAGGCCGGCCAGCCGGCTGTTTTGACAGTCGGCAAGCGTGGTTGGAGGTCGTCTTTTCGTTATACAAGTTCTTTAGTCCTTAGCCGTTTTTCGTGTGGGCATCCTTTCTGCCTTTGGCTCTTGCTAGTCGGACAGTCGGTTCTTCGAGCTGCGACTTTCAACAAGAGAGGGTCCGGGAGTCGGCACACTCCTTGTCTGACTTCAGGTAGAACTTTTTAATATAACTTAAGGCGGCCAGTCCCCGGGTCGGCTAGTCGAACCCGGTGCCAGACAGAAAATCAAATGTAATAATACATTCATGAATATGACACTCGTCATTCATAGATAAAGGAAGGCAGTCCCCGAGTGCTCCTCGGGGGGCCTGTTGTTTCATACTTAATACAAAAGGGTAGCATGATACATACTGCTTTCAACTGTAAAATCTTCTCAGGAGGTTCGCGTTCCATGGTTGCTCTGACTCCTTGCCGGAATCGTCCCTCTTGCGTGCTCTTGGTTTTTGTGCGTCGATCAGGTAGTAGGAGTCGTTGCCTAGTGCCTTGCTGATGACGAAAGGGCCTTCCCAAGGGGCCGAGAGCTTGTGCTAGCCGGCTATTCGCTGGATCAGCCGAAGCACAAGGTCGCCCTCTTGGAAAGATCTTGGCCTGACCTTGAGGTTGTGGTAACGGCGCAACCCCTGCTGGTAGATGGCGGACCGGCTGAGTGCTAACAGCCGGCCTTCTTCCAGCAGGTCGACGCCGTCTTCTCGTGCTTCCTTGGCCTCCGCCTCCGTGTACATGGTGACCCGAGGCGAGTCGAACTCGATGTCGGTTGGGATGACAGCCTCGGCACCATATACAAGGAAGAACGGAGTGAAGCCGGTCAACTTGTTAGGGGTAGTACGCAGACTCCAGAGGACAGCCGGCAGCTCATCGAGCCAGCAGCCGGCCGATCGCTCTAGTGGTACGACCAGTCGGGGCTTGATGCCAGAGAGGATGAGTCCATTTGCACGCTCGACCTGGCCGTTTGACTGCGGTGGGCAACGGACGCTAAGTCCAGTCGGATACCCTGCATCGCGCAGAAACGTGCCAGTGCTCCATTGGCAAAGTTTGTGCCATTGTCGGTGATGATGCTGTGTGGCACGCCGTACCGAGTAGTGATGTCGGCAATGAACGTCACGGCAGTCGGCCCGTTCAGCTCCTTGATCGGCTTTGCTTCGATCCACTTGGTAAATTTGTCCACGGCAACAAGCAGATGTGTCAAGCCGCCGCGGGCTGTCTTGAATGGGCCCACCATGTCCAGCCCCCAGACGGCAAAGGGCCAGGTGAGGGGATGGTCTTGAGTGCAGAAGCCGGCAGGTGTTGCTTGGAACTGAAGACTTGGCATCCTTTGTAGCTCTTGACTATCTCTTTGGCATCTTCAAAGCAGTCGGCCAAAAGAAAACGTGGCCGAAAGCTTTGGCCACAAGTGATCTTGAGGCTGCGTGGTGGCCGCATTCTCCTTGATGGATATCCTTGAGGATTGCCACTCCTTTCTCTGGCTCGACGCAGCGCTGGAAGACTCCAGTGACGCTGCGCTTGACAAGCTCTCTGTTTATTATTGCATATGCTCCGGCTCGACGTTGCACTAGTCTTGCCGAGATCTCATCAGCCGGCAGCTCTCTGTTGACTAGAAAGTTGAGGATGGGCTGGGCCCATGATGGAGCTGTAACTTCTTCTACTGTCAATACGGCCACCGTGACTCGGGTGGGTGGGTTGGGTGGTGGAGGGTTGGAGTCGGCCACCGCTTCTTGTGTTGCTGCAGTCCCCGGGCCGACTGCTGCAGTCCCCTGGCCGGGTTCTGAAGTCCCCGAGCCAGGTGTGACTACGGCAGTCCCCGGGCCGGTTGTCGAAGTCCCCATGCCACCTGCTGGGTTCCTCCAGTCGGATCCGGCTGCATCGGGGGCAGGCGGTATGAAGATAGAGTCCGACTCTGGAGACGGCTTGATGGACGGCTTGAGGAGGCGCTGGAGAGAGACACCAGTCGGTATAGCCTGTCGGGTGGAGCCGATCCGCGCCAGGGCATCTGCTTGGTCATTGTCGGCCCGTGGCATATGAAGGAACTCGCACCCTTTGAAGTACCCACTGATCTGCTGGACGAGGAATCAATAGCTCGCCATGTTTGCATCCTTGGTGTCCTAGTCACCAGATGACTGCTGGACCACCAAGTCTGAGTCGCCATAACACAGGATCCGGCGTATGCCGAGTTCTTTGGCTAGCCGGAGCCCGTGTATGAGTGCCTCGTACTCGGCCACGTTGTTGGAGGCGGCGAAGTGGATTTGCAGCGTGTATCTCAGTTTGTCGCCTTTGGGAGAGGTGAGGACGATGCCGGCTCCCAAGCCGGTGCGCATCTTAGACCCGTCGAAGTGCATCCGCCAATGGGTAGAGTCGGGAGCCGGCGGTAGGTACTGGGTCTCGGCCCAGTCGACGAGGAAGTCGGCCAATGCTTGGGACTTGATGGCGGTGCGGGGTTGTTAAAAGATGGTGTAAGGTGCCAGCGCAGTGGCCAATTTAGCCACCCGGCCAGATGCATCCCGACTGCCTATGATCTCGGCGAGCGGGGCGGTGCACACGACCGTGATGGGATGCTCTTGGAAGTAGGGCTTTAGCTTCTTGGCGGCGAAGTACACCCCATAGCACATCTTCTGGTAGTGCGGGTAGTTTTGCTTTGAGCTGGATAGTACTTCGCTTAGATAATATACCGGCCTCTGGACTAGCTGGGCTCGGCCTTCTTCCGGGCGCTGAACCATGACAACAGTACTGACCACTCGGCTAGTCGCGGCAATGTAGAGGAGCATGGGCTCCTTCTCAGTCGGCGCTGCCAGGACAGGTGGAGTAGTCAGCATCTTCTTCAACTCATGGAAGGCTTGGCCGGCTTGGTCATTCCACTCGAAATGAGTGGATTTCTTCATGAGTCGGTACAGGGGGAGAGCCTTCTCTCCTAGCCGGCTGATAAAGCGGTTTAAGGAGGCCAGGCACCCGGTGAACTTCTGCACATCCCGCAACTTGGTGGGAATCTCCATCCTCTCAATGGCCTTGATCTTCACAGGGTTGCACTCAATGCCGCGTTCGGAGACCAAAAAGCCTAACAGCTGGCCGGCTGGTACTCCGAACACGCATTTCTCGGGGTTGAGCTTGATCTGGAATCGGCGCAAGTTGGCAAATGTTTCTTTGAGGTCCTCCAGCAGGGTGCCGCGCTTCTCTATCTTCACCACAATATCGTCTACGTAGACGTGGGCATTTCTGCCGAGTTGCTTGAGGAGGCATTTCTGCATGCAACGCTAAAAAGTGGCACCGGCATTCCTTAAGCCGAATGTCATAGTCAGGTAACAGAAAGCTCCGAATGGTGTGATGAAGGCAGTCTTCAGGCGGTCCGATGGGTCCAACTTGATCTGATGGTACCCTGAGTAGGCATCCAAAAAACTCAACAGCTCGCATCCGGCCGTGGAGTCTATCACTTGGTCAATCCGTGGCAAAGCAAACGGATCTTTGGGGCAGGCCTTGTTGAGGCTGGTGTAGTCTATACACATGCGCCACTTGTTGTTCTTCTTCAACACCAAGACTGGGTTGGCAAGCCACTCTGGGAAAATACTTCCATAATAAAGCCGGCGGCGAGGAGCCGGGCTATCTCTTCTCCTACGATTCTTCACTTCTCTTCTGACAGTCGGCGGAGGGGCTGCTTGACCGGCTTCGCGTCAGCTCGGACGTGTAATTTGTGCTCGGCGAAATCCTTCGGAACACCCGGCATGTCTTTTGGGGACCATGCAAAGATGTCTCGATTCTCACGGAGGAAGTCGACGAGCTCGCCTTCCTATTTACTGTCCAGGTTTGCCCCAATGACAGCAAACCTTTCCGGGTTCTCCGGGTCCAGAGGTATCTTCTTCATCTCCTTGGCCGGCTGGAAGGAGCCCTGCGCATAATAATCCTTGGGGTTGGGGGACAAGGCCGGCTGCTTGCCGGCCATGGCCACAACTCGCTCCAGCATCTTCTTCTCTTCCGCTACTATGAGGGACTCGGCCAGCCGACTGCTGGCTACAGCGCACTCGATGGACTTCTTGCAGTCGCCGGCTACAGTGATGATCCCCTTCGAGCTCGGCATCTTCATCTTCAGGTAGGTGTAGTGGGGCACAGCCATGAACTTGGCCAGAGCAGGTCGGCCAAGCAAGGCGTGGTAAGGGCTCTCCCAAATCTACTACCTCGAACCAGATTGCTTCTCGGCGAAAGTGATCTTTGTCTCCGAAGAGAACATCCATCTTGATCTTGCCGATCGGGGAACAGGACAAGCCGGGTATGATGCCATGGAACACGGTCCGGCTTGGCATGAGCTGCTTTGCCTTGATGTTCAGCTTCTCCATGGTATCGCGGTACAGTATGTTGATACTGCTTCCGCCATCAATCAGAACGCGGGAGAATCGGGCAGCTCGCCTCTCCGTTGCGAGGGTGACATCCAATACTAATGCGTATGAGCCAGGGGACGGCATCACCTCTGGGTGGTCGGCCCGGCTCCAGTTGATAGGCTTCTCGGACCAGTGCATGAACTCGGGGTTGCTGGAGGCGACTGCGTTGACCTCTTGGTACTATCGGCGCCGGCTACGCTTGTCTTCGACTTGGCTTGTGAAGACGACGTAGGCGGCGTGCTCTTCAGGGAACTCATCTTGAATGGCTCTGACTGCTGGTCGAGCAGCCGGCTGCTGGGGGGCTGGAGGCGGCGGGCCGGGAGGCGGAGGCGGCACCAGCCCCTCACCCTTGGAGATCCGTGTGAGCCAGTGGCACTTTCGGGTCGTGTGGTTGGATGGCTTCGCGCCGCTGTGGAACTTGCAGGGGGCATCGAGAGTCTGCTTGTAGGAGAAAGCCGGCTGCCAAGCCGGCCTGCCACCCTTCTTCTTGGGAGCGGGCCGCTGTTCGGGCTGCTCATCCTCAACTGTGGCCACCTGCCGACTGGTGGAAGGCGGCATAGGGGCCTTGCGCTTGTGGTCGCTCTGGTAGGGGCGCCGATTGGAGTCGCCAGCCGTCGTCTTGGGAGCCGGAGCGAGCACCTTCCCAGAGGCGTCCACTCGGAGCTCGGTCTTCATCGAGGAGTCGGCCATGGCGTACTTGTCCGCGATGATCAGCAGCTCGTCGAGGGTAGCCGGCTCGTCGCAGAGGAGTCGATGCTTGAGGAGGGTGCCCTCCCGGCACCCGGCGGTGAAGTATTCAATGGCCTGAACCTCGTGCACCCCCTCGCAGGAGTTGCGGAGCTCGGCCCACCACGTGAGGTAGTCGCGGGTCGACTCGTTGGGCCCTTGGACGCATAGGGAGAGCTGGCGAGGCTTGGGAGGCCGCTTGTACGTGCTGGTGAAGTTGCGGACGAAGACTTCCGTGAATCCAGCCAGCTGTTGACGCTGTAGGGCTTGAGGCTGTTGAGCCAGGTACGCGTCGTGCCTTGTAGCATGAGGGGGACGTACTTCACGGCTATGCGCCTGTTGCCGTTGGCTATGCTGACAGCCGTAGAGTAGTCGATGAGCCAATCTTCCGGCTTCACAGAGCCGTTGTACTTGGGCGTGTCTCTGGGGAGTGAGAACCCTTTGGGGAAGGGCTCGTCGCGGATGCGGGGGCCAAAGCATGGCGGTCCGACATCGTCTTCTTCTTCTAGCACCAGGGATCAAGCCAGGCGGTCGATCCGGTGGCGGGCGTCGTTCTCGCCGACTCCTTCGCGGTGGCCTAGTCGGCCACCAAGAGTCGGATGCGTTACAGGCGGCGGGGTGCGATATCTCTCCCCTCGAGGCGGGGGAGGAGGCGGATTTCCTTGGCGCTCCACTGCTCAGGGGCGGCCTTCCGCGTCGCGCTCGATGGTGATCCGAGTCCGGCTGCGGCTAGCAGCCGGCTCCTTGTCTTTCCTCGCGCGGGCGTCGCTCGCAGTCGGCGACCGGGATGTCGTGGCGTGCTCTCGGCGCGGGGGAGGACTCTCAGCGCGGGCACCGGCTTCGTGCCGTTCTGCGGCCGCGTTGATCAGCTCCTGGATTCGCCTCGTCATGTAGGGGAGCTCATCGGCTCCCAGCCCATTTAGCTCTTCAGCGGCCGCCTGAGCGGCTCGCAGATTCTCGAGCGGGGTGGCGTAGACGGGGCGGTCCGCCACCAGCATGCTGGCGATGGCCGCGCCGCGCTTCTGGACGAGGCCGGCTCGGCTTGGCCCGCCATGAGGCGGCGTGCCAAAGGCGGCGCGGTCGACTTCGCGCTGGTGAGCCTCGGTGAGGCGTCTCATGGAAGCTATCTTCTGGCCTTCCACGATGAGGGCGAGGCGGCGTGCATCCAGGGTCTCGGCATCGGTGTCAGCCGGGATGGGGATGGATAAGTCATGCATCGCCCGAGTTGGCGACGTGGGCGTTCTCGCCCGAGTTGGCGACGTGGCTGATGACCAGCACTTTGGTGACAGCGCTGCTGCCGCTGTCAGCTCGAGGGAGAGGGTCGTCGAAGACTACCATGTCAGAGGGGTAGGCGTCGAGCGATGCCGTGTCGGAGTCGACAAGCATCGGGTCGGTGGAGCCGACCGACTCCAACTCTACAGCAGGCTCGCTGGAGACGTGAAGTTGGTCGAGGAGGCTGATGAGGTGGCTCTCGGCGTAGTCCGTGCCCGCGTCGGGCGCGGGCTCATCGGAGATGCGAGTCTCGCCGAGCAGATCGGCGAGCCAGCTCCCTGCGCAGGCGTCGTCGACGCCTTGCAGCGCGTCGGGGCAAACGCCATCGGGCGCAGCAGGCTGGCTGCACTCGCGGGGGAGGAAAAGGGTTCCCATCCAGAACAGGTCTCCGGACGACGGTGCACCTGGCCCCACGGTGGGCGCCAAATGTCGGGTGGTAGGTGCGACATATGCCAACGGGTGGCTTATCATTGTGGGAGCCAGTAAGACGTCGCCGGTGCCTGGAAACGGGATGAGGCGAAGACATGCACGCCAGCGAATCTTACCCAGGTTCGGGGCTCTCCGTGGAGATAACACCCCTAGTCCTACTCTACGGGGTCTCCGCATGATCACTAGATCAAAATGAGTAGCTACAAACGCTCCTTGAGCTGTCGGGTTAGAGGGAGAAGAAGGGCAAGGCTAGCTCTCCTTTTCTTTCTATGTGGTGTGTGCAATTCTATGAGACCAACCCTTTGCATGGGCGCCCGGGGGGTTTATATAGGCCTACCCCCCAGGGGTACAATAGTAATCCGGCTGGGCGCGGGTCCCAGCCGTCAGTGTCTGTGTTCGCCGGCTTCTCCGCCGGCCATTGGGGCCCGCCGACTGGTGGGTCCCGCCGGCTGCCGGCCTCTTGGTCGACAGGCCGGCCCCATCGCCTGGCGGTCTTGTCGGCGGCTGGTTACTATTGCCTCACCCCAGAAGACGAGGGCTTTTGTCGAGGTAAGTGTGGCTGTAGCGCCGCCGCCTTGCGGGCTCTCACTGTAGCCTCACCTCGTCTTGTCTCCTTAATGAGGCTCGTGTTTCGAGGGAGGGAGATAGCCGGCTATTGGGAGCCGGCCACGCCCCCGGCCAACTAGGGGAGGCCGGGCCGCCTTTGAGCGTCTCTCTGGCTAAAGGGGCCCGCCACCCGCGAGCCGTACTGGCGTCTGTCGTGGGTGACGTCGAGGTCAACATGGCTACAGTGTCGCGCCGGACGGGAGATGGCTGATCCGTACGGCGCCCTGTGGCCATGCCGGCTCCGGTATTCGGGGGTAGTGGGCCGCACTGCAGCCATGTCCCGTCTTATCACCGTTATGTGGACGCATTCTTGGTGGGTGCGGTCTTGGCCGGCTTCTGGGAGTCGGCATTCTTCAAGGCCGGCTTCTGGGAGTCGGTCCTCTTAGGGCCGGCTTCCTAGAGTCGGACATCTCGTATCTTTCTTGGGGAAGGTTTCTGACTGGGTCGCCTTCGGGAAGTCGGCCCTGGGGATAGTCGGCCGGGGGAAGGCGGCCCTATGCTTCGTATGCTTGAAGGCTTGAATGGCTTGATCATTTTTGAAGAGCTAGGGGGAGTCGGTTAGGCTACCCGTGGCCGTTTAATCAGACAATAAGGCTGTGAAGGATATTCTTCGATATCTAGCTCACACACCAACACTTGGATTAGGGTATCCTAAGGGCTCTTCTTTTGATCTCATTGGATATTTAGACTCTGACTATGCTGGCGATCGGGTGGACCACAAGTCAACGTCAGGCACATGTCATTTCCTCGGACGATCCTTGGTATGTTGGTCCTCGAAGAAGCAGAATTGCGTATCACTCTCCACTGCACAAGCTGAGTACATTGCTGCTGGATCTTGCTGTGCTCAATTACTATGTACGAAGCAAACACTCAAGGACTATGGCATCAACGTGAAGAATGTGCCTCTCTACTGCGACAATGAGACTGCCATCAAGATTGCTCACAACCCAGTTCAGCACTCGAAGACAAAGCACATCCAGATTCGTCATCATTTTCTTCGTGACTATGTGTTGAAGGGCGACATCTCCATCGACCACGCAAGTACTGAAGACCAGCTGGCCGATATCTTCACAAAGCCCTTGGATGAGAAGAGATTTAGCAAGTTGCGGTGTGAGCTAAATATCCTAGAATTTTCGAATGTTCTTTGAAAAGGACACACATCCTAACACTTATGCTGACTTGATGACTTAGATGTGCAACACATGATGTAACGTTTTTCTTCAATCAATGCAGACTAACCCTCTAAGTGTAAAGAAATTAATGAAGGAATTGATTCTCAGAACCCTACAAGAGTTGTACGCGGTGTCTGAAATCGGCTTTCTTATACGGTGGGTTACACCACCAACCAAAGTTGAAAATCTTCAATTTGAGTTTTTCTTCATTTTTGAAATTCCTCAGTTTTTCAAATTCTTCAACTTTGCATTGTCTTCACTCTTTCCGTCGTTGTTCTCCATTTGACTATATATATATATATATATATATATATATATATATATATATATGAGTTTATGTCCTCTACAGCATTCACTAATTGCTAATTCTTCAAGTTGACTTTTCTGCTAAGTGAGTGTGATCGGACCCTTCCCCCTCTATGCTAAACTCAACCCAGTCTGTTCACAAATTCTTCATCTGCGTTCTATTTGAAACTCGTTCAAATTCTTCACTGTGTCTTTGTCAGCTGAAGAAATTGCGAACGACACTTTAAAATATTCTTATCTGAATTTTCGGCTTTTGCGGCTCAAACCATTACGCATTCCACGATATACTTATCTATTCACCCACGATCTCACGCGATCTCCACCTCTCAGTACGTGGGTGACACATGTCGCACGAATGAGAAGGGTCAGGGGCAGGTTCGTACAAATTCTTCGGGCGAACAGTTTTTCACCTCAGCTATAAATACCCCCTTCCCTTCATCATTTCTCTTTTACTCCGCTCGACCTCACTCCCTCGCTCGAGCTTCTCAAGCCCTAGCGCCGCTGCTACCTCCATCATCGCCGGTGAGGAAGAGCTTCACTGCCTCGACCTCGTCGCCGTCGTACTCGCGCCGGCCGCGGAAATCTTTACTCTGCCGCCGCCGTAGACATCTTCCTCCGCCAAGTTAGGGCGTGGAAGATCCGAGCCGATGAACTTCCAAATCTACTCTTACAGTTCGTCGTGTTCTTCATCAAGGGTAATTAAAAGTTACTTTTACCGCATTTATTCCACTGATGATTTTCATCAAATCTTCAAAAGGTGTTTATTCTTCAACCTCCACACTCTAAACACCTAGCACAAATCTTAAGTTCTTGATCTGTTTCTCTAAGTGACGTTTTTCTTCATGATTCGTCAATTGTGTGAATCTCACGATCCGCACAACTCTGGAACCTAAGACAAAGAACGCTTAGTGGAATTCTTCAAGACACATCGGGTCAATTTCCTCAAACTTGTTCAATTTACAAAACCTTCTGAGAACGCATATGACCTCTCCAAATTCTTCGCACCTATACTCTGTTCACACGTACACATGCCTGCTGCTGAATCTCTAGGTTCTCATCAACTTAACTCATTTGCAGCGTTCCTTGAAGAAAAGATGCATACTTCCTCAGAGAACTCAATTGTGCAAATTCCTCAGCTGAAGAGAATGGCATATGGTAAAAGGCCTCAGAAAGGAGGAAAGAAGCTTGAAGTCAACACTGCCTTTGAGATCCCTGCGGACATCTATGCAAGGTACTGCACGCCTGAGGAGGCAACTCATGGCAAGGAGATGAAGAATGAGTGCAAAGTGCGCATTCAGAGGATTGAAAGAAGATGGGCAAGAGAGTGGAGGGAGTAAAGATATGTCATTCCCAAATACATGAAGAAATTCGCTCTTAACCCTCCGTGCTCAAGACCTCCTCTGGCACCTGGCCAAAGAGCTGATCCAACAAGCCTTAAACATGGTGAGGATTATGCTGATGAATGGGCCAGGCGGCAAGCTAAGTTGGCCAAGCAGGCCAAAGAAGCAGTGAAGAAATTTAATGAGGATTTTGCTGCTGCCGCTGCCGCTGCTGGGGCTTCTTCAAGCAAGAAGGCTATGCCAAAGAAGCCAGGCAAGAAACCACCTTCCTCAGCAATGCCCTCACGGCCAAGTTCTTCTTCAATGCCCTCACGGCCAATGTCCTCAGTACCACCAAGGCAATTTCCTCAAGCTGCACAAATTCCTCGGGCTTCAAAACCCTCAGCTCCTCCGGCAAAGTCCTCAGCACCTGTGCATCTTGCCACGTGTCGAAGGACCACTGGCATATCAATTGCCTCAGGAGCTTCAGCAAGTTCTTCAGCTCATCCTTCATCAACCGGTCCCACTCTGCTGAAGACCAAGGCCACTGCTGGACGAGGCATTAGACCAAGTCCTCACAAGAAGCAGGTGGTCTTTCAAACTCCGTCTGATGATGAAGCTGGTGATGATGAATTAGCTGATATCATCATGGACAGACAGCAGCGGGCCGCTAGAGCCAAAGGGAGTGTTGTGCCCCTTCTACTGGATCCGAAGAAGATCCTCGATTTCATCGATCTTTGGCACAAAGATCCCAATGCTCCAATGCCAGAGTTGGGCCTCACTCCTGGACAAAGTCACATGGTGACGGCATTCATTGCTGAAGAAAAGTGGAAGTATTACCAAGCCAGAGTGGCTAAGAAAGCGCAGTAAAGAAGCAGCGCTATCTAAAGGACAATGTCCTCAGTCTTTTGCCTGAGCAGCTCATTGCACTGCAAGCTGATATCGAAAAGCTCAGCGAAGAATTTGATGCCTACAAGGCTGAATGGCAGGTTGCCAATGTCAGATTCGTCAAGCGGACGAAGAAATTCACTTCAAGTGCTGTTGCTCCTGTGCACATTGATGTCACTCAGGCTAAAGCATCTGCTCAAGCCACTGAAGGAATTGCCAGCACCGCTGATGAAAATCAGGCTGCTGATGAAACTGCAAGCACCAGGGCTGCTGAAGAAATTCCAGCCTCTGAAGAAACTGCCAGGGCAACCACTAGGCCAGCTGAAGACTTTGTTGCTGCGCCTGAAGAAACTGCTTATGACAGGCCAACTGCATCAGTTGGGCCTGAAGAAATTGATCCAACTCCCACTGCTCCGCCTGCACCAACACCAAGCCTAGTTCTTCCTTTTGCTCTGGAAGTGAAGAAAACCAAAGCTGTGGAGCATACTGCTCTGAAGAAGAGGAAAGCATCAGCTGTCACAGAATCTTTGGCCCCTAAGAAGGCGAAGATTTTGACAAGTTCAATGGACAATCCCATTGATGTTGTTCCTCTTGCAAGCATGCCATCAAAGGAACTTGTTCCTTATGGTGAAGAATATCAGATTCCATAAGAATCTGCTGAAGAAGATCCCTCTGCTGCTTCCACTTCAACTCCTCAAGTATCATCGCCGATGCCTCAGTTTACTGCTGAAGAGGCCGGCGTTGAAGAAATGGAAGTGGATGAGGATGTGGACATTGGGACCACCACTCCAGTGATGAACGATGATTTTTGGGATAGCCAACACCCCAACTCTCCTCTATTCACACCAATTCAACAAATTCCTCAGTCCCCAGCTCCAACTGAAGTTCCAATGGGCTCTGAAGAAATTCATGCCACCCCTTCCATTCATAAAGAGATTCCAGCCACTAGTGCTACTGAAAACGCTGCTGAAGAAATGGAGGCCCAGGCTGCTACTGAAGTAGAAGCTGATATTCCTCAACCTGCGGCTCCAGAGATTGACATTCCAGAAGTCCTTCTTCAAGTCACTGACACTCCTCAGCCACAGCCGAAGAATCCATTCTCCAAAACTCCGAAGTTCAAGGCTGATGCTTTCTTCAATGAGCATCTGTTCTTCACTGACTACAATCCATATGACTCTGCTCGTCTGAGGAGGAAGCGCTTCTGGACTGCCAGCCAAGCCAATTTTAATTCTTCAGTGCTCTTCAACAAGGACAAAGTCTTCGACCATGAGCATATTCCTCACTTGGATATGGAATCATTGCCTTGCTTCACGATTGTCCTCGCTGCCATTCACGATGCTGGCTTGCTCAATTTTTGCACTGAGATCTGCGATTGGAATGAAGAACTCATTCTTCAATTCTATGCGACGCTGCACATCACAGGCAATGCTGAAGATGTGAACTCATGGGTGTTGGACTGGATGACAGAGAACACACACTATAAGGCACCGGCAACTGAATTGCTTCGTGCCATGCCTGTCAGTCCACCCCCAAAAGGTGCACGTCTCATCTACTTTGAAACAGAGCTGTAAGATCATTCCATGCAAGTGCTGATGAAGCCACTGAAGCCTGGACAAGCCTCAAGGACCAAATTCCTTGTGAAGGAATTGCGATATGTGCCAAGGACAGTCTATCGCATCCGGACGAAGACATTAAGTCCAATCAAAGGCCACGACTCAAATGATGAAGAAGTCGTTGGCATCATGAAGAATCTGCTTTTCAATATCATGCACGGTATTCCTGTGAACTATCATGATTTCTTCATGAGGACTTTGGCAAACGTTGCCATGTTGCCATTTGAGCTGAAGCCTTACGCTCCCTGGATTATGAGATTCCTCAGATCAAGGTCTTCACTCAACTACAAAGCTGATACACTCAACCATGGCAGCTACTTGCCCCCAATTGAAGTCCTCAAATGGACATTTTCCTTAGCTAATGAAAAGGGCAAGGCCACTGCTGTTATTGATGAGGGCATTCGACCATTGGATGGACAGTTTCGCAAAGCTGCTTCATACTCCACCAATGATGACTCTGCTACTCATGATTCTGCAGCTAATGCATCCAAGCAAAGTCCTCAGGCAACAGCTCCAAGGGTGATGAATGATCGTGAGCTTCTCCTCAGTCTTCATCCAAAGATGGATCGCAATCACAAATGGGTAAAACGTCAGTTTGGTTCAATTCTTCACAACATGACTGCCACATTAACTCAGTGAAGAAGAACCATTACTACCTTAATGAAGTATTTGATCGCACCTGGGCTACACTGTCTCACCTTTATGGTGATGAGGATCTCAAGCAGATGGGCTTCAAGCAGGACTTCGGCTGGGCTAAGCCTGCACCGAAGAAATTCAATAAAGTTGCAGTTCCTTCTCTGGTGCCCAGTTCATATTCCTCATCCCGTGATACTGATGAAAATGAAGATCTGGACGACACTGCGGCAGGCCCTTCTCCAACAAGCGACCCAACAACGCTGACGCTCCTCCATCGACTTCGTGAAGAAATTCTTCTTCAGGGGCGTTAGTCCTCATTTTTCGTCCCTTTTGGTCATTTGATGACAAAGGGGGAGAAATTTGAGTTAGTCTTCAAGTGGGTCTCTATATATATGGACATTTTTTTGTTAAATTGCAACTCTCGCTCTTCTGAAGCTTTTGTTGATTGAGTTGTAAACTTAAGTCCGATGGTGACCTGATACTTTTTCTCTATTTTTCTGCATGCTATTTCCTCATTAATGTTATGCACGCATGTTGAATCACATCAGTCACCATATTTCATCATGCATTTCAAATTCTTCATTCTATATGTTAAATGCGTGTATGAATTACAAGATATAGGGGGAGATCTCCATGATTCTACTCTTCAAATGTGCATTGCTTCAAAAGCAAATTCCTCACTATGCACATCCTCAGGGGGAGTTCTTCTATATCTTGCAATCAAATTCCTCAATATTGAGTACTTTCAATTCATATGGTTATGCCCGTTGAAAACTTAACCTATATTGTCATCAATCACCAAAAAGGGGGAGATTGTAAGTGCATCTAGTGTCCCTTAGTGATTTTGGTGTATTGAAGACTTATAGGTTAAGGGACTAATATGTTTGTGAGTGTACACAGGCTCTATAAGTCACTGAGGAGTTTGATAGTTACAGTGAAAGTCGACCCCTAAAAATGAATGTCTTCGGCTGAAGACTTTGGTTCTCCTGAAGACTTTGAAAGTTAAGAAATTGGAGTGACCTTGAAGACTTTGATATGCATGCGAGGAATCTGAAGCGTGAAGACTTTTGTTTTCGTAGTTTAATTTCTTTTTCTTGAGTCATAGGAAACACCGTACTATTAAAGGGGGTCGAGGTAATACAAAGGAAACAGATTTCCAAGTGATGCTCATCTCAAAATCCTACACCTACCCAATCCTTCGAGTGAAGCCATTGGAAATCTCATCAGTTCAGTCAATTTCTTCGGTGACAGAGACGAAGATCTTCTGGTCTTTGAGGAATTTGTTCTGACTCAGGAGTTAGGAATTCGCCAGTGCGAATTGCCTACACAGTAAGGAACATGATAGCCCTGAGCAATTCGAACCTAAAATCCGACCGTTGCTGTGCCACGCGCCAGCTGTCCCAAAATATCCTACCACCTAACGGTCATATCAGACAAGGGCATTTATGTCTTATCATGTCGGGCTGCTCCCTAGGCTATAAATAGCCACCCCCCTACAACCACTAGCTGGTTGGCTGCTCTGAGAGAAACTGACACTTGTCATTTGAGAGCATCCCATCCTCCGAGGACTTTGAGCGAAAATCATCAAGTGAGGAAAACCCAAATCCCAAACCCAAACCTACAAACCCCAAAGTGATTGAGCATCACTGAAGAGATTGTTCCTGTGTGGAACCGATGCTTGTTACCTTTGAGGACTGTGTATCCTCCAGACGGTTAGGTGTCATGGTCTGAGCATCCAAGAGGAATTGTGGATTGCCGAGTGACCAAGTCTGTGAAGGTTTGGAAGTCACCTGTGAAGACTTACCACTACTATTGGGCGAGGTTTGTGTGATCTTAGCTCAAGGAGAATACGGTGAGGACTGTGTGTCCGGGACTGTGTGTCCTCGAGTTTAAATACTCAGTCGCTCCAACCAAACGTACAACTGTCACAGCAGTTGGAACTGGTCTACAAAATCATTGTCTTCACCAAGCCAACTAGTTCTATTTCCTCAACCCTTTAATTTCCTTAGTTATGTGTTGATGTACCTGATCATTACTGTTTGAAGACTTTGACTGAAGACTTTCTCTAATTCCTCAATCCTATTTCTCCAGTCTGTTTGTCTTCATCCTGCTTATCCTGTGTTTACGCTTTTTGTACTCTGTGTTTGTCTTTCATTTAATCATGATGACTATGATGTTGCTTTGTTATGCTTATACCTGAGTACTTATTCCGCAGCAAGTAGTTCTTCGTTTAGGAATTTCCTCACCCTGAAATTCCTTAGTGAATAATTCATAAAAATCGCCTATTCACCCCCCTCTAGTCGACGTAATGCACTTTCAAACTCCTTCACGAGCATGTCCCCCATTAGCTTCTCCGCCTTTCGCTCGCCGGGCCTCAAGTCGGCAGTCATCTTCTCCAGCACCTGCTTCGCCCGAGGGTCCACGAGCTTCGCGTGAAGCCACCGGTCGTGATGCGAGGGCATCTCCGTCGGCACCACCAACCGAGGGTGGATGCACTTGGCGTCCACAAGGACCCACTTGTTCCTGAAGCCCACGGCCTTCTTCCCAGCCTTCGAGATTGTGTTGGTCCCGTTGGCCGCGACGAAGTTGGCGCACCCCGAGCAATGGCCCTCCTTGAGCCGGAGGTAGAAGAAGTGACGAAGCAACGCCACGGACGACATCACCCCCACGAACGCCTCGCAATAGAAGGCAAAGATTGATAGGAGGAGGACAGAGTTAGGATGGAGATGGAGGGCGTGCAGCTTGTAGTGGCTGAGGACAGCATAGAAGAAGTCGGAGAAAGGGGGGCCAGTCCTGCAACGATGCTGCTCATGAAGAAGGGATAGAAGGTACTTCCTGGGGGCTCCGGCTCGGCGAAGCCGGCCCGGAGTATGGTCTTCTCCCCTTCGCCATCGTCGTCCGCCGTCATCAGGAGTGTGGCGGCGAGATTCCTCTCCGAGACATTAGGCGCACTCAAGGCTGGCTCGTACCAGGAAGGCGAGTGCGCGGCCTTCACCTTATCCGACGCCATTGGTTGCAAGCTTGGAGAGGGGTTCGTGCGGATCTGGAGTCTCTCAGGGCGAGAAAGAGAAAGGGGATCTGGAGCAAGACTACGGAAGGTAATGAAGGCTCTGCGGCACGTGCTAGCCTTTTGTCAAGTGAGGACGGCTGCCGAGGGAGAGTGGGGAAGCGGAGACGCCCACGTCCCGTCAATCGCCACGCGTCAATTAAGGCCGCAGGCTGTTGGGTCCCGCTGTGCTCCGCACTCGCCCTTTGGCTTCGCCTCGAAGCCAAGTCCGAGCACGCCTTGGGCCCGGGGGCTACTGTCGGCGTCCTGGGAACGGGGGTCCCCAGACTTGCCTGCCTGCGGCCCATGACGCGGCTCCACCAGTGGCCTGGTACGGCCCATCTTCAGCAGCAACCACTCAAGACCCTCACGAGGGGCCAAGCCTCGCGAGGCGGACGACACCAAGACCTCCTCAGGGGCAGCCTCACTAGGCTGGCTCCCGAGGAGCGGAGATATCTATGCAAGGGGCACCTCGCGAGGATCACGTGACGCGATCCATGACGACCAAGGCCAGGCGGGCGCCAGCGGCCGCAGTGCACCAGTTTCCTCTTCGGTGCTAAAGAGGTAGGCGCAGGCGAGGAGTCCCAGGGCATCAGGCAAAGGTTTCCATATCGGTGCAACAAGATCAAGACCAGCAGGATGGCAGGACCGAGGTCACCACGGAGCCCACAACGGCGTCACCACCAGAGCCTTTGGCAGGCGAAGACCACCTTTTGTCAGGATAGCTTGTACTAGTTGCCACCCTTCAAACTTGGCCATTGTGGGATCCCTTCCCGCCTAATATTTGGGGAGACACTACAGGAATCAGCTATTTTGCCGTCTGCCATGGCGGACGGCAAAGGCATGAACAGCGGACGGCAAAGGCCTTTGCCGTCAGCCGCGGACGGCAAAAGGCTCCGGCAAAGTAGGCTACGGTAAACAGCTACTTTGCCATCTGCTTCCTGGCGGCTGACGGCAAAGGCCCTTTGCCGTCTGCCGCAGACGGCAAAGAGAGCGGACGGCAATAATTGTGCTCTCAGTCCGTTAAGTGGCTAACGGCAGGCCTTTGCCGTCCGCCGCGGACGGCAAACTTTCTAGTGCCTTTGTCGTCTGCCAGCGGACGGCAAACTTTCTAGTGTCTTTGCCGTCCGCCGTATGATGTCATCTACACGTCACTACATGGCAGGCCTTTGCCGTCCGCCGCTGACGACAAACTCGTTTACTCTTTGCCGTCTCCCACTGTAGGCAAACTGACCAAATGGGTCAGCTCCCAGGAAGCACAGCTGGATGCCACGTGTCTTCTTTGCCGTCCACGGCAGACGGCAAAGAGCCCGTTGCCGTCGGTGGCAGACGGCAAAGAGCCTGCATATTGGCTCTTTTCTGTTTTTTATTAAATCCAACAATTGTCACAGCAAATATATATGACATATATAGATATATTTCACAGGCATTCATATCACAAAATTCCATCCATAAACAAAGTTCCTTCATACATAAACAAAGTTCCATCCATAAACAAAGTTCCTTCATACATAAACAAAGTTCCTTCATACATAAACAAAGTTCCATTCATATCACAAAGAGCCTTCATACATAAACAAAGTTCCATCCATACATAAACAAGAAGACTAGAACAAGAAGAGTAGCTTCCATGAAGTGAATGAAATCTGCAAAATGGCAAAATAAGAAAGTTAGAAATAGGTGACTAGAGCAAGAAGAGTAGAACAAGAACAAGACTAGAACAAGAAGAGTATAACAAGAAGAAGACTAGAACAAGAAGAGTAGAACAAGAAGAAGACTAGAACAAGAAGAGTATGTCATTTATGAGCTAACTTACGTGAAATGGATCATATATGAGCTAACTAAGTTGAAATGGGTCGTTTATGAGCTAGCTAAGGTGAAATGGATCATTTATGAGCTAACTTAGTTGAAATGGGTCGTTTATGAGCTAACTAAGGTCAAATGGATCGTTTTTTAGGTAACTAAGGTGAAATGGATCGTTTTTTAGCTAACTTAGGTGAAATGGATCATTTATGAGCTAACTTAGTTGAAATGGATCGTTTTTGAGCTAACTTAGGTGAAATGGATCATTTATGAGCTAATTTAGTTGAAATGGATCTTTTTGTGCTAACTTAGGTGAAATGGATCATTTAAGAGCTAATTTAGGTGAAATGGATTTATGCCGCATAGTCAAGCCTAAACAAGACACATCCTTTCTCACAGGCATGTATCTTATCATAGGGCATCTTCAGTGCACGGAGGATTTTGTCCGATTGGTACAGGTTTGCAGGCATTACATGGCCTTTGGGTAGAAAGCGTCCAAATACTGTCATCATTGCATCGTAGCATTCTCTGCCCAAGTTGAACTGAGCCTTCAGAGCCATTACTTGTGAGATGGCATCCAACTGACAAAGCTCAGTGTGCTCATGGAGCGGACGTTTTGAAGAGTCCAACATTTCATTGAAGGCCTTTGCAGATTCCTCCATCTCCTCGTCCGAATCCCGAGCATCATCGAAGTCTTGCACCATGTTTTCCATCCCGGTACCATGCTCGTCGGTGCGATGATGATCCACCTCAGCTCGGTCACGTTGGGCAAACTCACCATGAAATGTCCACACCGTATAATCGGGCGTAAAACCACTCTTCTGCAGGTGTTTGCCCATTTCAGCCTCTGTCCTCTTTTCCCAATTGCCGCACCGTAAACAGGGGCACCAGGTTTTCCTCTGGCCATTTGCAAATGCGGTTCGCACAAACCCCTTGGTTTTTTGTGAACCATTCAGTGCTCCATTTGTTCTGACCAGTGTGACCGGTGTACATCCACGCATGATCACTCATCTTGACTTTCAGAGCTACTAGACACACAACAAATATATATATATATATATATATAATTCACCATGTATATATTCATCAGTTGATCTACTTTGTCAATTTTATTACGTCCATGCAACCTACACTCTAATAGGTAATGATAGGTCCTAATCCCACCCGAGTATGTTTAGATTGGGTTCATTTTCCCATGCTATGCTCCGGATCCTACGCAAAATTTCGGCAGCACCTCCCCGCTGTTCTCCTGATACACGTCTCTGCAATAAACAGAGAGGATGTGTACCCGGAGAACAACAGGGGAGGCACTGACGAAATTTATGCGTCGGATCCGGAGCAAAGCATATGGGAAAACGAACCCAATCTAAACATACTCGGGCTGCCATGGATAGCGTTGGACAATTCGAAAGAATCAAGGTTATAAATATGCAAATGCATGCATATTTATAACTATGACGCTTTCGAACGGGAGACACATATTGGTTACGCATACTGATGATTCAAGACACATATATAGCTAGCTATCAAGTTTCATCGGAATAGATCAAATAATTAATGGGGGGGAGGACATGTCATTTGTGCTCACCCATGAACGAAGGGGCAGAGCTCGTCAAACGCACGGCGAGGTCGTCGAACACCAAACCTCGCAGCGATGAAACAACTGCACATTTAAAACTACCCGATCAACACAATTATATATGATGTTTTTCATAACAAAATCGAAAAATATATGACCTAACTAATAATTCACAAATATATGACCCCGTCGGCTTCTGGAAGGCCAAAGAACACCATTTCGGGAGGTGTCGGGGGTCGGGGTGTCGTGTCGGTGTCGGGGTGCCGTGTCGGGGTCGGGGTCGGGGTCTCGGGGTCGGGGTCTCGGGTCGGGGTG